>NC_089750.1:69559706-69627206 GCF_040412425.1 Macrobrachium rosenbergii
AAACTTTAACCAAGTCCCGGTGGTGGCCTATCCTATATCGTTGCCAGATGCACGATTATGGCTAACTTTAACCTTAAAGAAATAAAAACCACTGGGACAGACAAAGCCGGCACAATAGTTTTCTTTTACAGAAAACTAAAAGGCCTCGTAAAACTCACCGCAGTCGAGTCGCAGTCGACGGTGTTGGGAGCCTCCGTGAACATTCCTGTGGGCTTCCCCGTCGCGTCGTCGAAGCCCTTGACGAAGAAGCCCTTGAACATGACGGTGGGGTCGACCCCGGAGACGACCACTGCCGAGGGCAAAAGACGTGATTAATGACCTCAAGTGACCTCACCTTTGATGGTCAGTCATAGCGGGAGATCAGTCGTTTTTAAGGGGATGAGAGTGAGTGTCAAAGGAATGATTAATGGTTTTTTATTTATTTAATTCTTTATTTATTTATTTGCTTCTTAATTGTTTCGTGAAAGGTTTCATTGTCAACTATTTAATTTTATTCTTCAATCTTTTTTTATTCAAGGTACCTCGTATTGAAAACCGTTTTGTATTCATAACACTTCAAGGCCTTCTCTCTCTCTCTCTCTCTCTCTCTCTCTCTTTCTGCCGCACACTCATTAATCAGCATGATGACTGGAAAGGACTATCTAATTTGTGTAATTATGATTATTTTCTTCTGCAATCGACCACTGCAGTTGCGAGGTGAACATAATTGCATGTGATGTGGATGTGCTAATATGTCACTCATCAACCTGCATTGGTTTTTGAGGTCCGTGTGCATTGTCACCAAAGTGCATATGATGACCATAGAAGCCACAGAAGTACTCTTCAAAATTACCACGAGAATTCACTCTAAATGATCATATTACGTAATGTATCTTACCTTGTATGGACCCATACTCAGGTATGTGTACATATATACATATACACATACATTCACAGAAACATTAAGCTACAAATGTTGTTTATTATCCAATACGCTCTACCTCGGAAATAATAACGAAGGGGAATTGTATTTGATAAGTGGTCACTTAATTATAATTCCCCTTCGGTATTATTTCCGAGGTAGAGTGAACTGGATATGAAACGACAATAAATTGTAGCTTAATGTCTCTGTATATAACATGTCACGGTGATGTGATCAACAAATATATATATATGTATATATACGAGTATGTGTTTGTGTATCTTTACATATATATATATATATATATATATATATATATATATATATATATATATATATATATATATATATATATATATATATATATATACACCCCATGTATGTATGTTTGTATGCATGTGTATATGTATATATATATATATCTGTGTGTGTACATAATGTTCTGCTTTATCAGTGTATTTCTATTACCTTATAGAAGTACTTAGCTCTAATCCTTACAAAGAACGACCTCCAAACTTTAGACGCCCCTTAAGGAAAGGAACATCCGCCCTGAAAACTGACATTAGTCCCGAAGCCAATAGATAACCTTTTCTTATCAGCTAGTAAATAACTAAAAAATCACTCTCTAAGAGGCAGGAAATGAGATCGAGTGGCATATAATTACGGGGGCAACCCCGCCGCCCTTGCATCTCGCGTCCTCTTGTCATCTAACTCTTAGACGGGTGGTTATTTTGAAAGTTCCGAGGTCCTTGGGTCTTCTCGCGTAGCCCTGGGGAGGAGGAAGTCTGCTGTCGTCTTGCTGGAAAGGTCTTCGACTTTTTTTTAATTTTTTTTTCAGCGCATTATCTCACCTCTGCTGGTTTTGATTCTACTGAGATTTAGCCTCTGGGTAGGAAGATACACACACACACAGGCATATATAAATATATATAAATATAAATATATATATTATATATACATATATATAATTATATATATATGTATATGCATATGTATATATATATTTATATATGTATATATATATATATATATATATATATATATATATATATATATATATATATATATATATATATAGAGAGAGAGAGAGAGAGAGAGAGAGAGAGAGAGAGAGAGAGAGAGAGAGAAGTGACTAAAAAGAGGTAATGAAAAAACTGCCTTCTTAGAAATGCCATATAATTTCATATATTTACTGTTACATAAACACTTATTGTTGTTTTTTCGTCTTTAGGCAGTACTTCAAAGCTCTAATTACCTATGAACACTGTATTTTATTACATCATTAACCAGACAACAACAGTAATAAACAACAAATAATCCAAATAATCCGAGCTTTATCACAGCGAATGTATAATGAGGCCAGACTGATTGAAGCTTGAACATAATTGGGCAATGATTACGTATCGCGCGCCATCTCAAGGTTTAATTAGGCTATTAAGATATTATTAAAGGGTTGCATGACATATCATTGTCAGGAATGCAAAACCGAGAGATTAACATAAGTTGGCCATAGGCTAAACCACAGGCAAGGTTCTCGTAGACACAAAGGTATTCTGTGAGAATCTTTATTCTTTACGACATACAGATAGAAGAATGTGAGGGAACGGAAGCAGTCTATTGGTATTGGAAATAAAGTCTCGGTCATTTTATACAATTCGTCCCCTTTTTTGGCAAAGTGTCGAATATGCATTATTACAATTCTTTTCAAGTTATCCGCATCGACGGTGATTTTATCGTCGACTTCTTGTTTCAGCAAAGTAGAAAGTCAGTGTCTCTCTTACCATCCAGGATGTACGGTGAGAGAGAGAGGCACATGTAACACCAAGCTGAGACTGGGACTAATTATTATTATTATTATTATTATTATTATTATTATTATTATTATTATTATTATTATTATTCACAAGATGAACCCTATTCATATGGAACAAGCCCCCCACGGGGGCCATTGACTCGAAATTTAAGCTTCCAAAGAATATGGTGTTAAATAGAAAGAAGTAACAGAAGGTAAAAATGTGAAATACAGAAAGAGGAGATCAGTTATTATAAAAACAAATTAGCAAATTAATAAATGTATAAAAATTTAAGTAAAACACCGAAACGATTTAGCAGTGGGTCTTCAGGTTTTCAAGAGAGAGAGAGAGAGAGAGAGAGAGAGAGAAAGAGAGAGAGAGAGAGAGAGAGAGAGAGACTCACCGTTGATAACGGAGTCCACAGGGACTGGTCCAGCTGGTACCTTCAGGACGTAAGGCGCAGCCGAAGTCTGCGGGTCGGCCTCGTGTTGAGGTATCATCGACGTGCAGGCAGCTGCAGGCACGTGGTCGCTCATCGCCTTCACAGATGCCGTCAGGAAGGACGACAGAAAGACCATGACGGCCGTTGTTGCTGCTGGAGACCTAGACATCCTGCTGGGGGAACAAAACGCTAGAGTTTAAACAGGTCCTGCTACTTACTTAACGAACACCATAATATTCTTTGGAAGCTTGAATTTCAGTTCAGTGGCCCCTGTGGTGGGCTTGTCCCAAATGAATAGGGTTCAACATCTAAATAATAATAATAATAATAATAATAATAATAATAATAATAATAATAATAATAATGTATAGGCCTAGACATACATGTTTACGCTAAATGCATGAAGTTAATGTACGCCATTCTCCTAAGAGGTGGAGTCTACTAACAACAATTGTTTCTGAGAGGGGGGGCTACTATCCAACCCAACTGCATCGCATTATCGACTGATTAGGCCTACTATAAAAAAAAATAGATACCCAATTCAGTGCTTAGGTCCTCGCCTGGGATTCAAATTAGACTCATCTCACTCTTGAGGTGAGAATGCTACATGATACTCGAACAAAACGAGGTCCCATTATACATACACACACACACACACACACACACACACACACACACACATATATATATATATATATATATATATATATATATATAGATATGCATCTGTAGTACAGTGGTTTTATCAATCGCCACCCCATTCAAGACTGAGGTGCCTTATAATAATGTAAACCCATATTCAAAACGCACACAAGCGTGCTTAGTCCTTCAAACGAGTGCTCACAAAGACGGGCTCTTCTTCTAGAACTATTGGCTGGAATATTTCCGTCAATCACTTAATAGTTAATGACCTGGCTTTCAAGACATCAAGGTAAAAGGTTAAAAGGGTGATGCTGCTTTTCGGGAGAAACTTTGGCGTTTGAACAGGGTTATCCTTGAAGAGCAAGTCTGATTGCAGCAGAAATATTTGTGCAGCTCGGCAAAAAAGAAAGATTTGATCATCAATAAAAATAATTAGCTAGAAATAAGTATGAATAAATACAAGGGCCATTTCGATGGTTAGTATTTAGCAATTCATGAAGTGATGTGGCAAAATAATTCTTATTTGGTAATAATAATAATAATAATAATAATAATAATAATAATAATAATAATAATAATAATAATAATAATAAGCAATGCTTATCTGTATTATGTTTTTCCGTTTAAATAAGATATAAGCTAGCCGGCGCCAAGCCTGGGACTAGCCTCTCTACACACTGGTCGTCTCAATAATCTTTTAAAGTTCTGTCAGTTCTTGACAGTATGGATTTATTAACAAGGGTTGTAATGGCTTTGCATCATTGGTCGTCTGAACACTCTTAAAATTGCCTTCAGTTTTTGACGGTATAGGTTGATTAACCAATATGATAACTGCAGTACTCCACGAGTGATGCAAGTGAACGGCTCTGAAGTGAACGCAGCCACAAGTTAGCACCGAATTGTTCAAACTTCCCCATTTGATGATCGTTACTTGGTATAAACATACCGCCGGTGTCTGGCGACCCTGGGCAGACACTAAAGTGGTCGATTTTATAGTATTTGGTTATGTTTTCCGTCGTGACCTCGCAAATGTTCTCTTTGTGACCAATCGTTAATTTTCTCTGTGGAGGTGAATTTTATGACACCGTCGGTCGTTTGTGTGTTCGTGTGTTGAAGTGACGTTTGCCCTTACCTTGGTTTAGAGAGGTGTTGAAAGGTATATTGTACTTATGGGGAGAATACTTATAAAGCATTGTTTGATGCCTGAGGCGTTGGAAGGTTTTGTGTCTTGTTCGGATAAGTGAAAGTGACCTCATAGACACTGGGAAATTTTAAAAAGTTTTTGCTATTAGTGAAAGGTAACAGCAATATTCAGATTCCTTAAACATTCAGGTGTTTTCATTTTTAAACATTCAGGTGTATTCATTTTTTATTCAAACGAAGCTTTGACTTAGGATACGGACGGAAGTGTATTAAGTCATATCACTCTACATTCTACTGAATTGAATTGTCTGGTTAATTAAGGAATTAGCGAGGTAACAGGGGTGCAACCGGTCGATGAGTATGTTAGGTTCTCACGCTGGAAGTGGCTAGGCCATGTGTATAGAAGACAGGGAATAGTACGAGATACACCAGGGTGGGTTGCCCTTGGTAGAAGCGGTAGAGGTAGGCCAAAGGAGACGTGGTTGAGGACAATGAGGCGGGAAGCAGGAGACGAGTGTTGGGAGATCTTAAGGAGTTAGCCCAGGACAGAATGTGGTGGCGTGAGTTCACCGAGGCCCTGTGCATCCTCGTGGGTGCCACAGGAAATGATTGGTTGATTGATTGAATTACTCAGCTGACGCAATTAGTGTAGTGGGTATTAATGTTCATCTTGAAGTCATGAGCACCAAATTCATCATTAAGATCTATGTAGCGGATGACCTAGTTCCTTGGACGTATAATTCATTTCTCGCTATAATGTGGTTCGGATTCCACAATAAGCTGTAGGTCCCGTTGCTAGGTAACCAGTTGGCTCTTAGCCACGCAAAATAAGTCTAATCCTGTTAATCAGCTCAGTGGTCTGGGTAAATTAAGGTATACTTAACTTTTTTCCTTAGACGTATATATTAAATATTAAATTTTTTTAACTAGACACTTATCATAAATAAATCATGCTCTCGGTTAATATAGTCGTAAAACGTTGTTGATTAAACGTAATAATAATAATAATAATAATAATAATAATAATAATAATAATGCACGGTTATTATTATTATTATTATTATTATTATTATTATTATTATTATTATTATTATTATTATTATTATTATTATTATTATTATAAGTTTAATCTACAACTTTTTATGACTATATTACCCGAGAGCATGATTTATTTATGATAAACGTCTAGTTAAAAAAATTTAATATTTATACGTCTAAATGCATTATTATTATTATTATTATTATTATTATTATTATTATTATTATTATTATTATTATTATTATTATTATTATTATTATTATTATAATAATACCAAACCTTTCCACTCAAACTGACCGTAGCCAGTAATACTGAATCAGCCTCACTCACCCTTCTACAGACAAGTGAAAGTGATCAAACTAAGCGAAGTATGTAAACCAAATAGACCTCTTTAGATAATTCAATCCAAACACGCCAATCACAAAGCATATCCTCCTTATCTTAACTAGTTTACTAATTCTCCCCCTGGACACAATCTCCCCCAAAAGCGACGCCCAAAAGCAGAAAGCAGTAGCAGTGGCCAGGTCAAGGATATACACTGTGAAAATGGCCGCGCGCGGTTAATTGATCAAAATGTGCAGTCGTTAGTTGCCACATGCACGGGATCAAACGGCGAGGGAGAGAGAGAGAGGTAAGAAAGGGAAGGTGAGGGGAAGTGGGGGAGGGGAACTCCTAAAACAAAAGAATCAAAGGGGTTAGTTGTAGCAAATAATACGGGCGATCAAAAGAAATTCCCACACGCTGGCGGTCAATAAGTTCAGCTTGAATAAAAGGCATTTTTTTTTATGTTCTTGTTTCACGTGATCAAAGGTATGTCTCTCTCTCTCTCTCTCTCTCTCTCTCTCTCTCTCTCTCTATATATATATATATATATATATATATATATATATATATATATATATATATATATATACATACATATATATATACACACATATACAGTTGCGCTTTCGTTAAATAATTATTATATATAAATGTCAAAGTTCATGAAAGTCACATTCGGTGGATAGCTTGCTCACTTAAAATCAAACACTCCATTAGTATAAAAGTGTCCTTATCACGCGAGAAAGATGAAAATACTTGTAGGAATATGATGATAATTATGAAAAAAAAAAACTCTTAAGCGATGAGATTTCTTTTGTTTTCGATGTTAGTCCATATTCACGCAAGTAGACCTGACCTCTATGGTTTAACAGTTGCATGATGGTGGTTCAGGTCTGCGGACGCCCTTATACAACTGACCGCAATTTCTTTGTTTTCCTTGGAGGGTATGGTGGTGAAGGGATGGTGGTGATGTTTGGATTGATTAAATGAACAAATAAAACGTTGGCGTCATATTTTTCTTGTATATATATATATATATATATATATATATATATATATATATATATATATATATATATATATATATATATGCAAAATTCATATATACTGTATATGTATATACTGTATTATCATTATATATATAATATATATATATATATATATATATATATATACATATACTGTGTATATATATAATATGCTTTATATATATATATATGTATATAAGTATATATATATATATATATATATATATATATATATATATATATATATATATATATATGTGTGTGTGTGTGTGTGTGTGTGTGTATATGTATAGTCTGTCTGTGGTTGCGTACAGAGTGGGAGAGAGACAGACAGACAGACAGAAAAAGACAGAGAGAAGGGGCAAACGATATACGGAGGAAAAGTGACAGGGTTGATTAATTCACCATTACACGGTAGGGCCCTTGAGACGAACGGCCTCTTGAGATCCCTTAACGAGAGCCTCGACTATTTTCAAACCCCTTCGAGTCACAATGACTTGGAGTTCTCAGTTGTTAAACAAGTAAACAATGCGCCGAAGTTGAGTTTTCTGTACAACGTATAATCAAGGCCACCGAAAATAGATCTACCTTTCGGTGGTCTCGGGATAATGCTGTATGAGCCGCGGCCCACGAAACTTTAACCAAGGCCCGGTGGTGGCCTGACCTATATCGTTGCCAGAAACACGATTATGGCTAACTTTAACCTTGAATAAAATCAAAACTACTGATGCTCGAGGGGTGCAATTTGGTATGTTTGGTGACTGGAAGGTGGATGATCAATATACCAATTTGCAGCCCTCTAGCCTCAGCAGTTTTTAAGATCTGAGGACGGACAGGAAAAATGCGGACGGAGAGGCAAAGGCGGCACAATAGTTTTCTTTTACAGAAAACTAAAAATGGAGTTTTTGACTCGACTCAGGAGTCGACCGGAATTTATAGTGGCTAGACTTGAATGGTTTAACGTCCTTACAGAAATGTGAGGCACCGTAGGACTTTTAAAAGGCGTATGGAATTAGGCACTTCGTGGGAGTTTGAATCGGAAATTGAATTATTCTTTATTAATGTGTGACTTAAAACGGAAATTCGTGGAGGTGATTGCGGAAGTGATTATGGAAGAGATTATTATTATTATTATTATTATTATTATTATTATTATTATTATTATTATTTGGATAATGAATTGTTGTTTAGAAATGAGTAACTTAAAGTGGAAGTTCGTGGAGGTGATTGCGGAATTGATTATGGAGGAGATTATTATTATTATTATTATTATTATTATT
Organism: Macrobrachium rosenbergii; assembly: GCF_040412425.1. NCBI lineage: Eukaryota > Metazoa > Arthropoda > Malacostraca > Decapoda > Palaemonidae > Macrobrachium > Macrobrachium rosenbergii. The sequence continues at coordinate 69,568,299 of NC_089750.1, forward strand.
ATTATTATTATTATTATTATTTGGGTACTGAATTGTTGTTTAGAAGTGAGTAACTTAAGATGGAAGTTCGTTGAGGTGATTGCGGACGAGATTATGGAAGAGGTTATTATTATTATTATTATTATTATTATTATTATTATTATTATTATTATTTGGATACTGAATTGTTGTTTAGAAATGAGTAACTTAAAATGGAAATTCGTTGAGGTGATTGCGGACGAGAATAAGGAAGAGATTATTATTATTATTATTATTATTATTATTATTTTATTATTATTATTATTATTATTATTATTATTATTATTATTATTATTATTATTATTATTATTTATTTTTATTTGGATATTGAATTGTTTATGAATGTGTAACTTCCAAGGTAAATTCGTAGAGGTAATTGAGGACGAGATTAATGGAGATATTATTATTATTATTATTATTATTATTATTATTATTATTATTATTATTATTATTTTATAAATGTGTAACTTACAAGGCAAATTCGTGGGGGTAATTGAGGACGAGGGTAAGAAAGAGATTATGAATGGGAGGTATTATTATTATTATTATTATTATTATTATTATTATTATTATTATTATTATTATTATTATTATTATTATTATTCAGAAGATGAAATCTATTCCTATGGAACAAGCCCACAGGGGCCATTGACTTGAAATTCAAGTAACAGAAAATAACAGGAAATACAGGAAGAAGAGATCAGTTATCAGAAAAGAAAAAATAAATCAAGAAACTGATAGATAAATAGATAAAAATGTAGGTAATTAATTAAAATACAAGGAAAAGAAGGAAAATGATTTTGGACAGTAGTTCAAATTGTTCTGTCAATAACCTTCACGCATCTGTGCTGTTATCAAGAGTACTCAAACATCTGTGTCGAACAGATGAACAAACAGACAAAGAAGAATTACGAAGAATAACGAAATAATGAACAAAAAGAAGAGGAAAATTAAAACATTGGTTGAAACGGCCTAGTGGAGGTGAGAGAATCAGAAGGAAAGCGGAAAGAAACAAGGTAAGGACAACTTTAAATGCTCTCCTGTTTATTCTCTCTCTCTCTCTCTCTCTCTCTCTCTCTCTCTCCTAAGAGCCTCCATCTCCCCATCCCCAACCCCTCCTATTCTTTTTTTTTATTCCATGTATGCATACACGGCCATAAACTTGGGGACTAATTGGTGCTACAGGGAACATAAGAAGAAGAAGAAGAGGAAGAAGAAGAAGGGAAAAAAAAAGGGACTTTGAGTATTGTAAGAGTCTTAAATTAAGAACCTACATTTAGGGCCGCTAATGGTACACATACTTTCACCGTCATTTAAAGCCAAGGACGCTTGTGACCTTTTATCAGAGAGAGAGAGAGAGAGAGAGAGAGAGAGAGAGAGAGAGGATGGATGCTGGGAATGGGGGTAGAGGAATCGTAGGGATGTGGGGAGAAGTGGGAGAAAGGAGGGGGGTGAAGGGGAAAAAGAAAGGATGCAAATAGCCTAAAGGTTGTGTGTAGATTTGTGATGGAAATTTGTATTACCTTTTTATGCACTGAATCACGGGCTGTGTTTGCTGAGTGGGTTTTGTTTTTTTTATCTGCGAGTCAGAAATACTAATGACTGTAATTTCAGTGGCTTTGATTGTACGTTAGATGCTCATGTAAATCTTGGGTCATATGGAAATGAAGCACAATTACCCGTAAAAAAACTGCAGTGTATTTTTTCTAAACAGTGAAAACATTATTTAAAACAAATATGCTAATGACGGGCATCCAGTATACCCCGTAGGGAGGTATTGCCGTCAGTGCACCTCGTGCGGTGCACTGTAGACATTGTTTAAGGTTTTTTGCAGCGTGCCTTCGGCCCCTAGCAGCAATTCCTTTCGTTCCTTTCACTGTACCTCCTTTCATATTCTGTTTCTTCCATCTAACTTTCCACCCTCTCCTAACAATTGAGTCATGGGGTAACTGCGAGGTTTTCCTCCTGTTATACACCTTTCAAACCTTTTACTGTCAGTTTCCGTTTCAGCGCTGAATGTCCTCATAGGTCCCAGTGCTTTGGCCTTTGACCTAAATTCTATATTACATTCAATTCAATTTAGAACGAATGTGTCTGTGACGGGCATCCAGTATAGTTTTCAGTTAGCATAAAAAAAACTATTTTAAAATGCAAAAAAAAAAAAAAAAAAAAAAAAACTAGTGCTCTAAAATTCTGTAGCTTCCTGATGAGTTCACCTTTGCCGTCGGCCGGCCGAAGAGGTCGGCGAGTTCATTTACGGGATTTATTTTTTTTTTTTTTTTTACTGTCTCCCTGAGGGTGAAAATCTATTAGAGTCTAGAGTGGTCGTTTTAACATTTGCTTTACCTTTGGACTTATAAATAAATTGTAATAGGATGTAAATGAAGACTTATTGCGTTACGCTTTGGGAATGATTGGCCTAAATTTTCTGCGATAATTTTTATTTATTTTATTTTTTGTTTTGTTTTATGGAGTGCAATACGGACTTTGATTCGCATTTTATATTAATAAATGCTCGATCTTAAATAGTGGTAGCTCCCCATTCTTCTTCTTTTCGAAATTGTGTCTGTTTTGTCCTTATATATATTATATATATATATATATATATATATATATATATATATATATATATATATATATATATATATATATATATATATATATATATATATATATATATATATATATATATATATATATATATACACACACACACACACATATATATATATATATATATATATATATATATATATATATATATATATATATATATATATATAGTAGTGTGTGTGTGTGTGTAGGATTTGTGCCATTGTAATGTAGGCTTACTTCCTGGGAGACGAATATTGACGTAGCGTCTGTGGGTGTGTGTGTGAATGTGTGTGTGTGTGCGCGTGCGTGTCTGTCCAATTAGTCATCAAATTATCGTGCGTCTTCTGATTCGTTAAACTTGTGATACTGAAGTTTTCGAACACTAACATCAGTCATGGTTTTGTCAGTGGTGGATTTTAAATATCTCTGACGTCCATTGTTGTTTAAAATCCCCTTTTATGATATTCTTCATTTGTTACTGTCCGCATATATTTTAAGTACAGGATAAATACACGTGCGCTCGCCTGTGATATACAAAACGTAAAACAATAATAAATAGGAAAACTAACACGATAGAAAACGGAAACAGAAAACTAAAAATAGCACAGAAATGATGAGCATTTAGCAATGTCCACCAAAGCCAGGTCTGATCACTACTTGGTTGGGTAACCACTCATAAGTGCCGTCTGTAGATGGGTATTGGCATGAGGCTAGCAACCTCCTCCTAAAAATCAGTATTCTAGCAGTAGCACGAGAGGCTAGAGCATCTTATGAAGCCTTCCCAAATCCTAAAAATGTTTTATTAATAGTTGAAACAAACAACTGGAATCTAAGTCCTGTGTGATCGGCCATGGGTCACAATGAGACTTGCTAGCACCAACAGTGAACGAAATTCCTCGTAGGGGGTTAGTGCCGTCAGTGCGCCTCATGCGTTCCACTGTAGGCATTGCTGAAGTTTCTTTGCAGCGTCCCTTCGGCCCCTAGCTGCAACCCATTTCATTCCTTTTACAGTACCTCCGTTCTTATTCTCTCCCTTTCATCTCACTTCCCACCCCCTCTAGATTCATAGTGCGACTGCGAGGTTTTCCTCCTGTTACACCTTTCAAACCTTTTTACTGTTAGTTTCCGTTTCAGCGCTGAATGACCTCATAGGTCCCAGCGCTTGGCCTTTGGCCTAAATTCTGTATTATATTCTATTTTATGACCGTTTTATATATATGGTTCCTCTCTTTTTATTTCCTCTGTTATTGTGTATGTAAAGTGTTGGTATCAAGGAGACACCAAGATAATCAATCGCATTTGAATGTCAATGAAATGGCCCCGTAGGGCGGAGGGAGGGGGAAGTGTTGCTGTCAGTGCACCGCGCACAGTACACTGTAGGCCTTACTTGAGGTTCTTTGAGGCGTTCCTTCGGGCCTTAGCTATAACCCCTGTTATTCTTTTTACTATACCTCCATTTATATTCTCTTCCATCTTACTTTCCACCCTCTCCTAACAATTGTTTTAACATTATATTTATGGCCGAATGACCTTATAGGTCGCAGCACTTGGCCTTAATTTTAATATTCCAATTCCATTCAATGAAATGCCACTAGACCTATATTTTATATTCCAGGTCTAATTCAACGAAATGCCACTAGAGCACAAAATAGATATTTACGTTAGAGACGTGGAGTCATTCCCTAATATATCCCCTTAAGCTCTCCCCCTCCAACACCGCCCGCCCCCCAACTCCCAATTAGGGAACGACCATAAAGCTCTTCTTGCACCTGGACGAATTATAATGACCCCGAGACCACTTGGCTTCCTTTTCGGGTCTCGAGACCCAGTTAGGCCTCCTTTTATTTCGAGAGGTCGGTTAAGGTCCTTCAGAGGAGCGGGTCGTCGTCAGCTAACGAAGTGTTATGTTGCACTTGAACACCTTCAGGCTTCTGCTCTCTCTCTCTCTCTCTCTCTCTCTCTCTCTCTCTCTCTCTCTCTCTCTCTCTCTCTCTGTAGTGCCTGTTTATACGGTTAGATGCCATCCCATACCTGGCATGTATAAGTATATACAATTTGATGAATGCGATCGATGGACAGTTTTGATAAACTTTTTTTCTTTACTACTGTTCTCAATATTACTACTGTCATTGCCATTATTATGAATACTATTTTTTATACTTCTTCAGCAACTGTGTGGATATTGCCGATTTATCAGTCTTTTTGTCATGTTATCTCAAGTATCTAGATTGTGTATATTATTGTCTCTGCTTTGTATATTCCATGTATATGGCCTTGAGCTGAAATAAAATCTGTTATTATTATTATTATTATTATTATTATTATTATTATTATTATTATTATTATTATTATTATTATTATTATTATTATTATTAGTAGTAGTAGTAGTAGTAGTAATGACCTCGTAAATTCCAGTGCAAGAAGTCCTTTTACAGAGACGTAAGCGGACGTACACGGTCTTATTCCTTCCCTATATAACTATTAAAGTTATATTCCTATTTCCCGATTTTCTTAGGTTGTTTGCGTTTATTGCTTAATAATGTTTCTAAGTTTTCTGTTCGTTTTCTTGTGTCGGTCTCCATGAAAAAATGAAGGCATATGTATCTCTGAGAAGTGTCCGTTTCCTGGGCATCAGTTCATTTCTATCGCCATTTTGTAAATGCTTTGGGTTTTCTTCGTTTTACTTCATGAGTATTCGCCAACAGATATGTAACTTAAACATATTCACATCTGGATCCTGATTCACATACGTATGGCTCATTCACTTCACCGTATACTTGTAGAGCCTCCATATATGTAAAATATGCGAAAAACTATTTACATTTTAATTTTTTTTTTTTGTGGTTAGGGGAACTGGTTTCTGCACTAAGACTCATTCACTACACCTTATTACTTGTAGAGCCCCAAAGTATGTAATTTATGTGAAAAACTATTTACGCTTTTAACAATTTTTTTTTTTTTTATTTGTGGTCAGGGGAACTGATTTCTGCGCTAAGTTATGAGAAGAGCATTGGCTAAAATATCTCAGACAAAGAACTGGGGAATAATTGTTAAATTATGAAAAGAATGTCTCTTCTTTTCTATGTTTAACAAGTCCTGGTTAACTCTCATTGTATAATCTGTCTTATTAACAAAACTGAAAAATTTTCTGACCATTTTTGGAAAATTTCCTTAAAAAAGGAATTTGACGATACTTGAATTGTTTTCATTGACGTCCGTACACCTAGAGAGAGAGAGAGAGAGAGAGAGAGAGAGAGAGAGAGAGAGAGAGAGAGAGAACCATCCATGATAACGGGAACCTCGAATAGTGAATTTGGCATCAACAGATATCAGAGAGAGAGAGAGAGAGAGAGAATAATGAAAGTAACGAAAATGCACGTTCAGTAACGACCATCCATGATAACGGGAACTTCTAATAGTGAATGTGGCAACAACAGAGAGAGAGAGAGAGCGAGAATAATGAAAGTAACGAAAATGCACGTTTAGCAACGACCATCCATGATAACGGAAACCACTAAGAGTGAAGTTTGCATCAACAGATATCCGTGAATTAACCCAATGCGGAGGGTAGAAGGTCAGTTTAAGGTTATAGGACTAGGCAGAGGCTAGGGCAACAATAACAGCGTACCAGTCATGGAAGGAAAGTTCAAGGCAAAGCGTCTAGTAACCTCAAGGAAGGCGGAAGGAAAGCCTAAGTGAGGAAGTTGTAGAGGGCAGTTCCCAGGATGAATTTAAAGACTGGCAGTTGAAGTCAAATGGAAAAGGGGGGGCCATCAGAGGTCTGAGGTTCAGCCACAGCTGTGATTTTGTATCTGTGTGTTTAACCGCTGAGGCTTTGCAGTTTAACTGATTCTAGATGTACCCCTTTACCTTCTGTATACTTATTTGAAAGAGCTTGATTAGTATTTTCGATTGATGGTAGGCCTTATATATAAGTGTGTATATGATTATATGTATATATAAATATATTATATATATATATATATATATATATATATATATATATATATATATATATATATATATATATATATATATATATATATATATATATATGCATATATGCATATTAACCCGTTCTCCCTCACAAGATCGATGAGACAGGAAATACGTTCTTTTTGTGGCCTACGGGATCACGAGAGAGATAAAGAAATATATGGCTTCAACTCCAATGAAGGGAATAGGCCTACATCGTGAAAAATGGGAAATAGAAAAAACACAGACGCAGGAAGAGAATTCCAAAAGTGATCAGCATAATGAAGAACGCGGCTGCCAATTCAAGCAATCTTTGGGCCTCATTTTCGTCGTAAGTAGATCCAGCAATAGAAATAAAGTTGGTCTCTGCAAGGATGACTTTGGTCTAGCCTGAACTCCAGAGAATCTAATGTGTGAACTTTCAGCAGAGAGAGAGAGAGAGAGAGAGAGAGAGAGAGAGAGAGAGAGAGAGAGAGAGAGAGAGAGAGAGAGATTTGATTTGGCCTCGTGAGAGGCTAATTTATTGGACACCCCTTCCCACCCTGTGAGATGCGCAGCATCAAAAAAGATACGTATACAGGACGCCCAAAATGGTTGAGTCACAGTAGAACAACCCCTGAAGGGAGAGAGAGAGAGAGAGAGAAATGGGTAAGGGTTGTCTTGGAGGAACTGAACATGACCAAGTTATGGGCATTCCCGTTTGGATATTGCCTCAGGTTCAGAGTTCAGAGACGAAGTAAGAAAAATTCAAGGTTGCGTGGGAATGGCGGAAGATGTGTGAGTGGCGTTTAACGGAAGAGGAAACAGTTATGAAGGGTTGATTCATCAGAAAAAAAAAGAATGAAAAGCTGTGGGCCTGAGAAGATCGCAAAAGCAGAGCCCTTTGGAAAACCTATAAAACTGGGAATGGACTGGAATGGAATATAAAATTTAGGCCTAAGGCCAAGCGCTAGGACCTATGAGGTTATTCAGCACTGAAAGGGAATTTGAGAGTAAAAAGGTTTTAAAGTTGTAAATAGAGGAAATCCTCGCAGTTACGCCTTGAAACAATAATTAGGAGAGGGCTGAAAGTAAGATGGGAGAAAGAGAATATGAGCGGAGGAACATTTAAAAGAAATGAAATGGGCTGCAGCTATGGGCCTAAGGGACGCCGCAAAGAACCCTCAAGTAATACCTACAGTGAACCACGTGAAGTAAACTGACAGCACTATTCTCTTGCGGGGTATAAAATTGGGAATGAACAATAATATTATAGAGCAGTTAGATTAAAAAAATAAAATATTCATCAGCGGAAAAAAAAAAAACTAAAAAGATCGCAGAAAAAAGGAGTCCCTCGGAATACCTATAAAATTGTGGAAAGGAACAAATGTTGAACTGTCAGCAATATGATAGAAGAATTAGATGTACGTACAAAGGTAGCATTACATTTACTGGGATGAGTCAAGCAGTGGTTACAAAGTTTGGCCAAGAGAGCAGTATTTCATTCTGTCAAATACCTTAAAATCATGCAGACTGTATTACGAAAGTAACGTACAGTACGAAATATCTCCTATGCATTTTCCATATGAAACCCGTAATGATAATAGCTCCCGTAATATAAGGGGTTAGTGCTGTCAGTGCACCTCACCCATTGTAGGTATTACCGAAGGTTCTATGCGGCGTCCCTTCGTCCCCTAGCTGCAACCCCTTTCATTCCTTTTATTGTTCCCCGTTCATATTCTCTTTCCCCCATATTACTTTCCACCCTCCCCTAACAATTGTTTCGTAGTGCAATTGCGATGTTCTCCTTTAAAACCTTTTCACTCTCAATTCACCTTTCAACGCTGAATGACCTCATAGGTCCCAGCGCTTGACCTTTGGCCTAAATTCTATATTCTATTCTATTCTTAAGGTCCTCTGCAGCGTCCCTTCGGCCCCTGGCTGCAACCCCTTTCATTCTATGTACTGTACCTCCGTTCATATTCTCTTTTATCTTACTTTCCACCCTCTCCTATCATTGTTTCAACATTATTTCCAGCGCTTAGTGACCTCATACGTCCCAAAGCTTGGTTTTTGGTCTAAATTATACTTTCCAATTCCAATTCCAATAATAATCCTTGAGAAGAAAAATGGATTCAAGGTGACTGAGAAAGTGAGAGTCGAGTGATAGCAAAAGTTTAATCAATAAACAAACAGAAAGTGACTGCGTCTAATGCCTTTTTTTTCCTTGGGAGATTTCATGGCCTCCTCCCAAGTCATGCACAGTTTTACCTTGTGACCGCCCCCCCCCCCAGCAGGAGAATTACCGGTTCAATTACACTGCACGGCGTGACTAATGACTTTTGTGTCTTCAGGTGACTTGGCGTAAATGAATTATATTTCTTGTCTTTTCGTGTTCGCGTCCTTTTCGTTTTCGTTTGTGGGTATTTATGACTAGTGGCGATTTCTTGTCAGGTAACGCTGTAAAATGTCGTGAACACTGGTCGGACACTTATCGCCAACATATCACATACAGGTTGAAAACAAGTCAGCGACAGTAAGGAGAGGGCCAGTCTTTGGCCAATGCAGGACGGTCGTATGAAGCGTTTGTTAGGACTGCAGTTATTTAACCTGCTTACGCTGCGGAGAGAAAATAACACAAACACACATCGGAAACTTGTTGCTAACATATCGCATACAGGTTGAAAACGAGTCGGCTACCGTAATCTTTAAGAAATGTTAGATAATTGTATGAAGCACTGATTAGACTACTATTATTTAACTTGTTTGTGATTCGTGTGAGAAAAGTTACCGACGCGTGCTTACGACATGTTTAATGCCACGCAGACGCACTCTCAGATCTGGTTTTAAAGGATTGTGGTTGTATAAAGGTGTTATCAAAAGAAAACCAGCGTTTTAACACAACATTATCGTTAATGGAAGCGAGGAACTAAAGCGTTGACAAAAACAAAAACAAAAAAATCTTGACATCAGAATCTCTGTTGACAAAAACACGTCAGAAAACTCGCTATGGGAATCCCTGTTAGAGTATTGATCACGGCAATAACGTCTAACTGACTGTACTGCATTGCTCTAGTGAACACTTGAATGATACCAAGCAGTGAAGAAACGTCCTTATGATTGCCTGTGCACTGTTTTGCATTCATTAAATATACTATTTTCGACCAGTAAGAGTTTATGCCACTTGAAGAACAACTACTGATTTTAGTAAATTTAGCAATGATTTTGTTCTAGACAGAAGACACAGTTGTTCTGGTTACAACTTTAAAATGTCAACAGACACGCCCCCTCCCCTCTCCCCTCCCCATTAGGGCGGTAGTGCCGTCAGTGCACCTCACGGGATGTACTGTAGACATTACTAAAGGTTCTTTGCAGCGTCCCTTCGGCCCCTAGCTGCAACCCCTTTCAATCCTTTTATTGTACCTCCAGTCACATTATCTTTCATCCATCTTGCTATCCACCATCTCCTGGTAATTATTTCATAGTGCAACAGCGAGGTTTTCCTCCTGTTACACCTTCCAGACCCACCTACTCTCAATTTCCTTTCCAGTGCTGAATGACCTCATAGGTTCCAGTGCTTTGCCTTTGGCCTAAACCCTATATTCCATTCCTCTCTCTCTCTCTCTCTCTCTCTCTCTCTCTCTCTCTCTCTCTCTCTCTCTCTCTCCACATGGATGGGTCCACGGACAGGAGATTCGATATGCAAATTTCCTTTTGAAGCCGGGCGAGGTGAGCAACCAGGTGTCATTGAATCAGATTCTGGGGGTCATGTGAAAAAGAAGGGAGGTATCACTTTTGAAAACACGTCGATTGAAAAAAACAAGTCAGATTTTCAATCATCCCGGTGATTGCTAACCTCGTCTTCAAGGTGATTGTCGTGAATGATGGTTATTTATTGCGTTGCGATTGATTCTGATGAGTGAGATAACCTTGATTTTGCGATCTGAAGATTACTTTTCGGTTATTTACTGAATTCTCATACTTTGGCTTACTTATGGATTTCGGGAAACGTATTTTTCTTTTATTTCTTTTTAGTTTTCTGTAGAAGAAAGCTATTGTGCCGCCTTTGTCTGTCCATCCGCACTTTTTCTGTCCGCCCTCAGATCTTAAAAACTACTGAGGCTGGAGGGCTGCAAATTGGTATGTTGATCATCCACCCTCCAATCATCAAACATACCAAATTGCAGCCCTCTAGCCTCAGTAGTTTTTATTTTATTTAAGGTTGAAGTTGCCCATAATCGTGCTTCTGGTATCGATGTAGGACGGGCCACCACCGGCCCGTGGTTAAAGTTTCATGGGCCGCGGTTCATACAGCATTATACCGAGACCACCGAAAGATAGATCTGTTTTCGGTGGTCTTGATTATAAGCTGTACAGAAAACTCGATTGCGCCGAAGAAACTTGGGCGCATTTTTTACTTGTTTTTGTTGGAGATCATTATCTATTTCTTTAATTGATTTTTAACGAGAATATCCCTCGTTGTCTTGGATAATGGATGAGATGCTATTTTCATTACCTACTTATTTATGAATATTTAATTTCTGTCAGAGAAAAGTTATCTACAAAACTTCCGACATGCATTGCAGAAATCTATTGGTTCATTTCTCCGTACTTTAAACATTTTTGCCCAATATTTATGAGAGCCATTTGGTAATCTCGTGGAATTGCCTCATTTATTTTGCTTATGCATTCCTATAACATCCTCATAAAGAATTAGTTAAAATATCGTGATTTCATTGTTATTATAGAGCGCATTTTTTTTTTCTTTCACCGGAGGCTGCCAATAACTTCCCGGGTCAATTAAATTTTTTTCGTCCTGTTTGTTAAATAAATTTAATATATTTAGTAGTTCTTTATTTAAATTTTGGTTTTCTGTAAAAAAAAAAAAAAACCATTGTGCCGGCTGTCTGTCCGTCCGCATTTTATTCTGTCCGCACTTTTTCTGTCCGCCCTCACATCTTAAAAACTACTGAGGGTAGAGTGCTGAAAATTGGTATGTTGATCATCCACCCTCCAATCATCAAACATACCAAGTTGCAGCCCTCTAGCCTCAGTAGTTTTCATTTTAATTAAGGTTAATGTTAGCCATAATTGTGCTTCTGGCAACGATATAGGATAGGCGACCACCGGGACGTGGTTAAAGTTTCATGGGCCGCGGTTCATACAGCATTATACAGAGACCACCGAAAGACAGATCTATTTTCGGTGGCCTTTATTATACGCCGTAGCGGCTGTACAGAAAACTCGAGTACGCTGAAGAAACTTGCTTATTCGTGGATCTTATTCTATTATCTCCGTTGAAGTCCTTTTAGAGACTTACATGCAAACAAGCAAATTGATTTCAAAATGAATTTGCTTTGGCTCAACAGACCTTCGTTTATACTGTTTTAATTAATCCTGTCAGTAGTTTTATTATAGTGATCATCATTATGAATGTCAACGCCCTTAACCATCCCATTACTACAGTTTGTATCATTAATAATTATAAAATTATCACCACTATAAATGCGAGCACCTAGCTTTGTGCAGTTGCTAATACTATTGATAATAATATTTTTGTCGTTAACATTATCCCCATTACCTAAGAAATTCACAATATCGTGACAAAATGTCATGTAATTAAAATCCAAAACTAAATGAATGAATTGTATTAATAAGATAACAAGTAAAAAATGCGCAGAAGTTTCTTCGGCGCTATCGAGTTTTCTGTACAACCGCTAGAGCATATAATCAAAGCCACCGAAAATAGATCTACCTTTCAGTGGTCTCGGTATAATGCTGTGTGGGTCGCTGCCCATGAAACTTTGACCATGACCTGGTGGTGGCCTATCCTATAACGTTGCCGGAATCACGATTATGGGTAAATTTAACCTTAAATAAAATCAAAACTACTGAGGCTAGAGGGCAGGAATTTGGTATGTTTGATGATTGGAGGGTGGATGATTAACATACCAATTTGCAGCCCTCTAGCCTCAGTAGTTTTGAAGGTCTGAGGGCGGAGAGAAAAAGTGCGGGTAGAACTAAAAACAAAGATTTTCGAACAACAGTTTTTAGCGAAAACAATAAGGAGGAAGACCGTTCAGATGTTCGAAAATTTATGTTTTTTCTTTTGCATATTTACACAATTTATTTACAATAATGAACGATTTTTCTTTCATAACAAATAATCATCATTTTAGTCATCATCATTATAAATGCCAGTACCCACCGTTCTTCTCATTCATTATTTCTGTTGACGTCTGGATGCGCTGAGGTAAAAACCGGTGCCCTTAGGATGATCCGTCATCGGAGAAAGCCCCTTGCGTGATAGGGCGACGGGAGTCCTTGCTTCATGGCTAGGGTGAATGTCGGTATCCCCAAGGTATCCCCATAAGAAATTATATGGCAGGCCGCTAGACGGGCCTTCCAGCAGCTTCTCATTTCCCTATTCCCCCCTCCCCTCCCCTCCCGGCCCCCTCCGGCTGTTGGTGTGACCTCACAAACAAGTACTCGCAAACAGCGGTCGCTCTCCCCTGCGCTCACCGCTAATGGGTAAATAACTGCAGGTGTTGGGCTTTTTTTTTTTTTTTTTAAAGAGATGGTGGCGTTCTGTAAAGCATCTTTTCGGTCGCGATATCTTGTTATGTCGTTCCTCGTTGAACGCGCTGTTTTTCTTAACGAGTTATGAATATTGTATACCTTATTATTGTTGTCATCAAGGAGCAGAATGGCCTTTCTATTACGGGGAGACAGTAGCAATTAAAGTTAATTCACAAAGAAATGACGATTTGATTTTTTAAAAAAGGGACAATTTAAGTCAGAAAACATTTGCTAAGGAAATAGTAGATGGTTCTTTTTAAGATATGAACAACGGCATTGGTAACATTACCAGGAAGATCATCCCAGATTTTTTACGTATAATTGATGAATGACTTCTGGCAGTGGAAAGTGTAACAGTGTGGCATTTAATTTGAACAGAAATTGAAAGCTAATGCTGCACTTGGGATACGGGCTCTGAAAGTTTCCTATTAAAAATGGAGCTGATAAAGAGGACGTCACCTATTCAAGAAACCTTATTCAAAAGATGATCTCGGGAAGCTGTGTGACACCCAGACAAGAGAACAGTAGGTGAGCATTGGCAGAACGAATGACCAGAAGCATGTTAGTTTAATACCACCAGCTCCAAATATTTCAGCCCAAAAGAGTAATAGTAGCGTTTTGGTAGCATCAGATAACATATTTTGAGGTGGTATGGGCAAGAAAGTTTGGACCTGACAACTTCTCTGAGTATTGCAAAATGTAAGGCCAGTGTTGCTTGTGCAAAGCGAATCTGAGTTCAAAATTTTAAGAGTAAGTTCGTCTGCATTCTCCTTATCTGCCAAGCAAACCATCATGTCTCTGGCATAAACTAAAACCAGGAAAGGTCAATATCACTACCATGAGGAACATCGACGGCATAGGTCTTTGGTATAAACTCATACCAGGAAATGTCAAGAATACTACCATGAGGAACATCTAAGGGAGAGGTCTTTCGTATATGAACTAAAAACAGGAAAGGCCAAGAACACTACCATGAGGAACATCGACGGATCAGGTCTTTGGTGTGAACTAAAAACAGGAAAGGTCAAGAACACTACCAAGAGGAACGCCGACGGCAAATAGGTCTTGGCTGAATGAAAACATCAACAACTCTCTGTTAACGGCTGCAAAAAAAAAAGACTGGGAAGATAAGCCGTACCTAGCCTCCAACGCCGAAGTTAACGAAGTGGATGTACAAGAACCATTTGGTTAAGCAAGTCACGGACAGCACCGATATTAATTTGAACAAATCTCGGATGTTTTTAATAAGAATCTACTAAAGCATCAAAAATGTCCCATCGCTTTTCATCAGCATCAGAAAACAATGAAGGTATGGGGCATGGCTTGTTACTGGTGCTGAGTATCTATAAATCTCTAGGGAGCTGGTACAACATTGCATATTTCCGCTCGTCTGGAAAAGGGTCTTCTAGGAAACTGAAAAGACCAAATATCCAAACTTAGGAAGGAGGACCCTGGAATATTTTTTTTTTTTTTTAGACTATTGGGAAGACCTATACTTACCCCAACCGACCTTTCTAATGTGTCTCAAATAAATACTAGATTTCATGAGAAGTGGCCCAGGATAGCAGGTATCAAGAAGAATTCCCATTGAAGACTGTTAATTTCCTCAGAGCCCCTATTGAACTGCTCAGCTTTGTCCTCATGGTTAGTTAACCGTTTTCTCTCAGCCTATTATACAAAACGCGATGTATGTATACATTTATTTTTCTATTAGCAGCATCAACAGTCTGCAAGTATAAACTCCATGTTTACACTTGCTGACGTCCTGCTAGGGGCCAGCCTCTCACTACTGGTCTCTATGCAAATTTGTAGAATAAATGTACCTTCTGTCCAGGGCGGTACATCAAGTCCCTAGATTCGGGACTTGTATAAAGTCCCTTCCAGGTCGTCGTTTGGTTGAATTACTTGAACGGTATTTCGATAATTTAAGTGTAAAGTAACTTTCATATCCATTCAATTATTACAATTTCTCTTCTCGTCATAATGTGGTTCGGATTCCACAATAAGCTGTAGGTCCCGTTGCTAGGTAACCAATTGGTTCTCAGCCACGTAAAATAAATCTAATCCTTCGGGCCAGCCCTAGGAGAGCTGTTAATCAGCTCAGTGGTCTGGTTAAACTAAGATATACTTAACTTTTCTGAACAAAATGTGTTTGGAAAAGCAGTTAAGAATAAATACCTCGACATAATTGTTAAGTTTAATCCCAAGAAAAGCAGTGATTTAGCATTATTAAAAAAAGAAATAATATTTAAAACCAAAACAGAAAACAGCTGAAGCGCACTCACTGTACCTCTCGAGTCGACGCGACGAGCTCTCTTGAAGACGCCTTTTAGCAAGCAGAGAACGGAACTAAATTTCCTCCTCGGAAACGGAGGCGACTATATCCTTCCCTTGAGGATCCCCGCCCTCTTGACCTTCGGTCGTGCCACGCGATTGGCTGCGAGGTCATACGAAGGGGCGGAGCCAACTTTCTGGAAGGGTTACGGGAGATCACGGAACGAAAGCCGGAAGGAAAAAAGAGAGAGAGAGAGAGAGAGAGAGAGAGAGAGAGAGAGAGAGAGAGAGAGAGAGAGAGAGAGAGAGGCAAACAATTCATGGTCAGGAAACGATAAGTTTTCTCTCGAGCAAGATCGCTTGAACTTCTCTCATTGCAATTTTCGTGTCATTTTCAGGGTTGGACGTTAATTCTTGTTGCTTTAATGATGTTGCTGATTGAATTATAAGATATAATTGGGTTGTTGAGCAAATGGTGGCCATTAAATGAAGAATAATCGTAATAAACCAACCTGTTGTATCATAATATTAATCATAAATCAACTTGTACAGAAACGATGAATTCCCATCGCATCTCGAAGTAATGGAATTACTATAACTCTCTTGTTTTAAGCCTCAAACGCATTTCACGAGAAAAGTAAAAAGTTGCACGCAGTTAGTAGCATAATTATCAGTAGCGTGAATCAGCAGAATGACTTTTATTCTTCTCTTTAGCGGTCGGAAAGAGTAAAATTACCACGGTTCGTCTGCTAGCCTTGCGGAACCTCTCAATGATAACTGTCCTCTGCGGAAGGTATTATTCAGTGTTGATTTCTTTTGGGCCTGTATCTCTTGTAATATGTGTTATAACACTGGCTTTTTCAGCTATGAAGGAAATTGATAAAAAGTCTTGGTTTCCATTAAGTGAAGTTTGTTCTTCATTGATAATTAATTTTAAAACTGCATCACTTTCAAATTTAATTCTATGGCCTAAACTCGGTTTCGTTTAAATAATCCTTCATTATCAGTTAATTTTCATTTACTTTCATTCCATTTGTATTTTTGTTTCCCTCTCCTTTTTATTACTCTTAATTTTTATATTTTTCAGTTTCATTTTGAATCGCCTTTGATTCAAATTTGTTTGGACTTGCCATAATGTCTAGTCTATTTTATGTCCCATTTACAGATTGTGCCAGCAATTCTGTCGTTCAAGAGACTGCCGAGAATCTTTCTGGTAAACATGCCGTAATTATGCATATTTAACCGTATTTCGCGTATTACGAATGTGATAATTATTATTTTCCTCAAAGACAAGCATACCTTAAAATGCTAAGCGATATTCTCAAGAGTATTCATTGTGTCCATATAACTTTCGAGGCTTGTGGAAATGGAGCACAAAAGTCGTTCATTCTCCCCTGTGACAGAAGTTTACCGTGGGGAAACACTGAGCAGCATTGCCATATATGTTTTGGGTTAATCTTTGCGCTTTGCACGAAGTGTCGTTCTATTTGAATCTCTCCTTCTTTTGCTCTTCTTGAAACATTTTTCATTCCTAGTGCTGTACCTCCGTTCTTATTCTCCCATCTTACCTTCCATCCTCTCCTAACAACTGTTTCATAGTGCAACTGCGAGGTTTTCCTCCTGTTACACCTTTCAAACCTTTCTGCTCTCAATTTTCCTTCCAGCACTGAATGATCTCATAAGTCCCAGCGATCGGCCTTTGGCCTAAATTTCATATTCCATCCCCTTCCATTCCTAAAACGTTTTGCCCGTCTTTTGAAAAACAGACCTGCTCCTACCACCCTCCTGCCCTATTTATATGGTGTAGCATTCTCCTGTTGTTGTGTCCAGCTTAGTTGTTATTTAAGACGATTATTTGAACAAAGGACTGGATAAGTCTTTTTCGTAATATTTACATTCCGTGAAAAACAGATTTCGAGACGGGATTTTACCCATTTCGTTTCTCATAATGACGCGTAACATAAGTAATTATTGAGTTATTTATATTTTAATTTAGATTGATATTCTGTTTTACAGAATGGATTTAATCTTTTAGAACAGTGGTTTTTGAGCTTTTTATTACCACGCCCCCTCTGAGAATTGGTCCTTCCCTCCACGCCCCCCTTTCGTCTGTGAGTAAAATTCTCTCTCAGATTTAAAGGAAATAAGAAATGAAAAGTAAAGAGAAAGAGATGGGGTGTTTTTATTCTTAAGCCAAACGAGTCTTAACTAGAGCAGTAGACTACTAACGTAAACTGACGTTATAAGGCGACACTTTTGCATTTTTTCATAAACTTATGCATATTAGTTCTCACTCTTGTTAAGAGATTAATGAATATAATTAGAGAATTTTTAATTTTTCCCTAGGGCTCGCGCCTCCCCTGGAAATTGCTAACGGCCCCCTAGGTGGGCGCGCCCCCCAGGTTGAGAACCACTGTTTTAGAAATATTGTTTGCTTCTTGAAGATTAAACTTTTGTGTTGAGATTGCATTCTAAATACGTGTTAGACTTTTTGTTCTATTGGGTTTATTTTGACAACCACAACAATATTTTTTATCATCAGACTAATTGTAGGTGATCCTTTATTCTAGGTTAAAACGTGAAGTTTAATGTTTAAAAAAGAATTTCCCACCAACCTCTCTGTGTGCTTATTTGCTTACTTTTGAACTGACCTACTAGGTTTCATTGCCTTTTAAAGACGGGTATTTATTAGTCTAAGTGCATGCCAACGCTACCCGTGTGTTTTAGTAAACAGCTGTTGTTTCTTAAAGTTCCCCCGGCTGTGCGTTTTCCTGCAATTAGTTTCTGCTTGCAAGGAACTGTTGTCAGTCACAGCGCCCTCTCCGAACGAGTTACCGTCAAGTCATAACAAAGCATGACTCGGCATTATTTTCATGTGATTAACGCGGAAGGATAGCAAATATTTACGTAGCTTTCCAGTGCTATTTTTGTTAGTTTCACTGGGACGTACTTGACATGGATTAAAAGACAAACGAATCTGTGCAGATTTATTTATATCAGACTGGATAGGCGATAAAATTGCTTAATAAAGTTCGTTCAGTTTCTGTCAGCTAACCTACTAACGATATGCTAGGCCTAGACGCTAAACAGAACACTAAACATCGGGTAAAATTCGTGTAGGCCTATTGAAAATATTACACACAGAGGCAAACGAATCTATTTAGGTATATTTACATCAAACTGAATCGGTGACAAAAATGCTCAATAAAGTTCGTTAAGTTTCTATCAACCAACGACTTGCTTTACAGGCCCAGACACTAGACAGCTTTTAATTAACCGTCGGGAAAACTTTGTGTAGGCCCATGGAAATTATTAAACACAGAGGCTTAGTCGATGGCAGCAAAATGATAAGAACGCAGCGCGTTCCATAATTCTCATGCATATTCATATTCCCCAAGAGAAATGGTGCCACAGGCCAGACGATTATGCAAGTGCGTTGGTTTGCTGCCTTGAGCCAAGGTGACTCATACCGTGGAGCTTAGACTAAAATCCTGGTGTGGGTCTGTGGCCTGGTTTTTGTTTTTGTTTTCTTTCCTTCTTCTTCTTCCGAGCGACGTCTAGGAACTGATTTCTTTAAACTTGGTCGAAAACCATGACATCGTTTTGTCACAGTACCTTTGAGACGAAAACTTTTGTGACAGTAGAAATTAATGACGATAGCAACCATGGATAAAGGTTATTCTTTTTGCAAAACCTGGAATTCTAAAGTGTCTTTGAATCGAGTATTGTTGTTTTTCTTACACTCCAAAGCTAGTGACAAAAACTAAAAAAAGAGGAAGATAATAAGGAGCTAATTTATCTTTAAAAGTGAAATAAATATTTTAATACTTATTGTGGGTCGAAGAAAGGAAACTTAGGGATTATACACTATATATATATATATATATATATATATATATATATATATATATATATATATATATATATATGTGTGTGTGTGTGTGTGTGTGTTGTATATATGGATATAGTGAAATGTAAATACATTATTCGTAAACCTTCCTTGCTTATACTAATAGAAAAAATATGAGTAGGCAAAGATAAACAATTAAACGTGAATTCAACCATTTATGAATAATCGCAAAAGAATCGCTTCCATATTTTCCCTTCACCATTCCAGTCTCATACGTAACGGCAGCCATTAATTGACCATTTAATTCTTCCTCTGTCCTTTCCCCCACAATGTAATCTGTTGAACTGCTGTACATAAACTACGTAACCCCCATGAATAAGAGGAAAATATACCGTTTGTTTCCCGTGAACTCTTTGCTGACACAAGCAGCAGAAACTGAATGGGTTTGATTGCCGGCAGCCAATGTGGTCGGGGTTGGCGGTTGAGGTTGCGTTTCATGTAACAGCGGTTGGTGACAGAGGTGACTGCGGGTGGGTTTAATTGGCGATAATCTTTTTGTTTTTTTTTGTTTGTCGTGACTCTCGTTCTAGGAAATGTACCGGATGGGATTTGTCGGCGCAATATTCTTGATGTTTCTTTGGCTTCTTGATTTGCTTTCGAACTAGGCCAACAGTTAGTAAAAAGCTTATTTTGCTAGAGGTTAATGTTAACGTTATGGTAGTAAGGTAGTTAAGCCTAGGCTTGATGCAAGGCACTTAGGCCTACTGTGTAGCGAGGGAAATGTTTTAATTCCACATTGCACTTTCGTCTACATACATGTAGAGTCCCTCTGACGCTAATCTAGATATTGTCGCATCTTAGCGGTTGGATTATTCTTAAGAGTGTCCCAGACTGAAACAAATGGCTCTCTTGCTTACATAATATACAGCAACTGCCCGCCTTATTCGACTGCGGTACCACTAAATTATATCAAAGAACCAGTGCCATATCGCATTAAAGCGACGAAGTCAAGTAACTTAAGCACTTAAACATCAAACAGGAGAATCTGCTCTAAAAAGAAAGTGCATCTCTGTTATTGTAATTACTTTTTTAGCTGTTGCTTTCAGAAAGCAATTGACTGAGTGGTCATTCAGAGCATCCTCTCTCGCACATGAACAACGTAATCCAAATGAAACTTTCTCTTATTGGTTTTCTGGACTTGGACTGAAAATGTGTATTTTTTAAAAATTAGGAATAAGTCGATAATCATATCTTGATGTGATTAATATTACCTTTTATATAACTGAATTTGAATCGCATTGGTTAATGCACTTACAGAGCATTTGCCAAATTAGAGATCGATCATTATTTTGTCATCTTTTACTCTCCAAAGTGTTAGAAGTCTTCGACCTCAAGTCCATGGTTACAATTTTCTATATTTCTGAACTACTTTAATGAGCTAGATATTTTTTCCAGAGCTTACATTATGTAATGTAACGACGAAATTACGTGGTTGTTTTATTGTGACAATTTGAAATTTTTCAACCGTTTGTATCACTGACATTGACCCGGGATCTGTGACGCCCGAATATCACAAAGGGTAGAGGGAACCAGATGGAAAATTTATGTAGTTGTTAAACTTTTAATGAATTTGATTTCCTAATTCTGATTTTGCTTCTCCAACCCCATATTGACAAAGGGAAGGAACAGAATTGCTAAACTAGAGCGTTTGTATCTTCACTTAACCCATTTCTCTTCCTTCTTGATCTGGTTGCATCAGAGGATGTTTTATTACTAGGCCTTACATGCTTCACACTTACATTTAGAGAGTTTTGTATACGAACGTACCGTCAATATAGTCGATTAAGTTAAACAGAGCCTTGAAATTAATTGACTGTACTTGGTGATGGTTAACTGTCAAGTGGAGGGACTCCAGTGATTGATATTTGCCGTGTCCTCACTTTTTTTTTTGAGGAACAGACTCTGATGACACTCGGCAGACGTATTCATTCCATGACCTTAGCCTCGTGATGACTTTTCTGTAATAGTCAGCTCAGAGTTAATGATCTGCTGCTTTAGAAACAGGTATTCTAGGCTATGATTTCTCTTAAAAGTTGATCATGAAGAGATGGTCATTCAATCAATATAACTCTTAGGTTTCATCAAATTTTGTCCTGCCATTCTTGACAATAGTTAATAAACCTTCCACCAAACCCCTTTTCCCACCGTAAAACAGATGTTCGATGGTTAAAATGCTTCATAGCTGGCTGAATGCTTGAATGAATTGAACAGAGTTACATTCCATAGTATGCTCATGTTTGTGAACTCATTAGACATATGCTTACACCCTTTTGTAGTTTTTACCACATTATTCTTCAAATCAGATGAAGTACATAACTGTTGTCAACTCATATGGCTGTTTTTATAAGGCGTTATTTGCTGCTTATTACATTTGTTGCATGTTCTGGAAAGTATTAACACATACTGTTACAACTTGCAATAGAAAATGTGTTATATTAGCAGTATTACCTTGTTTGATTGTGGCCTAGCATTCATAGGTATTATTTCCAACTAATGTGATTGTCATAAGGTAAAGGAGGAAATGTCTACATACCACATAGATGTTACATTACAAATTCTTATTTATCTCTTGGTATAAATATAATTTTCTTATTTTCCTGCAATAGCACTACTACTAAATCTTTTGCCCTTAATTTTATCTAATGTGCTGTGCAAAAATTTATAGTAACCTATCTTTTATCTCATTGTAATTCATAGATTTCTTTTTAAAAGAGAAGTTTTGTCAAAAACAGTATGTTTAATTTTCATTTAGTGTGGTTATGCCTGCAGTTTGTTCTGATGTCACCATTGTCATATTTTTCTTCATCATAGAATGAAAAGTAGGATGAGGTTTCAGGGATAAACCATAGATGAATAGTGAGATTATAGACTTACAGATCTGTTTCTCTTTGTGTAGTAATGTCCTTCAATCCATTTTACTATTTAATCTGAAAAAGTCTGTATAATCTTGTACCAAACCTTCAAGTTACATTTCTAAAGAACCTTAAAGATTAGATTCTTAAAGGAACTTTTTATTTTTTGCATAGTTATCCAAGATAATGTTTTAACTTTCATGGGAAAATCACTGTAATCACCATAAGGACTTTTTAAAAGCCTCAGACCCATGTTGTACACTGTTCGTAATTATTTCTGTTTGGATTGACAAGGTTTTGAGTACTGTATATTCAAGAGGCCTGTCTAGTTAATTCCAGCATAGGGAATCAGATAATCTGGACAAATATTTTCTTAGCTCCCAGCTAACACCAAACACCATCCTTAAAATGTACTGAATGTTTCTATGGCTGAATTTTAACTAGTTGATATGACTTGACCAAGTTACCTTTTGTCAAAATTCTTGCTAAAAATTTAACTTCTTTTTTCAAGAGGTAAAATGCTATCACCTAAGGCATGAGTTTGATAGGACCTCCTCCACTTACCTGCATCTAGTTATGCTTATGGCAACAGTTTTAGAGGCAGGACATTGGCAACAATTTTCCTCAGCCCATTTGTGGACTTTATCCATATACTTTTGCAAATTTCACAGGCCCAACCATGAAGATGGACCTCCTGCCAAACTAAATCTTGCCAAGCATAGAATATTTATGATGCATTAATATTACTGTAGTTACCTCTGGTAGGTGTTCAGAGTTTTAAGGCTTTGTCCTTTGTTCAAACTTCACTGATTAGAGTCACAAAAAAAGGGGGGACAATACCGTTTACTAAAGTACTTGCAATTATGCACTGGGTTGATTGATTCCCCTTCAATGGCCGTCTCTAGAGCTACTTGAAGAGGTCAAGATACTTCTAGATTGGCTGTTCTGGCATTTGTGTTATGACAGCACCATCTCAATGGCTAACCACAGTGAGCACAAACTTCTAATTATGAGCAAGCATTGTGAGCCAAGAGGGACTTTGATGTTACCAAGCTCAGTGCTCACAAACTGAAAGCTCATATGTTAGTATTATTAAGCCATAACTTCTTATAGATTGGGTGTTGCAGCTTGGATATTTTAAGCCATCTTCCTGTAATTTCTTTTTGAGATGTCCCCTACAGGTATCTGAGTATTTTCATGATAGCTCTACTGGTACCAGCCAGGCAGGCAGTACTGTGTTTTACCTCATAATTCTCCCGGCTGATTTGTACTGTGTTCTTTGTATTGCAAATCAATGCTGTATTCTTATGATGCAAATCAAGACAGTCCTTAGTACTAACCACCAGCATTGGGTCCAATATCCTTAGCTTCCCCTCACGCTTAGTGATGTTCTTGGAGCAATTGTCTCCTTGGTTCCCAAATGTAATACTTTGCATGATACAAACAAGTTTCCCTTACTTCTTCCTAATGAACACCATATTCTTTGGAAGCATGAATTTCAAGTCAATGGCCCCTGTGGACTTGTTCCATATGAAGAGGTTTCATCTTAAGAATAATAATGATAAAGTTGGCCTAACAAGGAATCACCACTGTGCTGGTCATATATAAAAATGACTAGAGTAGAAACAAAAATTACTCAATAGAAACCTCTCAGTTCTAATTCAGGGTTTCTTGGCACATCATATCAACTATAAGCAATGGGATGGAGTTTCTGAAAAACTGCCCAAGTTGATTAATTTGGTAAGCACAATTCCACACAACAGGCGGCCAATACAGGTGTTTGAAAAACAGTGCAAAAAGGAGTATGAAAAACAGTGCAAAAAGGAACTGTAGTAAAATACGTATGATAATAACGAATGAAAAAAATTCAAGCAAATATCTACATACAAAGTAGCTGAAGGATGTCAAAAGCTAAGGCTTGCAAGCATCATCATCAATAGCAGTGCCAGGAATGCTTCCCCAGCTTTTTAATAAAGGAAATGAAAAACCTTCAGAATTGAGCAGTGCTGTATGTCACTTAAGTACCTAAATAGAAAGTTGACAAGTGTTATTTCTGAACAGTGAGAACAATTCACTAATTTTAAAGGCATGGGGAGTGAAGCTGGCAATAGAGATTCCCGCAGAAACACAGCTTATGAAAACTGACTAAGCATAGCCTAAATCCTAATTACCATTGCAGGGATAAAGGAAATCCATACTTCTGGAAGCTTTGCCTAAAATATAAAAATATAAAACCAGTGGTCGAAACACACACTGATGTACATGACACTTGTATGGGCCATGTTGATGGAGAATGCTCTGCATCAATGCCCATCTTTTTGGGAGCACTGAGTAGGTTTTTAGTGCTGAGAAAAAGATTACTGTTAAAAGTAACACTATCATTCCATATTCAGAATCCTTGGGTAGTGACATCTACAAAGAGTGACCTGTAGTGGGGAACACCCTACAGTTTGAAATTTACGCAGTACAGTGCTACAAGTTCCATAGCATTTCTTCAGCTCCAGGTGCATTGCCGTCTGCTATCAACATTTCATGTCTTTTTATTTTCTTCCAACCAGGCTGTTCAGCTTCTTTCAACATTGTCTTGCTCCAATTTACACCTCATAATCCAGAAGAAATCATTCAAAGCAACCCTATGAGAATCTGCAAATAACTAGTAATCTTGGTTCTCTGGGTATTGGCATTTTACCTTAATAACTACACCTCTTAATGATTCATACTGTATTAACTTTACATTAGTCTTATTGTTAATACATTAGAAGCGGTCCAGGTCAGAACAATGTCATATGGAACATTCAAAAGCCTTAAACTAAACTATATAAGGCATCAACAACTGAATGACAACACTTAGCCTTAGATAACTTCGTAATATGGTTTGTATATTAACCTCAGGTTAGCCAAGTCAAGGGCAAATAAAAATCAGCCAAGTTTGGAACCATGCAGTGAGGCTGCAGTTCCATCTGTTGCTGTGCTACATTGTCACAATACCAAGCACCATTAGTCTTTCACCCCTCTCACTATTAAATTTGAAAATTCTTCTGGGTAGTTTTGTCTTTACTGATACTCAAGTGTAAAAGAGGATACAACAGTACTTTAAAGCACCATTACAGTACCTCAGTCTTCTGATCTGCTGCATACATAATTATTTTTGTTGCTTTATTTCTACTGCACTTTTATTCACAGGTAATTTTCTTCTCACTATAAACTTGTTTTTCACATACAGACAGTCTGCCTGTTGAACCCTGCTTAGCAAGTTGGCTTGTTCCAGTTGAATGTTGGTCATGTTAAATACTACTTTGGACAGCCTTAAAGTAGAGCCTCGATGGCTAGGTCGGTAGAGCAGCAGCCTCGGACTTCATAGAGGTCTGTGGCGTGGGTTCAAATCTGCAGCCGACTGGTCAGAGAGGTGGACACTTTGCTATCTGTGTAGACACCCCAAGATTATGTATGTAATCAACGGATAGGTTTGCTGAAAGCAAATGGGTGTTACAGACTAATACACACACAAACAAAGCCACTCCAACATCTTCTAAAAACATAACAGACACCTCACACGTCTCGAACTGTCGACCTAACCACTCAACTATCCTTGCTGCTGGGAGAAAGGGAGCTGGGGATTTGGTACGATACATGTACACATGTGCTACTGGGGTCTAAGCGATGTCAGGCAGGGCAGCCGATCAAGGCTACGGTCTACCCCAACGCCAAATCAAAGTCCTTCAAAAGAAGGCATCATGCTTACCCCATAAAAAATGGGAAAAAGCACATTGGATAGCCTTAAAGTGCAGCAATATATTTGTTACAAGGTTCACAAAACGTATAATACATCAAACACAGAATTTGCCTAATGAGTGACACCTAAGGCATTTTAGAGATGACAAGTAAACATGATTATACAGACATCAAGGCTAAAGCAAGATGACAGGTTTCCACAATGTATGAACACAATACCATTATTACTCAAACTGAGCTAACAACCACATAGAACGGTCAAATGAAGTATTGTCTAAAATGATTTAATACATGAAATGCAAAAAAGGATTCCCTACTAACAAATATATGTAACTTGTTTCAGTGTGTAATCAAATACACTTGACGACAAAAAAAGGATAAGGCTGCACAATTAATTATCCGTATAAACTTCCATACAGTTTAATTACAATGTACTATATTACAAATTCCTTTTGAATTCTTCTCGAAGAAACTTTTCAAAAGATTCCCTGTTAGTATCATCAATATTTTCTGCTATGTTTGGTGGAAACAGAAGTGAACCTTTACGTACAGAAACCATGACCGACTGTCGAGCTGCATTAACCTGAGCAGCAAAATCTTTGTTATTCTTGGAACCAGTTTTCTGATCTTCTTTGATAGTTTTACCAACAAGGGATCTCAAATACAGGTCAGCCTGATGGGCAACATTACGTGAGCATATGAGTCTTGCTTCTTCTTTCTCAAATTCATTGTTCTCAACTGGCAATACTGGAGATGACATACTCAGTAATATCATGTCCCAGAGGCCCTTTAAGTCAGTTCCATCTGAAGACTGTGTCAAAAAAGTTGGATCTTCCCACCTATTTTCTGTTGGCTTTGGAGGCTGAAACTTCTCTGCCATACTTTGTATTACAGTTTCGGGAACTCTCTGGGTTCTATTCGAGTTTTGCTTTATGGCAACATTATAATTAATATCAATATACATCTGCATAAATCCAACTGTGTGTTTTCTAGCTAACTGATAATACTCATACCTCATGCTTCGGTAATAAAAATTATCATCTAAAAGTATAACAAACCTAGAGTCTTTCCCTATACAATTCCTATGTACATTAAAAAACTTAAAGACATCAGAATCATAATTTTCAGTCTTCAAACAACTAACTAATTCATCAACATTCAAGTAAACTTCTTGTCTAGCTTGTTTCCAACTCTCAGCTGTATCTTCAACTCCTGCTTTTTTAGCCTCAACAAATTTCTCTTGAAGAGACAATGGAATCAAAGTATCAAAACAAACATGAATGAAAATAAAATCTACAAGATCAGGGTTTTCACTGGCTGCTGAAGCAAGAGTTTCACACAGAGTTGATTTACCAGCACCAGGTAAACCCATCAAGACAGTAAGGACTATGGTTGTTCCCATTTTGCTGTATTTCATGAAAACTTGCTACAAAATCAGTTTAGAACTACCGACTCTTACCATTGTTACTACCTTCGTCATTAGAATCTGATGGAGTTCCTGTATCAGCAGCCATCATTTTAAGAGTCTCTTGTGCAACATTCCAAGCATCAGCTGCCCTCTGCTCGTCCTCTTTTTCATAGTCTATGGTGCTGGATGTTGATGCCTGTACACTGTCCTCCCCAAGTTCCAAATAAGAGAATGCTAATCCTCTCTGCACTGCTTCACCTTTGGCTGCTAAGATTTCCTCAATGTTTTTCTTTCCTTCTAAGTCAGAAAACCATCCAAGATTATCAGCCACTAAATGCTTAGTTGCACAGCCATCACAAGTCACAATGACAACACCCTTTTTGTACGCTAACTGAGATATGACTTTTGTCTGTCTGGTGCTGCACACTTTACATGTAAATACTAACTGGAACTTTAAATCAACCTTTCCTAATGACTGCTTTTCACCAGTGTCTGCTTCAGTAGCACCTTTGCATCGACTGACAGCACTCACTGTAAGTTGACGAACTGGCTTTGGAAAACTGACAGGTAATGGTCCATGCTGAGTGAAATGCTGGGGACTCAGCAGCTGTGCTGAGAGGGGTAGGCAATAGGATCTATGGACCAAGGTTCTAATCAAAGTTAACCTTCGGAGCTGCGCCATTACTCATATGAAACTATTTAAAACTTGCAAGATGCTGGATCCTAAACTCTTGCAATATTCTGGATCTAAACTCTAAACTTGAGGTTCTGTTTGGAGATTCTGCTGTTCTTCAAGCTGTGCTGCCATCTGCTGCTGAGCTTCTATCTGTTTGTTCATTTCATCCAAACGCTTCTGCATATAAATAGGCTGAACTTCAGAATACACAGCCATTATCTTGTGATTGACGCTGACATGTTTTCCTACACATGTATCCACGCAGGCAGTCTGTAATAAAAACAAAGTTAGTAAACAGATAGTTAATAAATAGAAAGTCAACAATGGTAAATTTAAGTTCTTCCACATGTAAAAAATTCAATAATAATTTCCCATTCATAGCTGAGGATTGTATTTCTAGACCAAATTTTTATCAGAATATTAGCCAAGAGGCTCGCAGCATGAGTGATTATGTATAAATGTACAGAGGTAAGGTGACTTCAAATTTAAGCAAACATGTTAAAAAACAAAGCAGGTGGTGACAGTCAGTGGAGGTATAAAATGATTCAGGAATCAAGTAAAAAATGGGTAGGGCATCCTACATCAGCATCAAATCTTTCAGTGAATCTACCATCGGCCTACTGAACAACATTCTTTTATACGTTTTTATAATATGCGTTACCTGAATGCAATATAGGTATGTTACATGTACTACATAATATATTTCACTGTGCCGAGGTACAATGTAAACTCACCAAATAAACATTCATTTGGGGATGTTCTGTCACTTCCCTCAACATATCTAAAACATCTGGCAGGGTCTGGCATATTGCCTTGTTATCCAAAAACTCTGCTCAAGGCTTTTATTCCTTTACAGTACTATTGTTGCATTTGACAAAACTACATCTGGCCTTTCTGTTATTTAGAATGGCAGCTCTCTGGGATCAGCTATCTCTGCTACCTTTCCTTTCTCTTCTTCAATGATCACTCCCCATATACAGGTAGCAGCTACAATGTGTCTTACATAAAAATCTGTAGGCGATACTTCAGTTGTTTCCATTATTCTTTATCATAGTCCACTAAACCTTTAGCTGTACTGCTTTCTGTCTTACTTATCACCTGATTCCTTGCTCTTCTCCCTCTTTGCTGTTCATGTACTTCTACTTGTCTTACTGTAATTTTCACACCTCTGTCAAAAAATGACTCTGGTTGGTTAAATAACTGTTCTAATGATTATAATTATTAACAATAACATTCAACCCTCTGTTGTCCTAGTCATTCTTAGGCCTAAGTAAATACTTTTACAGTAATTCTACTCTTTACCAGTTATAATTTTATCCTTTTCACCCCTCTTTAGAGGTTTCTTCTCAGTCACACATAAGTGTGTGTGGTACTTACAATGCTTATCAGAATAGTGACTAGGGATTCGAGATAAATTTCTGGCTTCATTGCAATGTTGCTAAAACCAATTTCCATCTTACTTTTTTATCAAGTACTCATACCTTCCCAGTAACATTAAGATCTACAAGCATTTTGGGTTTTAATGTCCTGAAAGATTTGTATCACATGCTTGACTATGTTAAACTCTATAGGCCTGATTGTCTATTTCTGTACAGCTGGGAGTAAAGTAATAGCTTGGCTAGTGTTTTCAAAAAATTAAGTGCAAGTAAAAATAGGTTATGAAGGCTAGCAAAACACCTGCCTACTTGGCCAACTGAGGAGGTATCCACCTGCCTACTTGCCAAATGAGGAGGTATCCAGATACAGTACTTACCAATAATCTCTGCCTGCCATGTTTACCAAATGATCTTGGAGTCCAAGAAGACCCTATCATATACTCTAGTCACTTTATATGAACCTTCTGAATATACCATAAGCTTTTACATTTCACTTCAAAGGAGCATCCAGAAAAGTACTTTACAGACCTTTCATTAATTTCATGATAAGTTTTTCAATTATCTGTATTGCAAATTGCAAAACTGCCTCCTTGCATCACATGCATCACCATAATGTGTCCATAAACAATTCAAGCATTTATCATGGCTTTGCAGAAGTGACCACCTATTACTGTATTTACTTTTGCAAGTCACGTGGTATAAACATCTAAGCAATGACATCCTTTCTTTGGTCTAACTAAACTTCCCTAACATTTAAAAGGAAAAAAAACCACATACTGTACCATATAGCTACTGGTTGTTCCAGTTATCAAAATGAAAGACATGTTTCTACTACTCTTTCAGCGAAGTATTTCAAGTTTTCTGATATATACCTCAGTAAAGCTCTGTTAAATTCTTTTCCATGTAAAACTTACCTCTGTTTCTGTCAAATCCCTCTGATGCAGCCTTGTGATACACAAATCGAAGCACTTTTCAGAGATTTGATTGTAGAGATACAAGAAATCTTTAAACTGTAAAATAAAAAGAATGATTAATTTCATGGAAAAAAAGATGCTCTATCTATACAAATATACAAGACAATACTATTTATGTAAATGAGATAAGGAACCAGTGTCATATTACTGGTTATAATTAGCAGAGCAATAGCTAGGTGATAGGTGAGGCCACTCTCACCATCAACAATTTTGTTGCTGAGCACTTAAAAAACTGTGAAGGAGATTGTTTTTTGAAGCCTTATGGTTAACTAAATTGAATTGTAATATATTGAAAAGCATTCATATTTGTTATCAGTCGCCCAAAGTACTGCATCATACCCAAAAAATGTCCTGATTCATTTCTACTGATGTAACTACAGTAGTTAAATCTGCAGGAGCAGTACAAAGCATCCCCCAGCTTACCAGGTGCTTCAGGGTGCTGTCCTACTCTTAAGTGGCAAAGTCTACAAAACAACAAAGACTAAAATATAATCAGTACTTGAACATTTAAGGTATCCTACAACCAAGACACCAACTTTTTGAAAAACAGTGGAAGCAATATTTTTTATACGCTTCTCAAAAGTTAATGTCTCGTTAGAAGCTACACCTAAAATCTTGGGGGAGTCACTGACATTTAAAACTGTACCATTTAAGTGTAAACAAGATGCAAATGCAAATGTTCTGGATCCACTATCATACAGTGTTGGATTGATATAACTACGTTAAGAATTTTTCCTAAGTTTCTCCTCAAACACCCTGGGCATATACGTTCTTTTCTCACTGGTGTAGGATTTTCCCTCTATGACATTGGCTAAGAGTTAATAAAATTCTTTGTCATTATATTTTTCATTTATCTTAGTGGCAAGGAAGTTTTCATGGGGAATAGAGACATGATTTCACGGTGGAAAAAGACACTCGAGTGGTGTTTTTATTTGTTCTTTTTTGCTTGTACTGAAACCCAAAGTAATTATTTTATTTGTTCTTATCATAACATACACTGCAGTTTCATTTTTCATTATTACAGATATGATGATATTACTGAAAATGGGTGAAACATTGTTAAAAATAACTTAGCACAAAGCACAGATTTTTCAGTTCGCTTTATTTCAACAGGATACGATGAAAAATAATGAAGAACTATGAGAATGCCTTGATCACCACTCAACATTCACACACAAGTCAATGCTCATAGTTAAAAGGGCACAGGCCATGTGACTGGGTAAGTACACCATCTACGGGACTTTTGGGGGAGGCTAGGTAGGCATGTTAATATGATATAATCACATTAAGACCAGTTGGTTTGCAGGTAAAACTTTACTTTAGTTGCGCGGTCTGATTCCACCAGTCACCGACCAGGACAGGTTACTGCCTCTTTGAGGCCCCCGGCCAGGTCAGGGCACATTGCCCAAAGTTAGGTTAGGTAAGTAAGATCTGGTTAGGTCAGGACCTGGCATTATAGGAAATTTTAGGCCTGTTTATGTATGAGGAACCTGCCCTGCTCAATGACTGACGGGAATCAGGCCACGCAACTAAAGTAAAGTTTTACCGTTTGCATAGTTTTGTTGACCGAGGTGAAATCCAGGGCTAAACCCAGCGTCTGAATGGTACACATTGTCTATCCAACAGCAGACTTTGTACTAGCCTAATACTATTGAACAGGGCATCTAAGCTGCATTCGGGTCGTTTCGGCCGTAAGCACGTTTACGTGCAAAATGGGCGCCGTGTTTAGTACCAGCCCCTTGAGGATGTACGAAAAACATGAAATAATAATGGTAAATACCATAAACATAACATCTTACATTGTTTTGGATGTTATGGCCTAAAGTGGCTAATGGCCGAAACCACCAGGACCATCTAAGCCTAGCAGTAGAAAAGGCTCTAGGGTAGGCCTACAGGCTATGCTACAGTGGTCCAGAGCAGAAGTCCCTCGCAAGGTTAAACATGTCACTAAACACAGTACAATCAAAATGTTTCTGTAAGGTTAGGTTACGAACGTAACATAATGTTCGTTATGTTATTTAAGAGCGAGAGGTTACAAGGTCCAAGATGAGCAAAGGGAGAAGCAAAACCCACAGGTTAGATAAAATTCTGAACCTTTGGTTATTTTAAGATGTGGCCTTAACTTAGTGAGCTACTGTATCCAAACATACAGGCTTTTTAGTGGGCTAAGTTTTTGAGGTTCCTGGGGTTAGGCTTTTAGTCGACAAATAGCCTAGTACTAAATAAACAGTAGCATATTCATGTTAAGTATATTTGGAGAGCTTAATCACTGTATATCAGGCCCTCAACCAAAGATTTCGTCGCAAACGAGCAAAAGACATCCAGGAACTAGGGTAGACTTTGACCTTACGCCTAACAAATAGCCTGCATGTGAAATTGGCCATTAGGTAGTCTGACCTATTTTAACGTAGTCTCTTAATATTACCCTTGCCTAATTATCACTTACTTGCCTAAACTGGCCCTCGACTTCGTCCATGGCCAAACTACGATACGGCTAGTGAGATTATATGAAGCATGGAATTTTGTTTACAGTAAGATCATCTGTAGTCCAGCAGCTGATGTTATACTTGGCCATGAAGAACTTTCCTGGTGCCGAATTTGTCCCGTATTTCAGATATGGTACAGTTAATTTAGACTAATATAAATATAAGGCATTCATATTGATGTAAATATGCATAATAAATATCATATTAAATTAATAATCTGCTCTAAATTATATGTGGTATGAAAGAAAGTCAAAGAATATTTTGGTTTAAATAAAGTATATTTTGTTCGGTCGAATTATTGTCATGCTGGCAACGTTCAGCATTGAGGGAAATGTGCGTTATGTTAATAATCTTAAATTTTTAAGTACCGCATGGATTTAACGTTAGTTGTATGTTTAAGAGTATTTTATTTATACTAAAAATTAATAATATAAAGATAATAACCGAAATAGTTTAATATGCACCATGTTCAGAATTTAAATTCGCGGTAAACGCTTCCAAATAGCTCTTCTTCTTGAAATGGTAAAGATTTTAAAAGTACGTCGCCGAAAGCAGTGTTAATGTTGCATAAAATCTTTTATTTTTATTAGGCCAAGACCGTTAAGGAATAATATAGCTAATTTTTGTATATTAATTCATTTTAGTAGTTTTTATAACCTATTATTATACATGACAATGGACGACTATGAGATGAATCCAAGATTGCTGAGTTGTGAATTTCATACAATCGTTGTCTAGCTTCATTATAATACCGCAATATCAGATTGTGATTTAATGGCAGAAACCCCTTTGGTCTATCGAGAAAAAACAGACAAAATATATAAAAAAAGGTGAGAGCAAAAAAAAAAAAAGTGTAAATAAGAACAAATAGCCGAAAAACACAATTCTCTAACAAAAGAACGACAAATCTAGCTTACAAAAATACGCTGGCTGACCTAAATTCTATGAAAACAAAGATGATATAACGAATCGACTAGGTAGATAGACTAAAGAAATAGAGATAGTCCAGTGACCTTAAAATGCGGCAATTTTCAGACCGTTTGATGTCATTTGCGACAGAATAATCTGCTCAACAATCTTCTGAAATACGGGATCACTTTGAATAGCTAGTCATCTCAATTAGTGAGGGCGAGTCCAGGCGTCAAACCAGACCTCATATATATATATATATATATATATATATATATATATATATATATATATATATATATATATATATATATATATATATATATATATATATATATATTATATATATATATATATAATATGAATCATATAAAATCTGGAATATATATATAATATATAAATAATAAAGATAAAATACTGTATGTATGTATGTATATGTATAACTGAATCACGAAAATCTGGAACGTGATGAATATATAAATAATAAAATAAAATTCACGAAGAAGGGAAATACTGGAGTGCTGCAGGCCTTTTGACTGTCTGTCGTCATTTACTTAGCAGTCTGCTAAGTAAAGGACGACAGACAGTCGAAAGGCCTCAGCACTCCAGTGTTTCCCTTCCTTCATGTTTATATATATATATATATATATATATATATATATATATATATATATATATATATATATATATATATATATATATATATATATATATAAATTCTTTATCGCATTTATGAGTAGCCTAGGCTATAACAAACACCCAACTTGAAAGAGACTAGGCTATAAAGAGGCCTGTTAAACAGAGGAATGAACGTTCAAATTTTTTATATTAAGTTCGTTTATATATATTGATTTAACATTATTGTAGTTTTCATTTTTTACTAACTTGTTATTTAAAGAAAATTTGTAAGCGTGGATAAATAAACATCGACGAGGGCACTTTGAAGTTAGTTTACGTGGAAAGTACCATTTTCTATGAATGAAAAAGAAAACTAAATATACTGGAGACTATAATAAACCTAAAGTTAACTTTTTGGGATGAATGCGGAGTAAGGGGTCATGACTACTGCAGGACTAGAAGGCATTTCTGGAATAAGTATTTCATTATATAGGAATAACATCGAAAAATAGTTTTAGTCATGGAAATCTTCGTTAATATAGGATATATTAGTTTATGTTAATGACATTAAATTATTATTTCTTATAATAAAAATACACATGAAAAAAGATTTAGCGGTTTACGTAGCGAAAACTGTTTCCACGCAAACAGCAGTGGGAAAAAGCTCATTGAAATGCTCGTCTGTTACATTATTATTATTATTATTATTATTATTATTATTATTATTATTATTATTATTATTATTATTATTATTATTGGGTTACATAGAGACGTTTCGTACCCTTAAGGTATTCAGGTTACTGCGTAAATCGATTTTCTTCAGTGCTTAATGCAGTTTTAGCTTTTTACATGACTTATTGTTTTGCCGCTACCTTTTTATTATTGAATTTTCATTCTTTCCGATAAACGAACATTTAATCGAGAAAAATATTATCATAAAAAACCGTCATGTGTTCTTTTAGTTCTTTCAATTAATAGTATTTGGGTCACGTTCTTTGCTCCTCTCTCTCAGTTTTCTGGAGATGTGTTGAGACATTTGTTTGCGTTATGTTTTTCTCAAGTACCCTCTTGGTTTGGTGGTCGTTATTGGTGTGCTAATGTATATCTGTGTACAGAAGTCAGAATATATTATAGGACAATACAAAGATTTTATTTAGTGGGAGTTTTTTGAAGAAATAGGCTTAGCCTCTGCTATTGCATGACGGCCAATTTTTAGTTCTCTGTTGACTGTAGACAGCATTGGTCCCTATCATACGTTGCTCTACTGCAGTGTTCGGTTGGGTATCTCTGTACGGAGATTGAGTGGTGGATCTGTGGTCTCTTTGGTTGTATTTACCAGGAATGACATTCCAGTTATAGTTGAAAAGATTGTGAAACCAAAAGCGTAACACTTCTCCAATATGTTCTTTTTACGGCGATAGTTCCTTAGTTCTTATCCAAAGATAATGAAATGATATTCCTCGACAGATTTTAAGTTTTTCGCTGGTCCCCTTTATCTGCAGATGTCTGCATTTTAAAGTTTTGGATCTTTCCTAGATAGCGACCCCCAGCAAAGTTCGGGGGTTCGTTATCGAGGACTAATTTTTCTTCAGGGTCATCTTTATGATATTTACAGTTCATGTTTTTACGGTCATCCCCGACGGCCTTGTACTAAACACGCCGCAGAGGTGGATACATACCGGGTTAAAACCCTTGGGGGTCACTCTAAGAAAGATCCAAAATTTTTTTCGTTTCTGTCGTATAGTCCCGATAACCACTGTCGGTAAAAAATTGTTAAACGTGTTCTAATGTTTCGGTAATCGACTTCCAGTCACTGCAAAGGTTGTATGCTCTGTTCTCGAATTCTGTCATGGCTGAATATTTGTATGACTTGCTCGAATTTTGCTCCATTTTCATTTGAAAATCAATTTCAGTTCTTTTTAAGGACAGAATTTTCGATTGCGCTCTAGGCGGTCATATATCTTTTCTTCAAACTTCTGATATGCCATGAATATGTATGCGGCCTCTTTATCACTCTACTGAGTAACTGTTTTTTTTTTTTTTTTTTTTTTTTTTTTTGTCCATGGTGAGAATTCCACGCTTAAGTTTCCGACTAATCCAACAAACCAATGGAAAGGCAGACATATAACTAAATAAACTCAGTAGTTTTGACTAATTCTGGGCGTAAGTAAGGGTTGTTCATCTAGTTGTAATTCAGACCTAGGCTGAGGAACATTAGCTGCGTCGTAATCAGATGGATGTAAGTGAAATTACTTGACCTTTCTCTGGGCCCTTCTGCCTGATGGGTTCTCCATTAAGGCAGAGAAGTTTCTTGGTTCCTCATGTTCTATGATACTTGAGGCTTCCGTTTGAAGATATGTGGCGCCCTGTACTTGCTGTTCAGAGGCATATACAGTACACTGGATTCTTTCCCTCAATGTTTTTCATATTCTTTGTTTATTTTCTGCTGTTTATTTATTAATTCATATTTTGGCCAATATTTTACTGAATTTCTTTATATCGGAGATATAATTACCAGTCAAGCTGATTGATATGGACGGGAAGATTAGGTAATAATGATCTAAATTAAAGTAAAGCTCTTTCAGCTTTATAATTTTTTTGTGCTGAGGTTTTCTTCTTTTTTTTTCTAAAGGCTTTCTTTCCTTTATTTCCTTGACAATCAAAGGAATATTTTAAGCTCTTAAGAGGACTGGTAGATCTTTTAACTCCTTAACAACTTGGGCAGCTGTTTTATTGGTACAGTCTAAGAGTAGTTTCTGAATTCTGTGAGTGTATATATATAACGTTTTCCTCGGCATGGATTTAATTTCTTTAACCCAGTTTCCACTCCTGTGCTTTTTTAAAACTCTCTCTCTCTCTCTCTCTCTCTCTCTCTCTCTCTCTCTCTCTCTCTCTCTCTCTCTCTCTCTCTCTCTCTCTCACACATATATGTATGTGTAAATATATACTGTAAATATGAATATAGTTACACATTATATATATATATATATATATATATATATATATATATATATATATATATATATATATATATATTGAGTGTGTGTGAAAGAGAGAGAGAGAGAGAGTCTTTCCTGAGGAAATGAGGAGCTTCATGATAATTGAACGCTTTCAGAGAAGAAGAACCACAAAATTCATTGTTAATTGTACCTGTTCAAACACCAAGTTTTGTGGTGAGCTTGGAAGAATGAAGTAAACAATGATGGATGCATTTGTAAAAGAGTTTTAGGTTACAGCAGAGAAAGAGGCGATGTGAACAGTGAATGATACATAGGAATGGATACCATGAGAAAGAATAAAAATATGTTTTCGGTCAGTGAAAATGGTACGCCATCACACGCACGCAATAGAACATTTTGAGGGTTCTGTTTAGATATTTGCAGATATTTACACACACACACATACATATATATATATTATATATGATTATAATTGTGTATATATAATGTATATATATATATGTATGTATATATATTATATATATAAATATGCATATATATATATTCAAGTATATATATATATATGTATACACATATATATATTATATATATATATATATATATATATATATATATATATATATATATATATATATATATATATATATATATATATATAAACTTGCTCCTTTTCCCCTTTTGAGAGAGTTTTGTGCCAGAAGCATAGAGCCTCCAGGTACTCTGGAATTTTCAGACCCTTGCTTAACTCTCAGACGACGCTGATTTTTAACTCACACCTGGGTGAAGTGGTGGGCGGCACAGCGGGGTCCAATCACGGACTTTATGAATAGCTGCTATGTTTATCCCCCCACTGCTGAGTCAGAGATGGGCACGCTTCTTAAGGCTTCTTTCTATTTGGGCATTTTGATTATACTATTCTGAAGGTTCATTAACAGCACGTTAACCCCATACATTCACTCGCCATTTAGCTTTCAAGCCCTCCAATGCTTTCGGGACATGAAGACCTTTCGGCTTGAACTTCCAGAATTTACTCCTTTTCCTCTGTTTCCTGCTGTGACGAGACCTCTTGACTACCTCATTCATCCTTTTGTGAACCTTAAAATGCGCTTGTGTCTTGCCTTGTAAGAGCACTTCAAACGATTTTAATTATCTCTTAGTAAAGCCCTTATTTTATCATTCCTCCATATGCATTAGCCTACTTTTATTCCTCCCTTCTATGCGTTTATATTTCCAGGCATCCCCTCCTGAGCCAGTGACTCTATCAATGAGTTTTATATTTACACACACACACACACACACACATATATACTATATATATACACTGTATGTATGTATATATATATATATATATATATATATATATATATATATATATATATATATATATATATATATATATATATGTATGTATGTATGTTTACTAACAGGACCTCATTCAAACTGGATGGTATCTAGTGGAGATTTATTAAAAAAAGTTACAAGCTTTCTAGGACAAACGTACGGATACTTGAAAATGAGGACTGCTTCTCCTAGAAAGCTTGTAACTTTTTTGAATAAATATCTCCACTAGATACCATCCAGTTTGAATGAGGTCCTGTTAATATTTGTACTAATGCACAGAACAATTGTGTATGTGATAAAGTTGATATATATGTATATACATATGTTATATATTTATATTATATATATATTACATATATACATATATTTGTATAAATATTAGATATATACATATATAATATATTGTATATATATATATATATATATATATATATATATATATATATATATATATATATATATATATATATCTTAAATTTTTAACATATGAATAAGAACAAGAGGCAAAGTAATTAACATAGCAGAAAAGGATAAAATTAGCACATCAGATGCATACGACATTGCGGTAGGTTTGATTTCTCATGTTGACCTCCATATTCCTTTGAATTGGGACACTCTCCAAACAGTTTACCTTAAGCAGGTATCACCGTTATTGCCTCTGCATACACCTTGTGAGAGAATTCTCGTTTTTCCACGCAAGGCCGGATTCCTAAAGTTGCATTATTTTGAATATGACACATCACAGGCGTCTTTCACTTACTAAGTTATGAGATCTAGTCTCTGGTATATTTTGGAGTATATAGGGGCGGACAAAACGGGAATTAGACGTTATGAATACAGGTGGTTGGTTTTCATGTTTCCGGGACAAAGTCTGCGCATGCGTCCATTCGCAGTTCACCTGTACGTGCATGGAGGATTTAATAGGGGAAGGAAATCACCTGGCTTTCCTGCTGTGCCTTGCGAAAAGACATCTTCCTCCGGTCTAGACTTAAGGTTTTCAAGCTGGCCGAAAGAGTTAAAAACAAAGTACCGTGAATGGATGTCAGTGAGAAAGACAATAACGGTGTAAACAGTTATC
This sequence comes from Macrobrachium rosenbergii, assembly GCF_040412425.1. Lineage (NCBI taxonomy): Eukaryota > Metazoa > Arthropoda > Malacostraca > Decapoda > Palaemonidae > Macrobrachium > Macrobrachium rosenbergii. The sequence goes on from NC_089750.1 coordinate 69,608,039, forward strand.
CGTAGTTGGCATCTACATGCTCTTGCCTACCTGTGGGATGTGGCGGTTGCCGTCAGGAGGTCGTGTCAGTCTACGTTGGTTAGTGTTCGCGGTGGGATGTTAGCTCGCTGCCTCGGGTCCCGCGAATTTTGTTTCTGTTTTAACTTTTGATGTGAAAGACGCAGCAAATGAGTGAATAGTGTTATGTTTTGGTGAGTGAGGACGCACTCCCTCCACGGATCTCGTCTCTTCAGCGGCTCAGGTGGGTTTTGTGCCCCTGGAAGGGCACACCTGTCACAACTTCCTACCTCCTTCTATGCTTAGGAATTCGTTAGCCTTTTAAAGAACTAAACTTTCTGCGTCCTTCGGGTACCGACATGCATGTCGAGAGAGGCATATTTTGATACAGATTTCATTCCTGGCGAATCAGAATAGACGTTCCTGGGCGTCTGTCTGGAATTCGGAAAGTTGTTCCATGAAGTTTTTCCAGTCCATAGAAATGTGTGGGGGCGGGTCTCTCGGTGAGCCAAAGGAGCACGAGCGTGTAGTGCAACTTAGGGCCAAATATTCCAGTCTTTTATTCCCGTACGAACCTGGCCGATAGCTGTCAAAAGCGAAGTGAACTTTTTTTTTTTTTTAATATCCTCGCCGTCGTCACCTTCCGCTTCTTTCATGCCAGTTGACGGAGGAGGTGCGTGATCCAGGAGCGAGATACGAATACCGATTGGCCACTTATGTGGAGGGGAAGAGGACACATTCTGGTGGAGGGCTATTGAAAATAGCCCCTACCTGCCTCCCTTCTTCCCTCCCTCTCTCTCTCTCTCCCTCCCTCCCTACCTCTCTCTCTCTCCCTCTCCCTCACCCCCTCTCTCTCTCTCCACCTGTTGCATGTCTTGCAATATTGCTCTTGCTGTTGCCTCTGTTCCTCCTCCTCTTCCTCCTCCTCTCCATTCCTTCGTGCCGTTCGGATGAGCTTCCCTAGACTTACCTTTTTAACAAGGTCCCCCTCCGGCCAGCCAGGGCGGTCTCCGAGGTGCTGATTTCCGAATTCCGCAGAAGAAAATGATGTGCACCGAGTTTTTGGGGACAAGCGGAAATGTCTGCGCAAACACATTCGGCTTTCTACGCGCTCCGCAGGAATTCTAATAACTTTACATGCTTAGGGCGGTGGCTAATTTTTTCTTCTTTTTTTTTTTGGTTAATTTTTGTTGTCATTAGTGTAAGAGAGAGAGAGAGAGAGGGGATAGAGAGAGAGAGAGAGAGCTGTCTTGTTTTGTAGAGATATATTTTCTTCCATATTATATATATTATATATATATATATATATATATATATATATATATATATATATATATATATATATATATTTTCATGTGTGTGTATGTATGTTGTACGTGTGTGTGTATGTATGTATGTTTATATATATAAATATATACATATATATATGATATATATAATGTACGTATATATAGGCATATTTTCTCTGGCTTTCTCCTGATTAATTCTTCACACGTACCTGTACTTGATTAAGCCTATCCACATTTATCAATGTCGAATGATCGTGATTTCACCATTTTATTCAACGGGTTTTCATTCTGTGTTTTGGACACTTGTTTTCTTTCCTAAATCTAAAAGGTTTTATTTAATTCCCCAGTGTTTGTTTGACAGTTCCGACTTTAGAAATATAAAACCAGTGGTAGGTTTTTTATTCAGTTCATTTAGTCGCAATTGGAATGTGTTTATTCAAACCACATCTTCTGATCAAAGGCGGTATTACAGATTTGGTGATTGTCAGACTGGCCATTAAAGAAATGATATAATGATAATCAAAGTAATACTAATAATAAAGTATTTCTTCCATCGATCGGTGAGAGATGAGTTGAATAATGATAGTGATGATGATATAAAAGTACAACATTACACTTACTGGTGAACTAATAATAATAATAATAATAATAATAATAATAATAATAATAATAATAATAATAATAATAATAATACTAAGAAGAAGAAGAAGAAGAAGAAGAAGACGAAGAAGAAGAAGAAGAAGAAGAAGGTGCTGCATACACCGATTGGTAAGAGAGAATCAGATTAATAATAATAATAATAATAATAATAATAATAATAATAATAATAATAATAATAATAATAAAAGAAGAAGGTACTATATACACCGATTGGTAAGAGAGAATCAGATTAATAATAATAAATAATAATAATAATAATAATAGTAATAATAGTAATAATAAAAAGAAAAAGAAGGTACTATATACACCGATTGGTAAGAGAGAATCAGATTAATAATAATAATAATAATAATAATAATAATAATAATAATAATAATAATAATAATAATAAGAAGAAGAAGAAGAAGAAGAAGAAGAAGAAGAAGAAGAAGAAGAAGAAGGTGCTATATACACCGATTGGTAAGAGAGAATTAGATTAATATAATAATAATATTAATAATAATAATAATAGTAATAATAATAATAATAAGAAGAAGAAGAAGAAGGTACTGTATACACCGATTGGTAAGAGAGAATCAGATTAATAATAATAATAATAATAATAATAATAATAATTCTTCTTCTTCTTCCCAGCTTGTTCCCATAATAATAATAATAACAATAATAATAATAATGGTGTGTCGACGATGATGACGACGCCATTAAGAGAAGCGGTGACAGCAATATCACAAATGTTCCTGTAACAAAACAATAGCGCTTCCATTCTTCAAGGGAACGCAACACAGGCTGGTTTCTTCAGGAGTGAGACGGCCATTCTCGAGCGTGTATTTTCCGAACAGTGCGTTGACCCGCTTGTCATTTTGCAACTGAGCCTGCACCAGAGTCTCTCTCTCTCTCTCTCTCTCTCTCTCTGTGCGGTGCTCGTGGAGGGTCATGTCCAAATATCGAATTCAAGTGCGCGGAATTATTTTTTTTTAATCGCGTTTTTGTAGTAGGGGAGCTGCGGAATATCTTTACACACACACACAAACACACACACACACACATATATATATATGTATATATATGTGTGTGTGTGTGTGTGTGTATATTGTATTCTGTAGCAGGGGAGAGCGTTCGACCAGACGGAGGTCGAAGCATTTGTTCGAAAGATCGCGTCAGAATGAAAAAAGCTAACGGTAACTTGAACACAGTCATCGAACGGCACGAGCTACACCTTGGAGGGATCCGTGACGTCACGGCTTCCACCAGCTTGTTGCTCACCGCCGTCATCCTCCTCATCGTGTGTTATGGTTGTTTTGGTTCTGTTGGGCATTTTTTTTGTGTGTGGGGTGGGACGATGATTAATTATGCTTCACTTTAGAACTAAGAAGAGTTTTATATTCATTTATTATACTTTCTGTGGAAGTCATTCACTTTTTTTAATTGTAATTAAGTCTTTCATGCTACATGTTCTAATGTTTAATTTCTAATACCTTACTGTGGTATAACAGCCTCCAGCCACTCTGTATAGAAAGCTCAAGTCTCTGGTTGTCATATTCCATAGATCATGCAGTCTACCATCATATGGACGATTGTATACAATTATGTTTATGCTTGTCATTTCCTGTTGCGAAATGTACTTTTTCAATTATCAGTCTGTGTTTCATTACTCTTCTTGTGACTACTCAGCTGTCTAATCCTTATTCTCTAAATATTTCCACCCATTTTTTTTTTTTTTTAAGTTTTAACTTCTTCCAGTACACTTTTCCAGCAATCGCCAAATTTCTCCATCTCGGTTTTGGCTCATTTGCCGAGATGTAGCGTACCTAACCCATAGTCACATTCACTTCGAAAATTACGTCCAGAGAGAGAGAGAGAGAGAGAGAGAGAGAGAGAGAGAGAGAGAGAGAGAGAGAGAGAGAGAGAGAGAGAGAGAGAAAGGAGATTGTCAGATATAACATCTCCTCCCCATGGGAAAATGGTTAGTCTTGCATTGGAAGGAAATGTAGGCCAGCTATATCGTGCGAATTCTCATAGTCCAAGAGGCGATTCCTTTCGGATTCTCGCTCCTAGAAGTAAAAAGTCTATGTTAGATCTACTAAAGGGAAATAGTAAGACAGGTATGGCAGTGTCTTCTAAGGTATTGGGACCTTTTTGAATCTTGTTATAGCTGCGTCAGTGATTCTGCGAATTTCATGAGGACGCTAAGTCCACGAATTGGAAAGATGTCCAAAACGAAATTTTAATTGAAAGATTTTTATCCATGCACATAGCTGCATAAAACTCGACTCCTTATGCTGTTTTATTGCGTTTTTATGTATTGACAGTTTTTTCAATTGTATACTTATTTATGAAGATGCCATGTGGACAGTGATAATGTCATTTTTGTGCAAATATGCCAAGTTTACAGTGCCATGCAAATATGCCAAGTTTACAGTCCCAAACAAATATACTAAGTTTACAGTGCCACACAAATATGCCAAGTTTACAGTGCCATACAAATGTGCCAAGTTTAAGTGCCAAACAAATATGCTAAGTTTCAGTGCCATGCAAGTATGCTAAGTTTACAGTGCCGTATTGAGAGCTGGGATGGAATGGCTCACATGACCAACAACGTTGGATATTCCATATCATTCTGACTTATAATGCTTATGGATTTACCTACATAGGGGCTGACATTTCCCGACAGGTAGGGAGCTACGCCCATCGATAAATATGACACTTACTTTCGTGATGAGGGATCCGGTGGCACCCATAAACAAATAAAACAAAATTCGTTTGACGGCGCATTGAAAGGGAGGTCGAATCATGAGTGAAGGATGTGGATTTCATTTTCGGCTTTTGAAAACTCAAGTCTTTTACGTTTTAGTTTTCTGTAAGAGAAAACTATTGTGCCGGCTTTGTCTGTCCGTCCGCCCTCAGATCTTAAAAACTGCTAAGGCTAGAGGGCTGCGAATCGGTATGTTGATCATCCACCCTCCAATCGTCAAACATCAAATTGCAGCCCTCTAGCCTCAGTAGTTTTTATTTTATTTAAGGTTGAAGTTAGCCATAATCGTGCACCTGGCAACGATATAGGACATGCTACCACCGGGCCGTGGTTAAAGATGCATGGGCTGCGGCTCAAACAGCACTATGCCGAGACCACCGAAAGATAGATCTACTTTCGGTGGCCTTGATTATATGCTGTACGGAAAACTCGATTGAGTCGAGGTGCGCCGAAGAAACTTCGGCGCATTTTTTACTTGTTTAGAGTCACGGTGGCAGTCACATATCTCGGCTCTTGCCAGTTTCAGCTCTCGCGGTTTCATCCTGTGCTGTGCTACTTCTGCTGTCGTTATGCTTCTTCGTACCAGAGCAAGGAAACAGAATTTTTAAAAGGGTTCATTTTGTGCTCAGTAAAGCTTACTGAAATTAAAACCACGAAACCTTCAATATTTTATTGCCATTTAAACTGGACAAAAATATTTTGTTGCCATTTAAATCCGACAAAAATATTTTGTTGCCATTTATATCCGACCTCGATATTTTGTGGCCATTTAAACCCGACTTAAATATTTTGTTGCCATTTAAATCCGACTTACATATTTTCTTGCCATTTAAATCCGACTTGAATAGTTTGTTGCCCTTTAAACCCGACTTAAATATTTTGTTGCCATTTAAATTCGACTTACTTGTTATCCGGGATAAGATTTAGCCATCCTGTTCTTGTTTTGCACGTTTCGTGAAGATTGATTTTAAGATGTAATATTTAAACGACTGCTTCCCCGCACTCACAAAATATTTTCAGGCCGTGTGAGTGTGTGTGTGTAAGGATTAATAGACAGGTGAATAGTTACTGGAAGGTACTTTGCAACGCCTGCATAAAGATATCCTAGTTTTAAGTTGCACATTTATAGCAACTGTTTGTCCACGCAATGACTCCAACAATTCAATACTTCTTGACAACTTCTCTCAAACGTCCTGATGCATACATGTATGTATGTATATGTATATATGTATGTGTATATATGTATGTATGAATGCGTGTGCGTATGTATCCTCTAACGACACCTGGAAGGAGCTCTTCCTGCAAGGTATGAATGGCTCCCCCTCCCCCTTCCACCCCTCCCTTCCCCCTCCCCCGGTAGCCTGGGAAAAACACCCACGGTTCCGTTATCATAATGCGAAGAGGAAACTGACCATCGTGATAGATTTATACACCGAGGAGAGGTTGAAGTGGAAGTGGAGGGGTCGAATAAATATATATATATATATATATATATATATATATATATATATATATATATATATATATATATATATATATATATATATATACTTAGGCTAGAGGGCTCATACAGCATTATACCGAGACCACCGAAAGATAGGTCTGTTTTTGGTGGCCTTGATTATACGCTGTAGCAGCTGTACAGAAAACTCGATTGCGCCGAAGAAACTTTTGCGTAATTGTTACTTGTTTATGTTTGTAAGTAATAACCACAACAGTATTTATCTCTGAGGGATTTCTTTCATTGTAAGAAAATAATTTGTTCAATAAAAGACTTTCAAATTGTTCAGACAATTATTTATGAATTTATAAGTACTCTCGTGTAGTAAAATAAAAATCGTTAAAATGATGATCCAGTTTTGAATCACTAGGTTAAAATTTTGAAATACAGGGATACTTTTATTAGGAAGACTGGCCCCTGGCTGCAACTGATTTCATTCCTTTTACTGTACCTTCGTTCATATTCTCTTTCTTCCATATTACTGTCCATCCTCCCCTTACAATTGATTCATAGTGCAACTGCGAATTTTCCTCCTGTTACACCTTTCAAACTTTTACTGCCAATTTCATTTTCAGCGCTGCTTGGCATGCGTACCTAAAATCTATAAATCAATCAATTTATTAGGAAGATTAATATTTTGTTATACTGCGGTGATAGTGCGTAAATCGCTTTATAGCTGAAGGCTGCATTATGATGGGATCGTTGTAGTTTTCAATCAAGATAGAAAATTATAATCATAACTGTAAAATACATCCATAATCGGACATTACCCTATTTGATATTAGGATTAGCGCATAAAATAAAGGCTTAGCATATTAAATTGCGGAAACGAAAGAGAATCAAGAACAGAAACAGTTTAAGGAGAATTATGAATAGAGGAAAACGTAACTAGGAATATGAGAAAAATAAGAGAAGAAGGAACAGACGAAAGTAGGAAAAGTTGGAATGAGGGAAGAAAAGTAACAGGAATGTGAACTGAAGGAAATATCAAGGAAATACGAACAGAAGAAGAAGAAAAAGACAAACAGGAGTAAAAGAAGTTCAAAATAGGAACAGAAGATTAAAAGACAAAGTGAAAAAGAAGTAAGAAGAAGAAAAGGCAATAAGAAGAAAGGCAACCTCTCCGTGCAGAGAATCGATGCGCACGTGTTCTTCAGCCACAGTCGCTTGTAAACAAAGTTAATCACTTTTCGTGATACGTTATTGGCATAATGCATGACCCCGTTGCGAAGGGTAATGAAGGGCAATAATCATACCGAGGCTCTGAATCACCGGGGCTTCATTATTCACTTAACGTGCGTCGTTAGCAACAGTGGCATTCTATGCACATACATGCATACATATACATATACATACATATACATATATATATATATGTATATAAATAAATATATATATTATATATATGCATACATATATAGATGCATATATATATATATATATATATATATATATATATATATATATATATATATATATATATATATATATATATATATATATATATATATATATATATGTGTGTGTGTGTGTCTGTGTGTGTGTGTGTGTTACACAAAGATGATAGAGATAGAAAAAAACAAACAAGAATATATGCATTAAAAAAAAAAAATAATCATATATATATAATAAATATTAAATTGTGTGCTATTGTACTGTACACATGCAAATAAACAAAAGCTTGCATGAAATACCTCTTAAGTACAGTAACCCTGTAGCAAATGCGTAACACCTGTCAGGCGATTAATTCGCACATTTACCCTACGAAAATCAGTCATAGTCGCTGTGTACTTCAACATCTTTGTCCTCTTTTCTTCCGCTTTCTTCATCTCGTAAAATCTTCCTGCCATTAGAGACGCCAGATAACTTATTCAGTCAATCACTCCGGATCTTTCGCTTTCTTTTCAATGATTGGAATACAGGTGTAATTAACTTGTTGGCCTCTCTAAGCTTTTTACAGTAATTGAGTAACATGAAGGAGATTTTTTATTCTTCAAAACTGAACCCAAATGAAAATATTGAAGTCGCAAGTGTGTGTGTGTGTGTGTGTGTGTGTGAGAGAGAGAGAGAGAGAGAGAGAGAGAGAGAGAGAGAGAGAGAGAGAGAGAGAAGTTAAGTATATCTTAGTTTAACCAGACCACTGAGCTGGTTAACAGCTCTCCTAGGGCTGGCCCGAAGGATTAGATTTATTGAGAGAGAGAGAGAGAGAGAGAGAGAGAGTAATTAAGTAACAACAGGAAGATTTTTAATTGTTAAAATCAAATCCCAATTGAAAATGCCGAAGTCCCAAGGGGCAGAGAGAGAGAGAGAGAGAGAGAGAGAGAGAGAGAGAGAGAGAGAGAGAGAGAGAGTAATTATGTAACGACAGGGAGATTTTTAATCGTTTTAAATAAAATCGCAAATGAAAATACCGAAGTCGTGAGAGAGAGAGAGAGAGAGAGAGAGAGAGAGTAGGGGGCGATTTCCATTGTAAACCGAAGATAAAAAACCGCAAGGAACTCTATTGTGACAAGGAATAATTTATGCTGTTTTCTCTTCCGAGTCCGCAGGGACAACACTAACTGTCTCGGCAACGTGGCTTCTCAAACGGAAATAACTTAAATGAGATAATTCTTGACTTCTTCCCTTCAAGCATAGCAGGAAAACTGGTTTGGAGACTGGGGTGGGGTGGGGATGTTGGCGGAAGGGGTGGGGGAAGGGGGAGAGATCTCTTAGAAGGAGGAAGAGAGAGAGAGAGAGAGAGAGAGAGAGAGAGAGAGAGAGAGCGAGCCATGACCAAGGCACATTTGTTCCATGAGACCTCTCCTTTATCAAATATGTAAAAGTAATAATTTGAATAATATATTGTATTCTCATGTACTGATGTTTCCTGTCGAACGAATGTTAGAAAGTATTTTTGTCTCTCTTTTCTCCTGTATTTCCTTTGTGTTCTTTTCGCTTTTGTTTATTGTTGTTGGGTTGAGAAAGTTTTATTTACTTTTTGTTTGTTAAAGAAAGCTTTTATTTGCTTTTTATGTATTGTTTTTGATGAAACCTCTACCCAAGGGAGAGTTGCTTTGGTTGCATCAAATTCTGTCTGTTATTTTCCACGCCTGTTTCAGTCATGCGACATGAGTATATATTTGTGTGTGTATATATATATATATATATATATATATATATATATATATATATATATATATATATATATATATATATATATATGTACATGTCGATTTACATATTATAATTAATATTATGCAGTATGTATAATTCATAAAATCTTTTATATTAGTATTTTAGATATTGGAAAAAGACAAGATTTATATTTATATATATGTATATATATGCATATATATATATATATATATATATATATATATATACATACGTACATATACGTACATATATGTATATATATGTATTTATGTATGTGTGTGTGCGAGTGCGAAATTATAAGCATCCAGACAGACATTATTGATTTTATTGAAAAGCTGAGTGGCCTTGTTGTAATCTAATTGATTGACATTAAAAGACGCGAAGAGGTCATTGGACTTATAGATACATAATCGAGATACATTTTCTCTTAAATAGAGCCTTTCGTTTTAGAGTTTGAGGTCGGGGTCATGTAGATTTGAAATCCTGTGATCATCACTCCAACAAGAAGGTTTGAGACACACACACGTCATTTTACTCCTTTTAGAGAATTTCGAGATCTGGTTATTCTGAAAGGTAGAGAGACAGAGCGTTCAGTGAACTGGTATTTTCCTGTTTCATGATGAAGACTAATGCAAATAGAATGGAAAAGATATTCACTCGTTTACAGATGTGTTAACATATTTATTTCTGATTCTTAAGGAAGCAAGAAAATAGTTTGTGTTGTTGATGAATAATTTATTTGTGACAGAGGCACCAGCAGTAGTAGTAGTAGTAGTAGTAGTAGTAGTAGTAGCAGTAGAGCAACAAAAAGCAGTAATAATAGTACCGGCCGGAATAGTGGTAGTGAAAATGAAATAACCACAACCTGTTGCGAAATCAGTTGCAGCAATTAAAAAAAAATTCCCAAGGAATGTTATTCATTTCTTTATGGTGGGGAAGCGCGTTGCTGTTCCACTCAGTCTGTGGATCATTCTGGTCCAGTATTAAATTAGGTGTGATTGAGTGATTGGTTTTTGAAGACCGGCATCTCAAAAACAATGGGTACCAACGCTTTGAGGTGTTTGTTTTAATTGAGTCTCTGTTAAACTACAACTGTGTTCAAGGATCATGGCAACACTTTTTGTCTTAGATATATCGGGGGTATTTGGTATAATTAACTTGTAATTCGTGCGTACACACTGCATATATACTCACACATGCACACTCATATATCTACACACACACACACATATATATATATATATGTGTGTGTGTGTCTCTATGTGTGTTTAGACTTAGCTATTGTAATGAAGTTTATTCTCTTTCTCTCTCTCTCTCTCTCTCTCTGTTTTACATAGGAAATGGGATGAATTTGTATTTCTTTACAGTATTACAGAAAGAATTTTCACTATGTATTTGCTTATTTCGCAAAAAAATCGGGGGAGAGAGAGAGAGAGAGAGAGAGAGAGAGAGAGAGAGAGAGAGAGAGAGAGAGAGAGATCAGCTCAGGCTTTTATAAATAGCTGTAACCGTTATGTTGTTGATATTGCAAGGCATCTCCTACGAGAGGAATGTCGCAGCTAGGTACATACGAATTGTGTAGGTGAGGAGTGAGAAGAGGCACTGAGGAGGGAGGAGGAGGACTGTAGGACTGTAGGTGAGGAGTGAGAAGAGGCACTGAGGAGGTGAGGAGGAGGAGGGCTGTGCACCTTGGCAGAGGGCAGTAGCCTTACCCAAGTAGAACACCACCGCCTCACTTTCTCTCACCTCACCTCACCTCCCTCGTATACCTGTTTGCCTAAATGCATTGGCTTGACCAAACACACACACACACACACTTGACAGCCTCCGGCAGGGGTTCTCGTTAGCTTGTCTTCAGATCAACAAACTGCTTGCAAGTACTTTGAAATTTCAGGTAGCCGTCGCGGGTTGATGATACAATGGCCGCCGATTTAGTTGTTTCAATCAAATCCGAACGGATGAAATTCGCAGTTTGCCGCCTTTCCTGGATTCGAGCAAAAACTAGATAACATTTACGAAGGACGCGGGCCGCAACTCTCGGACTGTTAAGTGAGGCGGAGGGTGAAGAAAGGTATATGAATGTAGGGAATGAAATATATGAGAATTAGGGATTCTGTGGAGTGTAAATGTTAGGACTAGAAGGTGTAAATGTAGAATTTGTGAGGTGCAAATCCAGAATGAAAAAGTGTGAATGTTGGTACAAAAATGAGTATGAAATTTGTGGGTTTTTAGGGATTATGTGGATTGTAAATGTTAGGACTAGGTGTAGATGTAAAATTTGTGAGGTGCAAATCCAGAATTATAAAACTGTAAAAGTAGATACAAAAATGAATTGAAGGAGGGATTTAAATGTAAAAAAATGTAGGGACTTGAAGCTGTAAATATAGAGACTGGAAAGTTTCAAATGTAGGAATAAATAGTATAACTATAGGTATTGAAACATGTAAATTAAAGTCTTAGAATCTTTTTACTGAAGTGACCAGGAGGTAAAAATGTTGGGACTAGAAGGTGTACTTGTTCACCTGTGAGGTGCAAATCCAGAATTAAAAAGTGTGAATGTTGGTACAAAAATGAATTAAAGAAAGGATTTAAATGTAAGAATGTAGGGAATGGAAGCTGTAAATGTAGAAACTGGAAAGTTTCAAAGTAGATACTGAAATATGTAAATTAAGGGATTAGAATACATGACTATAGGGATTGGTACTGGAAGGTGTAAACATACGGACAGAAAAATACCAATCTAGAATTGAGAGTGAAAATTTACAGAATGCAATAAGTGAATTATAGTATGAAAATACGCAAATATAGAAACGGGAGGAATGAATGGTAGGAATGATAGACGTAAAATTTGACGTAGGCTTTGAAGGACATGGAGCGAGATTGAAAAATCTTGAGGATTTGTTGGAATTAAGAAATACAAGACTTGCAAGGTGTTGTGCAAAGTCTGAGAGGCCTAATTCATCATGTTGTAAAATTCGACGTGTATGAAAAGAGTAATACACTGTTTTAGATATTTCACACTTGCTTCATACTTGTAATATAAAAGATTGAAATGGTTAACGAAACCTTTTCATTAATTTTAAACCTCGATCATATGAAGAATATATCTGAAAGTTTCATCTAATGAAGTTGGAAAAGCCCAATGCAAAGGTTGGAAAGGTTAACGCTCGCTTGGATTGATGTGAAGGTTGAAAGGTCCAGACAGTGGTTGACCCCTTCTAGGTCACGTATCAGCGTGCTACTCACAAAAGTACTTTATGGGAAAGTGAATTTTTAACATTCTTTTCACTTTCACTTAGGACATGGTGCGTTTTTTTTTTTTTTTTTTTTTACTCTTGCAGTACGTTCGAAGACACGCTTTCTTTTGTTCGTTTGTTTGCTTCATAAGAAACACGACTTTGGGATTAAGAAATGTTCAGACTAAGAACATCATCCAGTGAGAGACCTTTTACCTATGGACATCAAACAGTGAGCCCTCTTCTTTATGGTCGTCAACCTATGAAAGGACTGTAAATGAACAGAAATAAACAATAGTAAATGGCAAGGATTTTAAAGTTTGACAAGGACCTGTTGGAAACTTTTACTTAAGACTGTCAACGAATTGGACTCTTTTGCATATGGTCACCAGCCTGTGATAAAACATTTGCATAATGACTGTCAACCAATTAGATAATTCTGGATATGCTCAGCACCCAATAAAATAATTTTATAGATGATCATCAATGAAACAGTTTTTGGAATAGCTACCAAAAAATGAGAAACGTTTGCATATGACCTTCAACTAGTGAGATATTAATACATATTATCATCAGCCAGTGAAATACTGTTATATATGATAATCACTCAAGGAGACAATATTATTTATGATTATCAATTAATGACACGCTTTTGTATGTGGAGACTCAGAAAAATCTGCCCTCAGCTTCGATCTCGAAGTCTCCTAACACTAGATTTAGGAACCAGTTTTGAGAAGAACCGTTTATTGTGCTTTCTGTTCTTGCGAACTAGAAATCAGCTGGCAGACATATTTTAAACCATGAGCAGCCAGGATCCTTAAATTAACGGAACCCCCTTCGTTCTATTTTTGCCTTTACATTCGCAAACAACTTCCGTTTGTTTTTCTGCCCATCACAGGAAAAATGACCCCCCTAACGGGCGCTGGTTCAAGCTGCCCGTTGTACCCGGAATATGCAAATGTACTACGATCAGGTAACTGTACCCTGCATGCACAGTTGCGCTCAAGGGTCGCCTACCAAGCCTCTCTCTCTCTCTCTCTCTCTCTCTCTCTCTCTCTCTCTCTCTCTCTCTCTCTTCCTACATTCTTTACGAAACGAAAAAATGATTTTCTCTCTCTCTCTCTCCTGCATTCTTTACAATACGAAAACATGATTCTCTCTCTCTCTCTCTCTCTCTCTCTCTCTCTCTCTCTCTCTCTCTCTCGCTCGCTCGAGCGGCCCGCGTTTTGTTCTCCAGAATCCGGTTTTCGATTAATTGGGTAGTCCCACTTTTAGACTGATACTGGAGCAGAGGCCTAGATGCGTTCTTTTTTTGGGGGAGGTGTGGGGGGGAAGAGGGGGTTGTTATCATAACCTTTCAAAGTTAATTTTTTTTTATTTGCGACTGTAAGTGACATATTAGCTTTCACTAGATTTTACCGAATCAATGCTGACTAGCACCGAAATCGCAAGGGAGAGAGAGAGAAGAGAGAGAGAGAGAGAGAGAGAGAGAGAGAGAGAGAGAGAGAGAGAGAGAGAGAGAGAACTGATAATTGCATTACATATTTCAAAAACGTTCAGATAATCATTTCCATCACGCTCAGATCCTCATTAAAAATATATATACTTTTTAAATAAAAAGAGAGAGAGTATCATGTTTTAGTCTCGTAAAGAATGTAGGAGAGAGAGAGAGAGAGAGAGAGAGAGAGAGAGAGAGAGAGAGAGAGAGAGAGAGAGAGAGAGAGAAACAATTGATAATTGCATTACATATTTCAAAAACATTCAGACAGTCATTTCCATCACGTTCAGACACTCATCAAAAATATATATACTTTTTAAATAAAATAAGAAAAACATTTTTTTTAATGTCACCCAGAAACTCTGGTGGCCTTCATTCCACCGGGTCAGTAAAAACAAAGCTGATTTTTTTTTATTATTGTTTTGTTTTTTATTGCGCGCACTTAGCTATCCTCTGTGACCTTGCACTGACCTCTTTCTTTCTTTCATAACAATCGCGAAGCTTCTCGTTTGGATATTAACCGGAAAAAAACAATTTTACACAATTCATGAACTTTAATTCAGGTGATATAAATTCTCCGTAAGGAATCTCTCATTCGGTGGAACCCAACTCATTCGCTTTTCTTATGGTAGGACGTGTTTCGTTAGTTATACGAACGGGAAAGGGCTTTCGTTATAAACACCGCTCTATTCAAAGGCTAGATAAAAATTCAAGGAATACTTTTGTTTGAGTTTGGTCGTAAGATTTATCCAGGCAAACAATGGTTTTATATATATATATATATATATATATATATATATATATATATATATATATATATATATATATATATTATATGTATGTATGAATATATTATATATTATGTGCGTATGTATGTATGTATATATATATTTGTGTATATGTATGTATATATATTTTATATGCACATATTATATAATACATACATACATACATACATACAGTGAACAGGGGAACAGAAGGAAGTGCTCGAAATATATGGTTGAAACGTTCATACAGTGTTTTATGGGCCTTTTTATCTTCATATTATACTGTTGTATTACAGTAAAAGACATTCGTATATATACAGTATACACACACACACATATATATATATATTTATATATATATACGTATATATACATATATATATAAATCAGCCGTTTTCTGTTAATGAAATGCACTTGCAGAAAAATGTTCACATTTAGCGCTGATAAATATCTCTTGGACATAATTCTCCAAATATTTATGACCTAGATGACCAACACCAACCCTCCGGAGACATGTTTGAAAGAGAAACTAAAGTCAGAAAATGAAGAGAAATTTGGAACTTATCTCTAAAGGACTTTTTTTTTTTTTTTAATTCGACTCATTGATTTTACCTGGATTAACACTGTCTCCTTGACGTTGTCAGTAAAAAGAAGCTAATTCTTACATTTTTTTTACATAGGATATGTGATTTTCAATATAAGTACTTTTTTGATAAACAGTTTTTAATGAGGTAATATACAATCATTTTACGCTGTTAAGCTTGCTAAGTTTCTGTTTCTTTGCATAGAGTATATAATTTTCGATGTGAGTACCTTTTTGGCAAACAGCTTTCAATGAGGTAATATAGAAATATTGTGAAAGCGTTTTCTCCTTTAACAAGAATAAGTGATTCTTGATTTTGATTCTTGATTTAGACCCTGAAACGTTGACCTGTTTAATTTAAATGTAAATGATATTCTGATTTTAATAATTTTTATTTCTACTCCAAGCATTTACTCAGGAAATGCAAATGAGCTCAGAGCCAACCAATAACAAAATCCAAGCACTCGTTCCATCCAGTCGTCCTAATTCCAAGCACTCAAAATTTATATATTTATTTATTAATATGCTAATTTAATTTTCTTTTTTCTGAAGTGATGTCTTTTTTTTGTATTTCCCATTACCTTCTGTTACTTGTTTCCAACGAACACCATATTCTTTGGAAGCCTGAATTTCAAGCCAATGGCCCCTTTGGTGGGATAGTTCCATATGAATAGGGTCCATCTTCTGTGTGATAATAATAATAATAATAATAATAATAATAATAATAATAATAATAGTGTAATAAAAACTCTAGAACCTTGCACAGTGATTGCAGGGATAATAGAAATGTGTAGATAAAAGAGACAACGAAACTTCACGCTGAATTCCAGAGGAGATTGTCCCCGTTAAGGTGAAATAAACAAGGAAATCCACTTTACCCTCCCTCTTCCCCCCTCCCATTCCCCTCCCCTCTGTCTCTCTGTCCCCCACAACCCCGGTCCAAGGACAGAGCCACTTGGTAATCCTGCCGCAACCGGAACCTCCGCCCGAGTTTGTTACGAAGTTCCTCTCTCTCTCTCTCTCTCTCTCTCTCTCTCTCTCTCTCTCTCTCTCTCTCTCTCTCTCTCTGACGCTCTTTCTCATATATTTCCTTTCTTTCATACGTCCATTCTCTACTTCCTTGTGTATCGTATGATTTTGAAAAAAAAGTTGTTTCAGCTCTCTCTCTCTCTCTCTCTCTCTCTCTCTCTCTCTCTCTCTCTCTCTCTCTCTCTCTCTGTGTTCTGACTCTCTTCTCATAAATTTCCTTTCTTTTCATACGTCCATTCTCTGCTTCCTCGTGTATCGTATGATTTTGAAAAAGAGTTGTTTCAACTCTCTCTCTCTCTCTCTCTCTCTCTCTCTCTCTCTCTCTCTCTCTCTCTCTCTCTCTCCTTTCCTTTTACGAGATTGTTTACAGCAGCGGGTCGCACGGGAGACATAGCCAGGATGCTAACGGCTTCCTTTTGCCGCATCCCTGGGTATTTTTGTGACGCTGATGGAAGGAGTTCGAAGGACTGCAGTCAAGTAAAAACACCATTGACTTTCTTCTTCTTCTTCTTCTTCTTCTTCTTCTTCTTCTTCTTCTTCTTCTTATTATTATTATTATTATTATTATTATTATTATTATTATTATTATTATTATTATTATTATTCTGTGACCTCATGCAGACTTCCGTTCCTTTTAGGACAATTCCGGAACACCCCATTTGAATGGCAGCCGGAACAGAGTATCATAAACAATTAAAATTTGTATTCAGGGATAATGGATTCTGTGCTGATGTTGGTAGCGCTGTATTATTATTATCATTTTTATTATTATTATATTATTATTATTATTATTATTATTATTATTATTATTATTAGTAGTAGTAGTAGTAGTATTAGTAGTAGTAGTAATTGCAATATTCTTTTAGGATAAAGTATGCAATTGGTTTTTTTTATAAGACGTCTTAGTAGATTACGCGGTTAATATTTCAACAAGGTGCTCTGAAATATATGGAGCATAAAAGAACTTTGAAATAAAATTCGAAAATGGAAATATTATTATTATTATTATTATTATTATTATTATTATTATTATTATTATTATTATTATTATTATTATTATTATTATTATTATTTGAAACACTTCGTCTTGAAGAAGCCCACAATCCGTTTTGCAAAAAATGAGAAAATGGTGCTAATAACAGAAATATAGGGAAATAGAAGGAAAATTGAATAAGAAGGAACATGAAGTATATAAAAATAAATCAGGGGTTAACAGGTCAAGATGAAGGAACAGTGCACAATGATAAAAAAATAGAATTGAATAGAATAAAATGAAATAGAAGATAAAATAAAAGGATCTTTAAAATTGGCTGAACAGCTAGAGGCGAACAGCTATCACAAATCCGAAATCTCTAAGCAAGAAACAACGAACATTGATTAATTAGACAAAGAAAATATTAAGCAAAATGAAGAAAAATCTCTAAAATAACCTCGTCAACACACCTAAAAAAAACGGTGGCAAAAAAAAAAAAAGATAATATGCCTCAGTTTACGATCAAGCAAAAGGGAATCACACCTCAGCACCCATGACCCTGGAAGACCATGACACAGAGTTTTCAGAACAATCCCAAATTTGGAGCGCTGTTACATGGCCGCCACCCGGCGTAAAACAGCGAAATGTGACAGCTAAGACAATTTCAACTGCCACAAATGGCTGCGATCACACTACCATAAAATTATGAATAACAATTGACAGGTGAAAATTAAAAGGTAGGGATTGGGAGTCATGCACTGGGACACTGAAAATATATTGAAACTGCGATGCCTTGTTAAGTTGGTCCATAGCTCCCGAATGGCAAACCAATACAACGATTCAGTTATCTTGGTGTGTTTATATTATTATTATTATTATTATTATTATTATTATTATTATTATTATTATTATTATTATTATTATTATTATTAGTAGTAGTAGTAGTAGTAGTAGTAAGTTGTATTTGATGATGCTGAAGAGGCATTAAATGATTTAAGAGTACACGACGATTAGATGTACACAAACTCGTCATATAATTCATCATATTATGACTGTATACGTTTATTTTGTGCTTGCATTTACACACACACACACGCACATTTTATATATCTATACACACACACTTTATATATACATATATATACATATATATATATATATATATATATATATATATATATATATATATATATATATATATATATATATATACCTGTATATATCTATATATAGGGGGTTACTCAAACTTGAACCAGGCCCTGGTTGTCTGGTGCTTGCGGTATTGGGCGACTATGAGGTACGGGAGTCAATAAAGTAAGAGGTAACAGGAGTAAACCACACTTGTAAAGTTATTAACGAGAGAGGTAGAGAGTCAATAAAGTAAGAGAGAGAGAAACCAGAGAGAGAGAACACGAGAGAGAGAGAGAGAGAGAGAGAGAGAGAGAGAATGCTAGAAAAACAAAATCATATTTCATGCGAATCCTTGAAGTGAAGAACAGTTCCAAGGAAACAACAATGACGGATTTAAATCGTCAGATCCGGCTTCTTCTAAGAATGGCATTCACGTATCCTGGTATACCTCCAAAAAGGATCTTAATGATCCAGGATCCGTTATAACCTAGATCCCACTTCAAAGAAAAAAAAACAGTTCTTTTGGCGTCTCCAGCCGCTGATGTTATGAAGGTTTTGCAGTGAATGTTTACGCAAACTTTTTTGCTTTCTGTTGCGAAGGTGCCGTTATTATA
>NC_089750.1:69629706-69649706 GCF_040412425.1 Macrobrachium rosenbergii
GGCTTTCTTGGGCGTGGGCGTAACTATCGCTGATATCCGTCATGGTTATTTTAAGGGAACAAAGATAAATTGCAGGAAGTTACGAGACAAAATGGCAGAAGAAGAAGAAGAAGGAGAAGAAGAAGAGAGAGAGAGAGAGAGAGAGGAGGAAGTTATGGAAGAAATTGTTAAACTAAAGAGCTCAATCACGAGACAGATCAATCTAATACTTTAGGACATACCGTTAGAAGAGCTTAGCTGTAATTTGAGACCAAAATCCTGAGACGCGAGACAGGTTTTAGTTTTCATACAAGGTCCCGCCCTGTGGGGATACCTGACAGGTGCTTCCCCAGACTTCAGATGTTAAAAAGCAAACGTGGCAGCAACAGGCGCTTTGTTTTTCTTTTGGAGCCATCCGTTTTCAGGAGAGACGGCTCAGTGATGAAAAATTATTATTATTATTATTATTATTATTATTATTATTATTATTATTATTTTTAAATTCAAATTAATTATCTGAGCTTCAAAAGCCATTTAAGAAGTGAAAAACTACAGTAAAATTATGCAAGAGTATACAAGATGTACATATAAGGTTGACATAAGTGAACACACACTTATATATAAATAAACATAACCTTCATACACGTAAGTAAATACACACATATATACATCCATCCTTACAAGTGCATAAATACACACATACACATACCTTCATACAGGTACATAATTACACACACGTACATACTTTCATACAAGTACACAAATACACACATATACAGACCTTCATACGCATACGTAAATACACACGTACAGACCTTCAATCACGTACATAAATACACGTACACACACACTGAAATAACACAAAAAATTATTATTGTAATTACCATACACAACGAATGCTGACATTAGCAACATTTCGCCATTGCCGCTAATGGTTACCTATATCAGAGAGAGAGAGAGAGAGAGACCTTTCCGTCAGCTCCCTCCCACCCAAAAGCCTTCAGCGCGCTGACTCACCCAGTCGTGAGTCAGTAATGACTCACGTTTTCGTCTTTCGCAAATGGGAGGGGGGGGGCAATAAAAGAAAGTTGTGTTATTACTGGGCTATTTTTCGGTGATTTTTTTTAAAGACAGGGAATTTTGAAGGTTATTCTTCTTTTTTGGTAAAAATGGAAGGCGTTTTCTCTCTGTATGTTTATTTATATAGTTTTTTTTTTTATGTCAGCCATTGTATTGGCAAATGAAAAAGTATTGTCGTTTCATCTTTTATTCTTTAATAACGTCATTTCTTTGCTCATCTGTCGATGTATTACTGTAATGCCTGATTGTAGAAATTCCTTGTTTCACGACAATGTGTCTATTTAATTTGATAAAGACGAAATTCATCCTCTCTCATGTGTATAAATTCTGGGAGTTAAATTATTCAGAACTGTCTTTGAAACTACACATAGTTCAATTTAGTAAAGTAACTTCTGAACTGAACTGAATATAGAGTTTAGCCCAAAGGCCAAGCACTGGGACCTATGAGGTCACTCGGCGCTGGAAAGGAAATTGAGAGTAGAAAGGTTTGAAAGGTGTAACAGGAGGAAAACCTCGCAGTTACACTGTGGAATATTTGTAAAGAGAGTGGTGGATAGCGAGGTGGGAGAAAGACAATATGAATGGAGGCACAGTAAAATGAATGAAAGGGGTTGCAGCTAGGGGCCGAAGGCGCGCTGAGAAGAACTTTTAGTAATGCCTACAGTACACCTCATGAGGTGCACTGACGGCACTAGACCCCTAGGGGAGTATTTTCTGAAAGATTAGGCCTGTTGTATCTACGCCGTGTTAGGTTATTTTCTTAAGCTACTGCAGCTCTGTACTAGACTTACCCATTTGCCTTGTTTTAAATAATTCTCTCATATTAGGACAGTTTTCCCTTGCTTTTTGTTTTCTAATATATCAAAGGCATTTTATTTAATTAATATGTTAGCCATTGCGATGTCAGTTTTCATAAAGTCAATAATTCATTCATTCATTCATTTATACCTTTTTTAAGTCGAAAGAATTTTTGAATATGTTTATTACATTCGGATTTATATGGTGTTCATCCGCTTGCCTCATTTTATATTTTTCACTCTTCATTTATGATTGTTATGTTATTTATATTGAAATGCCATGAAATCTTCACTTGTTTTATATATTATCACAGCTCATTTTACAGTGCAAAAACTTGTAATTTTTGTAATATTTCCTTCGACTTCCACTTTTTTTAAAGCTGTTTCTCTTTAGGAGACCTTTTCGGTAAACGTTGTGTTTGTAATAATAATAATAATAATAATAATAATAATAATAATAATAATAATAATAATAATAATAATGTCGCAATACCATGGAACACCAGATTAGATGAGAAAGAAAGAAAAAATTGTTAGGTATCAAGACCTGAAAATCGAAATAAGAAAGATGTGGGGTATGCCTGTGGAAATTGTACCCATAATCACAGGAACACTAGGCACGATCCCAAGATCCCTGAAAAGGAACCTGGAAAAACTAGATGCCGAAATAGCTCCAGGACCCACGCAGAAGAGCGTGCTATTAAAAACAGCGCACATAGTGAGAAAAGTGATGGACTCCTAAGGAGGCAGGATGCAACCCGGAACCCCACACTATAAAAACCACCCAGTCGAATAGGATGACTGTGATAAACCAATAATAATAATAATAATAATAATAATAATAATAATAATAATAATAATAATAATAATAATCACTTATTGGCATGACAATAAAAACTGTGGATGTTTAATCGATAGCACTGGATTTCATTATTATCTTTATTGTTGCTGTTCTCGTCGCTGCTAATAGTATCGATTTTGTATTTCCCAGTCGCTTCAATTCCGTCGTTCTTCTTGGGATGAAGACCTGGTATTTAACCAGTAATCCCCCTTCTATTGATTCTGTGTAGGAGGGCGGGTAAGATGAATCCAATACCTCTGAAGAGATTACAGAAGTCCCAGTAATCCCCCTTCTATTGATTTTGTGTAGGAGGGCGTGTAAGATGAATTCGATACCTCTAAGAGAGATTACAGCCATTGCAGAGTCAAGGGGCGTTGACTAAGTCGTGACTTATTATTATTAATATTATTATTATTAGTATTATTCAGAAGATGACTCCTATTCGTATGGGACAAGCCCACAGGGGCCATTGGCTTGAAACACAAGCTTTCAAAGAGCATGGTGTTCATTAGAAGGAAATAAGAGGAGGTCAAGGGAAATACAAAGAGAAGAGATCTCGCCTATTAAAAAAAAGAAAAAATAATTAACAAATTAATAAACAGGTAAAAATGTAACTAAATTATTCAAATGTCAGGAGAATTGCATTAGGGTATACATTGCAGCTTCGCACGAACTTTTGAAGCGTCCTGAATTCCTCAGTGGAGTCGATAAGTGTTTGTATAAAGCTTTGAAGAGAAGAATGATGAGGGCGTTGTAACATTCTTTCTGGCTAACAATAGGAGAAAGGTAGCACTTGTCACAACTTCAACTTCCATGCTCTGACAACATTAAGCTTGCGATCAATCCCTGTAAATTCCCTGTAGGATAATCTGACGGAATATTTTTGCTCGCAACCACAGACAGGCTGTCGCTGCAGACAGGGTTGTCATTTTCTAGTATCAGGTGTAATACTACTCAGTTTGCTGGGAGTTTTGTTTTGGCTGCAAGTAAAATGTGGAATAGTTTGCCCAGTGCAATTGTGGGATAATTTGACCTCTAAATGTTTATGAGCGGAGCAAATTCATTCCTGATCTCTGCTGACGTCTCCTGAATTCCTGGGTGTATTTGTCTTATTTTCTGTTCCCGCGTATTTCTTGATTTATCACCTTTTCCTCTAACTTGTCTCTCTCTTTAGCCTGATTTACCTTTGGAGCCCTCGGGTTTTATAGTCTGTTGAGTCTGTCCATAAGGATTTTCGGCTGAAGATTCAAAGAAAGAAATAAACACACACACACATATATGCAAATATGATGGAAATAGTCAACGCATGAACAAGTGTTCACAGAAATAAATTTCAGACTCACATCGGGATCGAAATCCGGTCTGTCAAATGAAAGGCAAGGGAGCTACTGAATAACCTGTGTGGGTCAACTGGTAGCGCTTTGGCCTTTCATTTGAGAGACCGGGGTTCGACTGCAGCGTGAGTCAGAAATTTTTATGTGTAATATATATATATGTAAATGTTTGTAGGAATGTATGCCTATGTGTGTGTGTGAAGAGTTGGAAAGGGAAGAATACTGAATTAGATCTGAAATATATTCTATAGATTATCATACAGGATATTTAAAGGGATTGACCGCAAACTTGCAATTATAACATGACACTCAAAAATAAGAATAAAATGATATCATGATAACACTGACATAATCGCAAAACTGACAGGATAATTTTCAGTTTCATTCGTTGTATTCATTCCTTAAGTATCGAACGATGCCATACGTTGCTCCCCGAATCAAGCGAAGCTTTTCAGAAAACAAAATTATATATATATATATATATATATATATATATATATATATATATATATATATAATATATATATATATATATATATATATATATATATATATATATATATATATTTATATATTATAGATATAGATATATATCTATATATACAATCGTGTATATATAGCCACACATATTACTTATATATATGTATATATATATATATATATATATATATATATATATATATATATATATATATATATATATATATATATATATATATATATATAAAATCAGGAAGGAATGAAACACTGGAGTGCTGCGAGGCCTTTCGACGCTATGTCCTTTACTTAGCTAAGTAAAGGACATAGCGTCGAAAACCTCAGCACTCCAGTGTTTCCATTTCCTAAATGAATTTTATCTTTATTTATATATATACATACACACACACACACACACACACATATATATATATATATATATATATATATATATATATATATATATATATATATATAAAATCAGGAAGGAAACGGAAACAGTGTTTCCGTTTCCTTCAAATGAATTTTATCTTTATTATATATATATATACACACACACACACACACACACACACATATATATATATATATATATATATATATATATATATATATATATATATATATATATATATACTGCAGGTCAAACCGACTCCTTCCCACCTTGCTCAATCTGCCCCCTGCATTGATCACCCACTCTCGTCAGCTCCTTCTAAACTCTGAAGGGCTTCGAGGGCGCAAGAACCTTTTTGAAGTCTCCATTAACAACGGTGGACCTTTGATACTTCGAGAGCGATCGATCTCTGCAACCTTTAAACTTTTTCTTGGATTTAAAAAAAAGTTTTTTTTTGTGGTTATCGAGCGGTAACTGGACATCGAAAGTGTTGTTTGTCCTTTGATTATTTTATTATTATTTTTGTTTAGGTTTTGTCTTTATTTGTTTTAGGTGATTTATTGTGTGCTTTAATAGTGATGTTTGATGATTTGGGATTATTATTATTGTTATTATTATTATTATTATTATTATTATTATTATTATTATTATTATTACTGCTTTATAATAATAATGATGATAATAACAGTATTAGTAATAATAATAATAATAATAATAATAATAATAATAATAATAGTACAGTAATAATGATAATAATTATAATAATCCTAGATTATCAAATATCGTTTTTATTCTTATTACTAGCATTATTATTAAAAAATAATAATAGTAGTCATCATCATCATCATCATCATCATCCTAGATTATTATTATTATATTATTATTATTATTATTATTATTATTATTATTATCAAACGACAAATTCCGCTAATTTCACTCGACGATCCTTCCGTGTCACGGCCTGTTCATTCCATCATCCATTCAATTGAATTCGAAGCTCACAAAGAACGGAAGGAAGAGAGTAATTTTGGTCGTTTTCTTTCAAATTATTAGACCAACTGGATTTTCTCCCCCAGATGATAGCAGACTCTCCTTTTCAGCAGAGGAAAATAGTGGGTTTTCTCTTTATGCAGATGACTGCGAGGAGTTCATATGTTTGAAGACGATGGGAAGGCTTTGAAGTCTAACTTTTTTTCTCTCTTTTTTTTTTTTTGCTATATTTGTTTTCTCGTTTAATCACACCTGTTTTTTAAAGATAGATATGAAGCTCTCAGGCTTCTGGTCTTGATTCTTTTAGGAAACGTCTCTGGAGTATCAAAAGATTCTCTCTCTCTCTCTCTCTCTCTCTCTCTCTCTCTCTCTCTCTCTCTCTCTCTAATTTTTTTTGGCAGGCTTCTCTGAAGTATTTGTATTTAAAGATTCTCTCTCTCTCTCTCTCTCTCTCTCTCTCTCTCTCTCTCTCTCTCTCTCTCTCTCTCTCTCTCTCCTTTGATCTATTTTTTTGGGGAAACTTCTCTGAAGTATTAACTGATTCTCTCTCTCTCTCTCTCTCTCTCTCTCTCTCTCTCTCTCTCTCTCTCTCTCTCTCTCTCTCTCTCTTTGATCTATTTTTTTGGCAACCTTCTCTGAAGTATTAACAAATTCTCTCTCTCTCTCTCTCTCTCTCTCTCTCTCTCTCTCTCTCTCTCTCTCTCTCTCTCTCTCTCTCTCTCGTGGTCATAATCCTTTTCTTCACTTTTTTCTTTTCTGTATTAACCATTTTTTGGAAGAGTGTGCATGTTTTTCCCTTATTCTTAAAGTTTTTATCATCATCATCTTTCTTTATTTATTCAATTACTAACGCTTCCCCTTTGCATATCATGTTCTCATTCTCTTATCTTGATTATTATCCTCTCCTCCTCCTCCTCATTTCCCACCTTTTCCTCACTCATTCTCATTCCCATCTTCTTCATTAAATTCAACTTCCGCCAAAGGACCTTAAAAAAGATTAGGACAGAATCTGAGATGAAGTCTTTATTCCAATGTACCGCTTTGGAATAATTGCCAAAGGGCTTGTGGGCTGCTGTTGCTTGGGAACTGAAGGAAGGATATCAGTACTGTTATTTATTTATACATTAATTAATTAATTTATTTATTTATTTATTTATTTATCCGTATTCGTTTACCTCATGCCGTAATGGTTTTACTAATCTTGTGCCCTGTTTGTTCTCTTTGTTAAACGAGGGTTAGAACTTTATTTATTTTCCTCTCTCTCTCTCTCTCTCTCTCTCTCTCTCTCTCTCTCTCTCTCTCTCTCTCTCTCTCCCCGTCGAGGAAAGTTAGGCAATTTATCCTACGCTGTTGCAGTTGGTAAAATCGAAGCGATGTTGAGGAAGAATACCATTTATAATTCATTTCACGAAGGAAAAGGAAAAGGTCAGAAAGGGAATGAGAGAGTGAAGAAAACACACACACACACACACACACACACACACACACACACACACACACACATATATATATATATATATATATATATATATATATATATATATATATATATATATATATATATATATATAAATATATGCATTACGCAATGGGATTGAATTATATGGAGTCTTTTTATAATATTAGATATGGAGTGAGGACGTTTATTCGACGATTCGTTATATATGGGACACTGAACTGAATACAGAATTTAGGCCACAGTCCAATCACTGGGAACTATGAGGTCATTCAGCGCTGAATCGGAAATTGGCAGTAAAAGGTTTGAAAGGTGTAACTGGAGGAAAACCTCGCAATTGCACCATGAATCAGTTGTTAGGAGAGGGTGGAAAGCAAGATGGAAGAAAGAGAATATGAATGGAGGTACAGTAAGAGAAACGAAAGAGGTTGCAGCTATGGGCCGAAGGCACACTGCAAAGAACCTTAAGTAATGCCTACAGTGCACCGCATGAGGTGCACTGACGGCACTATCCCCTACGGGGTACATAGGCTACTGTGAGTTCGCAGTCTTTATGAAATTGATAAAATATGAAAGAGTTCACTATTTACTTACTGCATCTTTTATATATATTTGTCTTTCTCAGTTGTGCTTTTAGACACGTTTAATGTTTATTTTATACATTCATACTTTCTTGAAGGGAAAAAAATAATAGCAAGTAATAATTAAAATGTGAAAATAGGACGCAGAAATGTTTGTTGTCACATTTTCACATTAAATTTACATCCTGTCAACAGCTGTAACCTACCCCACAAGAAAACTCTATTCAGTGCAAGTGTAGTTATATAACCTGAAAGACCAAAACGCCCAGGTACCTTATCATGAAATTATGCCACGCGATATTAACAGGTGAAGCTTTAAAACCACCCCCAGAAAGAAATCCAGCTCTGCTGCACAGCTGCGCGCTCGCCCGCCATAGAGACATGCAAAACAAGTTTTCAAAACAAAGTTGCACGCTACTTTCGACCCGCCATTGTTCACTCTTGTGCCGCCGGAACACGGATTCGGTTCTACCACAAAACAATTCATCCGTTCCGCTATTGAGTCCTTCCTATTCGAGGTCCTGCGTAAAGGAGCAACTCTACAAAGGCTCTACCAAAAAACCATTCCCCCATTCTAACTGGGGCTGTTAGAGTCCCAGTTCGAGGTCCTACTTGGAGGGGGTGCAGCTCTACAAAGGTTCTACCACATAACCATTCCTTCAGTTCTACTATAGAGTCCCATTCGAGGTCCTACTTAGTGGAGGAGCAACTCTACAATGGTTCTACCACAAAAACATTCCCTCAGTTCTACTATAGAGCTCTATTCGAGGTCCTACTTAGAGGAGGAGCAATTCTACAAAGGTTATACCACAAAAATATTCCCTCATTTCTACTGTATAGCCCTATTCGAGGTCCTACTTAGAGGAGGAGCAATTCTACAAAGGTTCTACCACAAAACCATTCCATCATTCCTACTAGAGTCCCATGCACGGTCCTACTTATAGGAGGAGTAATTCTACAAAGGTTCTACCACAAAACCATTCCCTCCACTCTACTGTAGAGCTCTCTTCGAGGTCCTACTCAGACAAGGTTCTACCACAAAACCATTCCCGCAGTTCTACTATAGAGGTACTACTCAGAGGAGGAGCAATTCTATAAAGGTTCTATCACAAAACCATCCCCTCAGTCCTACTATAGAGACCCATTCAAGGTCCCGCTTAGAGCAGAAACTCGACATAGGTTCTACCACGAAACCATCCCCTCATTTCTACTATAGAGCCCTCTTCGAGGTCCTACTTAGGGGAGGAGCAACTCTACAAAGTTTCTGCTACAAAACCATCCCCTCATTTCTACTATAGAGCCCTCTTCAAGGTCCTACTTAGAGGAGGAGCAACTCTACAAAGCTTCTACCACAAAACCATTCCCTTTGTCCTACTATTAATATAGAGTCCCATTCAAGGTCTTACTTATAGGAGGAGCAACTCTACAAAGGTTCTACAACAAAACAGTTCCCCCATTCTAACTGAGGCTGTTAGAGTCCCAGTTCGAGGTCGTACTTGAAGGAGCAACTCGACAAACGACAGTCTTCATTATCTTTCCGAGTCATAAACCCGGAATAATCCCAGAGTCATGAATAAATTAAAGGGCCGACTTCTGCCGATTAAGGCGTCGGGGCAGTCGTCGGCGTCGGTTGATTTGAGGATCTCTCTCTCTCTCTCTCTCTCTCTCTCTCTCTCTCTCTCTCTGAGGTTATGGTAGGTCAGGATTAGGAATAGTTAAACCTTTTAGAAAATGTATAAAAAGTGAGCACTGTTACATTATTATTATTATTATTATTATTATTATTATTATTATTATTATTATTATTATTATTATTATTATTATTATTTGTTTTTGTAGATATTATTATTATTACTTGTAGTTTTTAACGATGATGAGTTCATTATTATTATTATTATTATTGTCGTTGTTGTTGATTATAATTATTCGGTCATTTTTATAACTATTATTCATATTTTGTAACTACTATTATATATATATATATATATATATATATATATATATATATATATATATATATATATATATATATATATATATATCAAACAACACATCAAGCCGGCAATCCAGTAAGCCCAAACTCACTTCCCAAGCCCTCCATGCTTTCTAGAGCCTAAACTTCCATAAAAGACTTTCCGAGACGAATAGAAACTGGGAACTCGGAACGCGTTTTTTCCCGCGAAAGGTCGAACGATATTTTAAAATGTCACCGACCCTGGCTTTTGAGTAAGACAAACAGAATGATCTTTATTCGCTCAGAAAAAGGCCGAGGGATTCAACAATGTGTAACTGAATTTACGGTTCTGAAGCTGTACGTTGTTTTGATGTAAGTGTGATTTGAAAATAAGGAATTTAATTTACAGTTCTGAGGTTCTTGTTTAGTGCTTATGGTGGAGAATTTTGAATGTAGGTTTTTAAAGGATGCATTTCATTTATTAGTGATTGGTTGTTAATATTAAAAGCTTATCTGTGAATAAAAGAGGTACTTTCACGACGTTGCCAGTGGGTGGACACCAAAATCTGCGTAATTTTAAGCGTGATACTTGAGGCAAAATTATCATACCTCGGATTTCAGTGATTGGCATGAACAAAAGAGTTGTTTTGACGATACTGTAAGTCTGTGGACAATAAAATCTGCATGATGTTGCATGATATTTTAGGAAAAATTTTCATGTCACAGACTTCAGTAATTAATAAGCGACAATTAGCAAATACACGTATGAACAAAAAAGTTAGTTTCTGATATTGTAAGTCTGTAGGCATCAAATTCTGCATAATTTTAAGCATGATATTGAGGCAAAATTTCACAGATTTCAATGATTGACAAGTAACAATCATTGAAAAATTTCCATAATGTTAAGCATGATATTGAAGCAAAATATTTCATAACAAAGATTTCAGTGTCTTATAAGTTGTAGTTGATAAATACCTGTATGAACAAAAGAGTTACTTAGGCGATATTGTAAGTCTGTGGGCACCAAATTCTGCATGATGTTACAGGTAAAATATCTCATGCCACAGATTTCAGTGAAGACTTACAAATACTCTTATGAACAAAAGAGTTACTTTTTGATACTGTGAGCCTGTGGGCACGAAAATTTCACAGCAGGAAGCGCTGCTCAGTGGAGAGCATCCCACGATTCTCGCCATAAAAACAAACCGCCATGGAAGAGGCCCACCTGGGCCCCCTCGCGTTTGTCATTGGTCCACTCACCTGGTCGGATCGGGTTGGATTCTCTCTCTCTCTCTCTCTCTCTCTCTCTCTCTCTCTCTCTCTCTCTCTCTCTCTCTCTCTCTCTCTCTCTCTCTTCTGGAGATGTACTGAGACATTTGTTTGTGTTGCGTTTTAATGAGTACCCTCTTGTCTCTCTCTCTCTCTCTGCTCTGGAGATGCGCTTAGACATATGTTTGTGTTATGTTTTTCACGAGTACCCTGTTGGTTTGGTGGTCGTTTGTTGTTGGTGTGCCAATGTATATCTGTGTACAGAGCCCATCTCTCTCTCTCTCTCTCTCTCTCTCTCTCTCTCTATATATATCTCTCTCTCTCTATATATATATATATATATATATATATATATATATATATTCTGGATTCTGGAGATGTAATGAGACATTTGTTTGTGTTATTTTTTTCTCAAGTACCCAATTGATCTGGTTGTCACCGGTGTGCCAGTGTATATCTGCGTACAGAAGTCTCTCTCTCTCTCTCTCTCTCTCTCTCTCTCTCTCTCTCTCTCTCTCTCTCTCTCTCTCTCTCTCTCTCTCTCTCTCTCTCTCTCTGACTACCTTTCTGTATACCTCTGTCTGCCATTATTGCTACTTGGCATTTGACAGTCTTATACAACTCCAAATCCGTAACACTAAACATCCGCCAGTCATCACCAAATTTTCTCCTCCACGCAATCGTCATGCCATGAACTCAAGGGCCTTAATGTATTACACATTAAGCGTCGCGAGCGTTTTGTTTTGTTTGATCAAGCAGCAACGGAATGCTTTCCCCCGTGGCGTTAATATAAAAATCCATTTTTCTCGGCGGTTGCGAGCAAAGTGTAACGAAAGTCACGGCGTCATCCGCCGCACACAGATTTTCACTCGGTCAGGAATTCGGCGGTTGTCAAGAGGAAGTTGACAGAACTCCACCCTGTAACACCCCGTCATGGACTCTCCCTCTGACGTGAGTTTCGATGCTCCAGTCTCGATGGTACGAGAGAGGGATAAACAAACGTTGCGTACGAGTGGGACATAGAAGTCAGTCGGCGCACGGTCCGTCGAAGCGCAACTACTATATAGCGTGTACAGTGTCATTCTGATAACTCTCTCAAGGTCTGCTTCGTTATACAGTCACTGGCTGCTGATAGCTGGCTTATGAGCCGGTAAAAGAGCCTTCACGAGTCTCCGCGAATCTTTCTTGGTCTCGCCGTTTGAGAGATTCCAGTTTGCTTCAAGAATCACGTGCAGGTTGGTCAATATTTGGGAGTAAGAGTCTCGTCTCCTTCTGCTGAGAGTAGGCTCCAGGACTCTCCAGTATCCGTTGTTTGTTCCAGTGCAGTGCAAATTGTGCAAGGTGCCATTTATCTTACGGAGTCGTGAATGTCCTGTGATATCTATCAGAAACTTGTCGTGATTCAGAAACTTGTCGTGATGTGTGGTAGCTACTTGTCGTGATATCTGTCAGAAACTTGTCGTGATATCTGTCAGAAACTTGTCGCGATATCTGTCGAAACTTGTCGCGATATCTGTCAGAAACTTGTCGCGATATCCGTCAGATACTTGCTGTGATATCCGTCAGCAACTTGTCGTGCTATCTGTCAAAAACTTGTGATACCTGTCAGGAACTTGCCGTGATATCTGTCAGATACTTGTCGTGATAGTATCTGTAATATCTGTCAGAAACTTGTCGTGATATCTGTCAGAAACTTGTCGTGATATTTGGCAGAAACCTGAAAAGATCAGTGTATTAATCCGTCCTTTCTGAGCTTGGAGGAAATATCGAACAAACAAAACACTCATGTGTAAATACTGTCAGTTTTATATAATATATTTGTAATTATCGGAATTATGAGGGATCACCAGAACATGCAACACGCACAAAGCGTGTGGAATCTGTCGATGTTCTTTAAATCTAGGTAGTTATTATGGTTTATGTCTCTCAGCTAATTGTATATGATTGACGTCTGTCTGAGTTTTTAGTGAATTATCTTTATAGGCTGTAATAGGCCTACACTTAGCAACACTCGGTTGACTTTCTTTATTAAATTTACACTTTCTTGCTTTAATTTTAAAATATACTAAAGATACCTAAGCATTAGGAGTGAAAGTATTTTGAAAATAAAAATAAAGGTTTAAATAATATGAAAGCTCATATCTTCTAGACCCTGGTCAGTTAGGCTTAGGTAAGCCCTGATATATTGCAAAGATTTTCTTTGATTCTTCTTTAATTTGTTCTTATCATATTTTTATAATCTGATTCTCTTTTTATCGGATTATTATTTCTAAGGCATATATTTTGATAACCAGTGAGATTAAAGACCCAGTCAGTCAAACATTTTAAACTGAAGGCTATTGTCCCATAAGACCTTGTTTGTGGTTTTTATATATTTTCATAAGACCTTCAGAGGTTTTATAGAATGTAGGTCATCATGATTTTTGTAAAATTCCTTAAAAACTTTTATGTTGTTATAAAACTTATAAAAAATGTTAAAGTTTGTCGTGTTACTGTTGTCTACGTATTACTCTTTCATTCATAATGGTCTTACCCTTTTTCATTCATAATGGACTTACTCTTTCATTCATAATGAATTTCATTTGTAAATTATCTCTAGTCTGCCTGTCTGTCTGTCTGTCTCCTTCGTATTTTGTCCATGATGAAGAATTTTAGTGAATTATTTTAAGATAATGTAGATTATATATTTCTCTTTAGTTTTATTGCAATGCTGTCTTTTTTCTCGTTTTAGAAGATGAAGTTATAATTACCAACAAAATCGATTACTTGCAAAGTTCCTAATGTTGTAAAAACACATTTCAAGATCTGCCTCTTATGTCTTAAGTTGCTCAGTTAGATGGTGGCGTTAAAGTTTTCACTATAAATTTTCATAGTGCATCTATTATGTTACTGAGTACAGAGTATGATTTACCGAAGTTTTATTTAATCCCTTTTCAGGCCAGGGTTTTTCCTCTTTATTTTCGATAAGGTATATTCCCTAAAGTTTTGTATAACCAGCTACTTATTAATGATTAAAATAATAAATTAGTAAATCAATTTACTACAGGCGTTTTAAGAACCTGAACTTCAGCTATTTAAAGCTAGGTCACGTGCATAAAACTTATGATTTATAGTTTCACTTTTACACGATTCATATAAAATGGCATTCCCCCTTTTCCTAGAAACCGTGGACATGATTGTTAAGGTATAATAAAAAATTTTTACTTCTTCCTTGTAAAATCATGTGCAAAGAAGTTTGTGACGATGTTATTTTATGGTTCTCAGCTTGAACTTTTACTTTTATAGGTATCATGAAATCATGGCAATTGCAAGGGTAATGGGACTTTTAAAATTTTTATAGGTATCATGAAATCACGGGAGATGTAGTTTCGTAGAGATCTACTTCACTGTTTTTAACGATATCTGCATTTTCGGTTTTTTCTTCTACAACCAGCAGTATGCCGCTAATGGAACTTTTTTATTTTTTTTTTTTACTTTTACAGGCATTATGAAATAACAGCCAATGGAACATTTATAATTTTATAGATACCATGAAATCACTAGCGTTTGAGATTTATAAAGATAATTTCTAATTCACGGTATCATGAAATCACAGGCAATGGAACTTTTTTTAAAACTTTCATAGGTATCGTGAAATCACTGGCATTGGAACTTTTGTAACTTTCGTAGGTATGATGTAATGATGGCAATGGAACTTTTGTGACTTTTACAGGTATCCTGAAATGATGGCAGTGGAACCTTTTTTTGTTTAAGCTTTCATAGGTATCAGGAAAACACAGGCAATGGAACTTTCGTAACTTTCATAGGTATCATGTAACGATGGCAATGGAACTGTTGTAACTTTTATAGGTTGCCTATCATGAAATGATGACAATGGAACTTTTTTAAACTTCAATAGGTATCATGAAATCACAGGCAATGGAACTTTTGTATTTTTCTTAGGTATCATGTAATGATGGCAGTGAAACTTTCGCTACTTTTATAGGTATCATGAAATGGTGGCAATGGAACTTTTTTTTTTAGACTAATAGGTATCACGAAATCACAGGCAATGGAACTTTTGTAATATTCTTAGGCATCATGTAATGATGGCAGTGAAACTTTCGCTACTTTTATAGGCATCATGAAATGGTAGCAATGGAACTTTTTTTTTTTAGACTAATAGGTATCATGAAATCACTGGCAATGGAACTTTTGTAACTTGCATAGGTATCATGTAATGATGGCGGTGAAATTTTCGTTACTTTTATAGGTATCATAAAATGATGGTAATTGAACTTTGTTTAGACTTTAATAGGTATCTTGAAATCACTGGCAATGGAACTTTTGTAACTTTCATAGGTATCATGTAATGATGGCGGTGAAATTTTCGTTACTTTTATAGGTATCATGAAATGATGACAATGGAAGTTTTTCTTAAACTTTCATAGGTGTCATGGTATGGAACTTTTGTAACTTTCATAGGTATCTTGAAATCACAGGCAATGGAACTTTTGTATCTTTCATAGGTATCAAGAAATCGCAGGCAATGGAACTTTTGCATCTTTCATAGGTATCATGCAATCACAGGCAATGGAACTTTTGTATTATTCATAGGTATCATGAAATCACAGGCAATGGAACTTTTGTATCTTTCATAGGTATCACGAAATCACAGGCAATGGAACTTTTGTATCATTCATAGGTATCACGAAATCACAGGCAATGGAACTTTTGTATCTTTCATAGGTATCATGAAATCACAGGCAATGGAACTTTTGTATAATTCATAGTTATCATGAAATCACAGGCAATGGAACTTTTGTATCTTTCATAGGTATCATGAAATCACAGGCAATGGAACATCTTTCATAGGTAAATCAAATCACAGGCAATTGAACTTTTGTATCATTCATAGGTTATCATGAAATCACAGGCAATGGAACTTTTTGAACTTTTGTATCATTCACAGGCAATGGAACTTTTGTATCTTTCATAGGTATCATGAAATCACAGGCAATGGAACTTTTGTAACTTTCTTAGGTATCATGAAATGATGGCAATGGAACTTTTTTTTTTAAAACTTTAATAGGTATCATGAAATCACTGGCATTGGAGATTCGTAAAGATAATTTCTAATTCGCGTCTTAATTCTCTCTTCCTCTCCTCTACAACCAGCAGTATGCCGGCTAGCACCATGAATCTCTACGAGAACTCTTGCTTGCGGTGCGGCCGAACCGTGTACCAGGTAGACCGCATTGGCCCGCTCAAGGACTTCAGTTTTTTCCACACGGGCTGCTTCAAGTGCCACGTGTGCTCCTCCAAGCTGACCCTCAAGACCTACTGCAACAACCAGGACGACCAGGTAAGTGGCACCCTCGCCCCTGGTTCTTCTCAGGATGTCAAGTAGGGTTATCGTTGGCTTGTTCGTGATTTGTCACAGTGACTTTCTTCTTTTCTCTTTATTCCTTTGTATTTCCCTGTTGTTATACTTTTCCTGTTACTTCTCCTGTTTATGGTTAAAACCTCTTCCCCTTTATTTCAGTGGTCGGGTTAAAAAAGGTATACTTAACTTTTTCCTTTTGCTTACTTTTCAGTACATCGTACCCGAAATCTTTAAACAAAATCCATATGATTTTTTGCAAGCGTGTTTTTCCGTGGACGGTAAGAGAATTATCCAAAATCCAAAATTTTCCTGAGTCTGTTAAGGTTCGTTTTGGACATCAGAAAACAATTTTTCTGCGGTCTTTGTTTTTCAGATTTTGTTCAGAGTACAAAATCACAGCCGTGACACCAGCCAACCCTGGGTGGTGTCAGATAGTTTATGATAATTTAGTGTATGGGAAAACTTTGGCTAATCATCAGATCATATGCCATGGAACTTGTACTAAATAATCACATAAAGAGTCAGGGTCTGTCGGTCAGCTAAAATAATTATGACTGAAAAATCTCAGATTTCATGGAAGGCTCGAAGACAACGTGAAATGACAAGTTTAGGCGTTTCACTTGTGTCAGAGAAGAAATTTAATTTGAAGAGTAAAATCAGGATCTTGAATTTGAAATTGGTTAAAAGAAGTGAATTTCGATCTTTAAAGAAAGGGAAGGAATATAAGTAATAACTAACAATCAGATATTAGATAAGAAAAAGTGACATTTACAATTTAAAAATGTGATCTAAATTTGGTGGTTATTTTTATGAATACAGAGTTAGTTATTGAAGCACAAAATTTGTTACTTTTAAGAGCTTGTATGTTTGAAAATGACTTATATTGAGTGATCACAGATAATTTAGACAAAAATGACCGAAAGTAATCAAATGATAAAACTAACCTTTATCATGACAACTTTTAGTAATATCAGTAATCCGCTCCTCAAAATATTAAATGTTGTGATCAATAACTTAATCAAGTATGACTTAATCAGGTTTAGGTCCCAGACTCCCAAATCGATAGAGTTCTTGATGGCATTAGAAGCCCCTTTATAGTCCTTTCCTGTCTTCTTTAGACTCGTATTTCAGTCTTACGATAAACCCGGCGCA
The DNA here is from genome assembly GCF_040412425.1 of Macrobrachium rosenbergii. Lineage (NCBI taxonomy): Eukaryota > Metazoa > Arthropoda > Malacostraca > Decapoda > Palaemonidae > Macrobrachium > Macrobrachium rosenbergii. Next base: position 69,647,376 of record NC_089750.1, read on the forward strand.
TTAACGTAAATCATCCTTGCATTATATACGTAACAACGTTATAAATACGGTATTATGTCGTTATACTGAAGGATTAGCGAGGTTGGAGGGGATACTGTCTCTCTCTCTCTCTCTCTCTCTCTCTCTCTCTCTCTCTCTCTCTCTCTCTCTCTCTCTCTCTCCAATTCTCTGGTAAATATTTGACTCTTTGTCACTTTTTTTCTCAGTATTACAGCATATAAGCTACCCCTTCTCTCTCTCTCTCTCTCCAATTCTTTGGTAAATATTTGACTGTCTCTTTGTCACTTTCTTTTCTCAGTATTACTGCATTTAAGCTACTCCCCTCTCTCTCTCTCTCTCTCTCTCTCTCTCTCTCTGGTAAATATTTGCCTGTCTCTTGCTTTTCTTAGTATTACTGCATAGAAGCTTTCCCTTCCCTTCTCTCTCTCTCTCTCTCTCTCTCTCTCTCTCTCTCTCTCGAACAGGCTCTCTCTATAATCCATTCTTAAAAGGCGAAACAGTGAATGAGATGCTTAGTTGAGATAATCCATTAGAGACTTTGAGAGTAGAGAGAAAGAGTGAATGAGATGCTTAGTTGTTAGTCGACTCTTGTAGTGAGAGAGAGAGAGAGAGAGAGAGAGAGAGAGAGAGAGAGAGAGAGAGACAGACAGACAGACAGACAGACAGACAGAGAGACAGAGAGAGAGAGAGAGTTAAAACATCAGAATCGGTGTTCATTACACCGTCTAACCAGAATGTATACCGTCAAATGAGACGACTTCGAAGAGGTAATTCCCACTTGTGTGAAACCACTCATAAGGTATTCTTAGGAGTCTCTCTCTCTCTCTCTCTCTCTCTCTCTCTCTCTCTCTCTCTCTCTCTCTCTCTCTCTCATACTTACTGATAAAGACTCTTTCCTCAGGGTACATAATAGCGGTCCTTTGCTGAAATTTCTTTCGTGATGCCTGGATGACCTTTTGGCCCGAGTACCGTACGCTGGGTATATATATATGTTAGGAGGTTGAGAGAGAGAGAGAGAGAGAGAGAGAGAGAGAGAGAGAGAATGACTGCTGCGGTTGTGGATATTGACGTGGTGTGTTCATCATTACCTTGAAATCAACAGGGGGATGATTATGATTAAGTGAAGAGTTGTCATTTGCTCCCCGTAGACAGCGCCCCTTTTCCGGTGGGCTCTGCTCTGACAAAAATCTCTCTGCCTTGTCAGCTGGGTGGCATCTTCTGATCATTTGTGTTTCTATTTGTGAAGAGAGGCATTCTAAGCTTGAATACCGTGATTTCATATCAATAAATGCATTTTTGCGTAATTGCTTTGACTTTAGTTAATCACCTTGGAGGTAGGTGGTTGCGGGTTAATTTCTGGATTAAATGACCTTGCTTCTGAGAATCAGAGTCTTCCCAACGATGCATAGTGAATGCGAATAAGATTCTAGCTAAGTCTTATTTGGCATATGAGTCAGATTCTTGCCACTAATTAGCTAGGTCCTGACTGAAGACAGCCTGACAACCGACGATGTCTACGAGACTTGTTCTCTAAAAATAATGATAATGATTTTTCACTTGTATATGTTTTGAAGTATTGCAATTTCCAAAGAATGTGACCTACATTCTACAATGAGAGAAAATTGAAAAACGGATAAGACGGTAATTTGATTTTTGTATAGATTGGTAAAGACTTTCATATCTTATGCCAGGCTAAGTACATAAGAGTTATGATTTATACTTTTATAGGAATCTTATTGAGCAGCAATTCTCCTTTGTTGATATCCACGTACCTTGATTCCGCATGCGATCAGCTACAAGTAACTACCTCGGTGCTTTTCATCAACACAGGCACCACGGGTATTGAAGGACGTTCTTGCATTGTTGGTCCTCGGCCGGGAACTGGGACCGGGTTAAGTTGCTAATATATAATTATATACTGTATATATATATATATATATATATATATATATATATATATATGTATATATATATATATATATATATATATATATTATATATATATATACATGAATATATACATTATATGTATATATATATGAATATATATATATATATACATACATATATATATATATATAAAAAGATAACCAGTGTATATATATATATATATATATATATATATATATATATATATATATAGAGAGAGAGAGAGAGAGAGAGAGAGAGAGAGAGAGAATTCATGTATGCAGTCGCATGCTTATTTACCTAAACAAATTTCTCCATTATTGTGAGTTTGTTTGCGTTGGTTTTTTTTTTTTTTTTCAGACGAACAAACATAACCCAATAATCTTCCCCAAGGCCTTTGACTTACGATTTCTCTCCGATTGT
>NC_089750.1:69654706-69659706 GCF_040412425.1 Macrobrachium rosenbergii
AATTCAAGCTTCCAAAGAATATGGTGTTCATTAGAAAGAAGTAACAGAAGGTAATGGGAGAAACGGACAGAAGAGATCACTTATTAAAAGAGAATAAAATAGTGATAAAAAAACATTGAGTAAAACAACGGATACGATATAGAGAAGTGCAATTTTTTATATATATATATATATATATATATATATATATATATATATATATATATATATATATATATATATATATATATATATATATAATTTCTAGGAACAAAGAAACAAACAAACATATCAGGAAGATTGAAAGATCTTCGAGCAGGAAATAGAAGGAAACGGTGATATAGCCTGGGGCTAGGTGTAGTATTTAGGGCGGACTTAATCACTCCTGTGCGAAGGAATTACCGAACATAAAGGCTGTCGAGAAAATAGCGGTGGAAGGCTGTTTGTGTTTGTGTGTATGTGTGTATAACATATATACATATATATATATATATATATATATACTGTATATATATACTGTATATATATATATATATATATATATATATATATATATATATATATATATATATATATATACTGTGTATATATATATATATATATATATATATATATATATACTGTATATATATATGTATATATATATATATATATATATATATATATATATATATATATATATATATATATATATATATATATATATATATATATATATATATATATATATATATATATATATATATATATATATATATATATATATATACTGTATATATATATATATATATATATAAATATATATATATATATATATATATATATATATATATATATATATATATATATATATATATATATATATATATATATATATATATATATGTATTATATATATTATATGTATAACGTTGCACCATAAATGGTACAGATACGCAAATGACATTAGAAACGACAGCTCCAATAACAATGATAACAGTGGTAACTGTCGGTTCCTGTACTAGTATTAGCAGCTAAAACCAGTTTTTATTGTCTTAAGGAATGCTGAGGACATTTGTTCGTTGAGGGCACTATTTGCCTAAGTTACAATAATGACCTTTTGTTTGTTTAATGCATTATTTGCTTAAATGGCATTAATAGGAAGAACAGCAACAGCGTCGCGTTACAGCACAGGTAAACACTTACGCATGAAAGGGGGGAACGAGAATTTATTACGTGGGTCATTTGATTTACGACGGTGAATATAAAAAAAGATAATCTCTTGAACAAAAGGAACTAAGATTGATGAGCGATGTATTAAGACAAAAGTTGATAACAAAAGAAATAGTAACTTATGGCAATACTATTTGATAACGAAAGGAACAATAACTTATGGCGATAACATTAAGACATAGGTCAGTGACATACTGAACAGAGATTTATAACAGCGATGTACGATTAACAAACTTGAGATTAATGTCAATAATTAACTTGTTAGAGAAAATCTCTCTTAGGTATACACAGTGTACCTTACGTGTTGTTACTGCTGTTCAATTTAAGCTGGCCTTGTGCCAGCCCTTGCTGTTATTCCTTGGAACGCTACGTAGCGATCTGGTGCAGACTCCTGAATTTAAATGGAGTTTGCTTTGTATTCGATACCTTACGCACGATTAGCATTTTATTCAAATTACGATATGCTGTGTATAGAACACATGCGTGCATTGCTGAAGGTCGTTTTATTTATTCTAAATCATACGGAATATTTACCGTAATGACTAGAAGCGTATCACGAGGGCCACCGAGTTGACTCGATGGCCCCTAAAATATGTCGTCTTTTTTGATGCCAAATAAAAAATCCATCGATGTCAATGGGAGGTTTCTTACTAAATCAAAGGTTCTATTCAATGAACAAAACTATTTTCCCCGTCACATTTGTAAGGTATATTTATCTACGCGACTCCTTACATGGAATTACTTTGGAGACGTAAAATATATCCCAGAAAATTTATTTCTGGACAAATATTACACATAAAGACCACGATTTTTATGGCCATTTTAATGTTCTGAGACAGTCGCAACTTGGCAAGGCTTTTATCTTCTTGACAAATTATGGCCCACTTTTTATACTAAAAGTGTTCTAGCTCTTTCCTTTTCGAGAGGGGGTCCCGCTGACAGTGATTTTACCTTTTTTATTATTTTAATTTGTTTTCGTATTTGATTGCTGTTTTCTGTGGTTAGACCACGTTTTTCCATTTTACCATGTCCTTTAATGGTAATGAAAAATAAAGGAAAGATGTTTGTCTGAAATCGTGCAGGTAGAATTGATTAATTTGTAATTGCTTTCATATACTGGACTGCAGCAATTTACACAAAATTTATGTTATTGATCATAATTGACTGTAACTGCATGAAGAACGCTACGAAACGTCTCGTAAAGCGAGAGAGAGAGAGAGAGAGAGAGAGAGAGAGAGAGAGAGAGAGAGAGAGAGAGAGAGAGAATCAACGGTGCTTGAAACTTCTTCGCTGTGTTTTGCTCAGAGAGCAGCAAGGAAAGCTCATGCAAAATCAGATTGAAACTGCTAAACTTACAAAACCAACTAACTTCAGAAGAAAATATTAAAGGGTAATGTTCTTCGCTGGATTTGCCCCCTCCGACAAAAGGGTCATCGTTCTACAAACCACTTCCATAGAGAACTGAAAATGCGATGTTTTGGTTGAGCATGCACAAACACTTGGGCACATACACACAAACACACCTACACAACCATACACACACACACCTACACAGCCATAAACACGGGCATACACATACACACACACACATTGACACACACTCACACACATATAATTCTGAATTAACAAAATACCTTCCTGACTTGAAGTAAGCATTTACGAAACATCTGCCAAGGGGTTGTGGCAAAGGATTAACCATGTAAGGTCAAATGACACGCAGTTTTTCAACAGCTTCCGTTCACGGCGTGGCGTCTTCAGCGAGGGATGCTGCTGCTTTGGGATAACTCGCGTGAACATTGCGTTTAATACATCCTCATGTTTCTCAATGGTTCCCTTTTATTCCAAAAGTTGTTTCCTGCATGTGCTGGTTGTGAATGTGGAAATCTAAAACAAGTTTGGTAATGTGTAAATAAGGAGGATATGTTGGGTAAGCTGTAGGACGTCAGGATTTTTTTTTATGCGTAGGATAAGGGTAAGGGTAAGGGTAACTCAAGGTCCTTATTTAGACTATCTATAAAGAGAACATGGACCTTAGGGAATGAAGAAAAAAAGGGTTTGAGGGCGGGCCACGAGGAATTGAAAATCGCGGAGCCCAACTTGAAAGATAAATTAAGGCTCGACGTATAAAAGGGTTGAGATTTTATATCCACTTAATTAACCAAACCCATAAATACATTTAGGTTTGTTGTCATAAAATATCTATCTCTACGAAGTCATATTTATATATTGAGGAACCCGACCTCTCCGATAGCGAAAGCAACCATTTCCGCTGCTTTCACTATAATGACGAATATAATCATTTTCAGCCACAGGCTGTAATCTTCCAGATCTGCCTCTTTAAACCCTAGATTGCATTTTAAAGGAAATCATCACCATAAAAAAAAAAAGACGGCCAGAATCTGACCTTAGTTCTTCGGGTTAACGCGTAGTTTAACCCTTGGTTTAACCGTTTTCTCTATGAAGTTCCTCCGTTACATTCGATTCAACACGGTCTGCCTTCTGAGTCACCGACTGTGGCTTCTGGCGTCGCACTGTGACCTTAGACGAGAATCATCCGTTACTGAATGTAGCTGCTGTCTAAGGAGCAGTTTTTTTTTTTTTTTTTAGCCTATGGCTATATATTTTTTTCTGTTTAATCTGAATGATCTGTAGGTCGGCTTTTTTGGGCTCAAACCTCATAAATAGATAAAATCGCTTTGGCAACTTCAAGTGTTTAACACTACAAATATCTGTACATTCTTCTTCTTTATCTTCTTTATTCCTTGGAGAGAAACAATACTATTTTCCATCTTTGTTATTAAGGTTAAGGGTCGATTGACTGACTTATTTCAGTGAACTGGCGTTACAATAGCTATGGATATCGACTCCAAAAATATAGTATTTGCCAAAGTAATTGATTTGTGCCAAGGGAAACTGCCTTTAAAATTATTACCTCACTTAACGTGTAATCTACACATACCAGTGAATATCCTAACATCCTATATCATTTCCACCACTTCAAAAACCAAAAGGTCAAGGTTGCTGGAAACTTTCTGGGTTCTAGGTTTTGCTTTCAAATTCCTGGGTAAAGAAATCTTTAAAAACACAACAATCTAATGAGGAGTTATTAATGAAACTAGTTATTGCAATATAACTTTTCTCATACCACTGGCAATCAAGTTTCAGTTACGTCTCTCCCTGTAGGCCCCCCCTTCTTTTTTTGAAGGCTGCTCTTTCAAAAAAATGAAAACAACTTTTTTTTTTATTTGGCTAAAGGTTAGGCTGTCATTTTAATCTTTTTCATTTATATCAAGGCTTCACCGATCGTGTTACAGTTGTCTACCTTTTATCATGGTTGTTTTTCACTTTTTTCATCATTTAAAAGGCCCATTTATTAAATATTTTATTTTACCAAGAATATAACTTCCACATTTGTTCCCGAACTGTTTGGTGTGATTTCCAAAGGCCACCGGGCGGGTATTCGCTAAAAAAGACTCTTTGTTAGTGAATGATAATTCAAGAGGCCCCGTAGGTGGGATAGTGCCGTCCGTGCACCTCATGCGGTGCACTGTAGGCATTACTTAAGGTTCTTTGCAGGGTACCTTCGGCCCCTAGCTGCAACCCCTTTCGTGCCTTTTACTGTACCTCCTTTCACATTCTCTTTCTTCCATCTTACTTTCCACCCTCTCCTAACATAGTGCAACTGCGAGGTTTTCTTCCTGTTACACATTTCAAACTTTTGCTGTCAATTTCCGTTTCAGCGCTGAATGGCCTCATTGGTCCCAGTGCTTGGCCTTTGACCTAAACTCTATATTCAATTCAATTCAGTT
>NC_089750.1:69667206-69677206 GCF_040412425.1 Macrobrachium rosenbergii
TCAACATTCAGAAAATCTGTTGTGATTTTACTGGTGCTTGAGGTTGGAACATGCCTTTGACATTCCCAAGTGTCATGTGCGAACTCGATTTTATGGCTTTCTCAAATTAGGTCACCCCAGGAATTACGTAACTCGAATTTTGTCGTTTCCTTCAGACAGTAGATGGCAAATTATAATACTGGAAAACAATAGACCTGGTTGTAATAGTTAAACAATTATTACTTCATTTGTTTTTCTCTCATGTATATATATCATATATTTATATATATATATATATATATATATATATATATATATATATAGAATATATATATATATATATATATATATATATATATATATATATATATATATATATATATATATATATATATATATATATGTATAGATAGATAAATATATAGACAGAAATATAGAGGATATATAATATGAAGTTTATATATTTTGTAGGTTTTACACACACACATGTGTATATATATATATATATATATATATATATATATATATATATATATATATATATATATATATATATATATATATATATATATATACTTACATTTCTTTTAATGAAGGAATGTTGCGAGCCTCTTCCTAATTTTTACCAAAATAACACACAGAAGATAAATACTAGATAAAGAAAACAAGATGACCTCTCAAGGCTTGGCGTGAAACAGAGATGTCACGGCCACGCGCCTTGCGGAACGCCGGGCGACAAGAATTCCGTTATTCTTTTATTTACCGGCAATTTTTCCCCTCGTTCATCAGCACCTGACCGTGGCCAAAAGCGTAATCTGTAGATGCAGTTGATAAGTTTCTCAAATCTCTTAGGTTCGTGCAGTTTCTTCAGAGAGAAAGTCTGATTTTTTAACAACTTTTAGAACCTCAAGACAAAACGTAGCCACCAGTTGGCGGTGGTTTTCCTCCAAATTGTTGCTGATTCTGTTTGTTGAGGTAAATTCCTTTCTTTCTTTTTTTTTGAGCTTGCTGACGACGCGTTTCTTGGAGAAGAAAGACCAGCTTTCATTTTTTTTTTTTTTTAATTTTCAAATGGCTTTTTCAAGAATTTAATCAATAGATGTGTCCAGTTAGTTTTGTACTCTTCAGTCTTCCCATTTACTAGTTTAGTGAAGTTTATTTTTTATCGTAAACTTTAAGGGAGAGACGTGTCATTAAGCTTGAAATAACTGTTGAAAATTCATGTTTTCTTTAAATATGATTTACAATCTTCGAGTCACCCGTTTTCTTCGCTCGTTAAATGAATTCAGTTAAAAAATCTTGAGTTAGACTTTGGCTGTCAACTGTCCTTAATAACTCATGACTATTTCCGTAATATCATTAAGTCTAGAAGAGATTCCGAATATACGTGCTTACAGATTCGAATGAACCGCATAGCTATAGTACAATGGTTCTCAACCTTTTTATTATCACACCCCCTCCAAGAATTGGTCCTTCCCTCCACGCCCCCCTTGCATCTATGAGTAAAATTCCCTCCCACATTTAAAAAAAAAAAAAAAAAACGAGAAAGAGAAGGGGTGTTTTTATTCTTTTAGGCATGAATTAGTGAGATACTTGACACTGCTTCTTAGCGACTCTTGTTAAGAGAATAGCGAATATAAATAGAGAATTTTTAATTTTTCCAAAGGGCTCGCTCCCCCCTTGGAAATTGCTGACGCCGCCCAGGTTGAGAACCACGGCTGTAGTACGACAGGAAAACGTATTTATTCTTCTTGTGTTTATTTACTTATTTAATACCTTCCTCCTTTTGTTCAAAGCACTTTCCGCCTAGACTTCCAGACGCCGCTCTGAAGTTTCCAGAAATTTTACGACCTTTCGCAAATTCCTGGTCTTTATACGGCTGCTCTGTAATCATCGTTGCCGTGTTATGCAATTGTATTTATCTGATTTACGACTTGGGTCAAGCCCATCTTTCTTTAGCTGTTTTTCCTATTTTTCTTTTTGTTTTATTTTTTCTCCGTTCTTTATTACTGTTTGAAGTTAATGGCGGAAACTGCTTAGCATATACTCGTATATATATATATATATATATATATATATATATATATATATATATATATATATATATATATATATATATATATGCACGTATGCATATACTCTGTTTTTATAAGGAATGAATTGTACAAATACATTTTGTTCATGTCTCCATACACACACGCACATAGCTTATATATATATATATGTCTGTGTGTATGTGTGTATGTATATATATATAAATATACATATGTGTGTCTTTGTATGTGCTTGTAAAACGCAAAACTCCAACACCCTCTTTTGTATCCATCTAAAAACTTGAATCAAGAACCCCCCAAAAAAATGGCAATAAAATTCATAAGAATAACAATTATACAACCATTAGAGAGTATAAGAGAAATCTAAATAAGGGAACGAATATTTTTTAACCTGTCTTCATAACGTCAGAGCACGAGAGACTGCCTGGGCCTTTTTATGGCGCCTTCTGACAAACATAGTTTTGGAGATTGTCCGGGATCAACCTTCGTGGCTTCATTTGGGTTTGTTTCATTATCATAATTGATAATTCGTCTTCTTTTGGGTGGTTCCTTTTATTTACTTTTTTGGGGGGGAGGGGCCGCCTGGGAGGTTTGGTATGGTGCCTCTCTCTTACTCTCGCTCTCCTGCTTCGTTCTGTACTTGCCAAAAGAAAGGAAAAAAATAATACAATGAGGAGATAATTGAGATGCGTAGGAGGCACATTTAGGACCTAAAAGGGCCGAGAAAAGTTCCCATTAAGCTTTTGTTAGCATTGAGCCGCCCTGAGTTTTTGCGTCATCAATTTCGTGAATATATTTCCAGATTGTTTTTAAGAATATATATTTTCTCTCCATAAACTCCGTTCTTAAATTCCATTTAAAGTAATGCGAATCTTTGAGGATGACACGGACGTCTTTTGACATCATTTAAGATTTTTCATCGCTGAATATTTTCTTCGTTCTCTTTTTGTTTTTTATTCCAAGAATTTATCCGTTCAAGACTTCATGAAAATACTCGAAAGGAATTTGTATCCAAATTGGAATTTATCCGTTAGATCAACTAATTTTGCTGTCATTTGTGAACAATGTAGAAAGACAAATTATTGTCATTATTTTAGATCTACTTAAAGGGCAGTGACAGTTTATATTTGCCGTTATTTTAGACCTACGTAAAGGGCAGTGACAGATCCGACGGCGTGTTAAAATTAATACAACTACAAGATAATTTTCTTCCTTTGATTGTTTTGAAATGTTAAATTTGTCACCTTTACTATAAGGGACGATTTCCAAGGGTAGTTGATTTGAATAAGCGGTCTCTATCTCTCTGTCACAGTACTTTTCAGTATAAACATTTTGTAAATGTAGAAAAAAACTATTCATGTTTTTAGTTAATGGTAGTGTTTTTATTAAACTGGTAATTTGTTGCTAGAAAATATTTTTGGGAAATGAAACGTCATGATTAACCAGACAGCCGAAGAACATTTTTCTTTTATAATGGAGCAGTCTAGTTTACATCAGTCTCTAATGACACTGTTATTCATGTGAATGAAAAGGAATATCCATTTATAACAGTAATTTATCCTTTTTATAGGACTGGGACATCACTTACATATTTCTAACATTTATTTTATGAAAAAATTTTTTACACGAGTTCCTGATTCTTTTTTCATGGAAGAAGATATGCAATTTCGTCTGAGGTTTTGATATACTTTTAAAAAGGAAACATTTTGGTGACGTAATGCGAGAAGAGTATACATTTACGATATTCAGAATTTAAAATAAATTTGAGATACAATTAAGATTAAGATTACTGCACTAGCCCGCGAATGTACGCAGTTTCAGTATATGTATGCACATAGGTAATTTAAAGATTTACGGTGCCTTGTAAACTGTAAATTATACAAGATTCCTTGGCACGCAGTACCGTCTCATCTCTTTCCTCTCCCTCTTAGGTCATTGTACTGCGTAGGTACCAAGAGGAAGCAGCGTAAAGCGATTACTTCCTTGCAACATCAGAGAAGATATTATGATGCCGTGGTATTCATCTTACATTTAGACCGTCAATCTCTCTCTCTCTCTCTCTCTCTCTCTCTCTCTCTCTCTCTCTCTCTCTCTCTCGTTCTAACCATTCTGTGACGCAATACAGGAGAGCAGCCTCATAGTCAGGCCGTCAGTACCTCTCTCTCTCTCTCTCTCTCTCTCTCTCTCTCTCTCTCTCTCTCTCTCTCTGTCAGTTTGACTATAAGATTACTTACAAGAAAGTAATCTTATAGTCAAACTGACGGTACCCCACCTTCTCTCTCTCTCTCTCTCTCTCTCTCTCTCTCTCTCTCTTCAGTTTGACTATAAGATTACTTACAAGAAAGTAATCTTATAGTCAAACTGACAGTAACCCCTTCTCTCTCTCTCTCTCTCTCTCTCTCTCTCTCTCTCTCTCTCTCTCTCTTGTTCTAAACATTCTGTGACGTAATACATAAAAATAATCTTATGTCAAGCCGTCAGTACCTCTCTCTCTCGTTCCAAACATTCTGTGACGTATCACAGACAAGAAATCTTATGCCAGGCCGTCAGTACCCCCTCTCTCTCTCTCTCTCTCTCTCTCTCTCTCTCTCTCTCTCTCTCGTTCTAAACATTCTGTGAAGTAATACAGAAAAGTAATCTATCTTATAGTCAGACCGCCAATACCTCTCTCTCTCTCTCTCTCTCTCTCTCTCTCTCTCTCTCTCTCTCTCTCTCTCTCTCTCTCTCTCATGGCGTAATATGGGAAAGCAATAGAAGTGCCTTTGTCATTCATCATCAGAAGACTGACGTGAATGGCAATATTGAATCCTTCCTCTTTCGTACATTCGTTATTTCTCGTATTGTTTCCCCATACACTATTTCGTCACCTCCTCCTCCTCCTCCTCCACAATTCTCATTGTTTCCATTGTTGAGGCAGAAGCTTTATGAAGTTAAGTGTCCATTATGCGCTACATTTTACGAGGTGGCTTATGAAGTTGGTTTCGGTATTGATAATATACTGAGAGGTGTTTGATCGATACATACCACTTTTCAGTCTTCAGAAAAGTCTTATAGTACGATCTCGAGAGACGAAATACAATAAGAAGTATCAGAAAACAATGTCTTTTGGTGGTATTACCAATAATAGTTTTCAGAATATCGTGTGAAAGATGTAACTAAAAAAAAAATTTTTAAGTTGTCATTTAGAAACCACAATAATGAGAAAAATAAGGAACATCATTGATTGCAAGTGAGAAAATTACCGCAAGATGTTTTACAGAGAAATTGCCATAAATCTTTGAAGATTGTCACAAACGATGTCTAGTGTAAATTTCAGATGAGAAACATAAATGAAAAGCTTTAACTGAGAAACCCTTTATTAGATAGAGAAAAGGTAACAGAAAACTTAGGGAGAAACATAACTTGGTAAAGACAGAGTAACAGGAGCAGAAAATTTAGAGAGAAACATCACTAGTAACGATAATGAACAAAGATCAGAAAATTTAGGGAGAAACATCACTAGCAAAGATAGAGAAACTGTAACACAAAATTTAGGGAGGAACATCACTAGTATTCAGGCATGCATTATCACTGTGTTGACGACACATGTCATTCTAATTTCCGGTTATTACTATTGACCTGCATTCAATTGAACGCGCGCGCGCGCTAGAGAGAGAGAGAGAGAGAGAGAGAGAGAGAGAGAGAGAGAGAGAGAGAGAGAGAGAGATTTGTGTTATTTGGCCAGCAGCATGACATTAGAGGTCACCAGTGATAGAGAGAGAGAGAGAGAGAGAGAGAGATGTATTATTTGACTAACATCATGACATAAATTTCACAGATAGAAAAGAGAGAGAGAGAGATTTGTATTATATGCTAACATCATGACATTAAAAGTCACCGATGGAAGAGAGACATGCACAGATAGATAGGTTGACAGACTAATGGAGAGAGAGAGAGAGAGAGAGAGAGAGAGAGAGAGAGAGAAGACTAACATTATGAAATTGAAGGTCATAGACGGAAAAGAGAGAGTGAGAGAGAGAGAGAGACAAATAAAAAAACTTTGTATTTTGACTAACATTAAGAAATTAAAGGTCACACACACACACACACACACACACACACACACACACAGAGAGAGAGAGAGAGAGAGAGAGAGAGAGAGAGAGAGAGAGAGAGAGAGAGATTGTATTATATGCTAACATCATGACCTTAAAAGTCACCGATGGAAAAGAGACATGTACAGATAGTTAGATAGATTGACACAGAGAGAGAGAGAGAGAGAGAGAGAGAGAGAGAGAGAGAGAGAGAGAGAGAGAGATAAGCATAACAACAGAGGTCATGCCAAATTTCCGGCTGTCATAACTGCCGTGCTGCACGTGCAGCAGCCAAACAACCAAACAGGGACAGAAGAAGAGTATTATCGCTGTGTTTGTCCTTCACACACTGAACCGACAGGAAGTGGGAACAGGTTTTTGGGATTTGTAAAGCTATATACACCGTCAGCGCCTTCGTCGTTATCGTCGTCACCTGTGACGATTCTAGTTTGGTCAGGTGGGGGTGCCCCACACCCACACACATTCACGAACCCACACCTTAACATCCCGATTGTGTCGTTATTGTTAATGAAATGACAATGAAAGAATTATTTCGTTGACGTTAATTTGTTTTTCGTGGATGATTCCTTCTTTCGTTTGTCTAACGTCTTTTACAAGACAGTTATCTTGAAAGTTATCAGGTGCGAAGGGAAGTGTCATGTGTCTTTACCTGTATTTTCAGGTGACTGGGTTAAATTTCAATCATAAATACATACACACATAATATATGCACAAACACATACACATATATATATATGTATTTATATATTTATTTATATATTTATATTTATATATTATATATATATATATATATATATATATATATATATATATATATATATATATATATATATATATATATATATATATAGAGAGAGAGAGAGAGAGAGAGAGAGAGAGAGAGAGAGAGAGAGAGAGAGAGAGAAATTCCAGCCATAACAAATTTACCGTATAAGCAGCAATTCTAAGGAAACTAATACTAATGATTCGAATCTTCATGTAACAAAAACAATTCATTCACGTAAAAAGAAAACGAACAGAATTAAAAAGCCAAAAAAAAAAGCAAAAAGGGAAAATAAAAACAGGGTCACAAAAGGCACTCCACTTAGTCGCATGCCACCGATCAAGCAGAGATGATTGCAGTGGGCGGAGCCAAGCTGGTGGCCTGGCATCGTGGTTAACGGATCTCGTCCCCCACGAAATGCATTTGGTTCCTCCTCCTCCTCCTCCTCCTCCTCCTCCTCCTCCTCCTCCTCCATAGCGGATGCAGGATGCAGCTCCGCCGCCATGGAGGATGTGCAAATGCATACCGATAAACTCTTTTTATCTACGGTAATTTCGTCCTCTTGCGTAATGCGACTGCTAGGTAATTCATGACGCAGCGCAACCGGGAAAGTTGGCTGCAGGCGCGGAGGGCAGAAGGTCGTCGCCAGAATTTGACGTATGTGCATACACGAAAAATGCACGCGAACGCACACACACATATATATACAGTATGTGTGTGTGCATATATATATATATATATATATATATATATATATATATATATATATATATATATATATATATATATATATATATATATATATATATATATATATATATATATATATATATATATATATATGTATATATATATTTCTTACCCTTTCATAATAATAATAATAATAATAATAATAATAATAATAATAATAATAATAATAATAATATTAATAATATTTGCGCCATTTCATAAAAAAAACAGATTAACGAAAATCACGTAATTCTAATGATAAGCCAAGTGAATTAATCCAATAAATATCTCTTACAAATTTTATTATAATATATGAACTGCATTGTCAGTATTCATAGGGGTTTCGTTTTTTGTTAATCGAAATTAACAATGACACGTATAGGAAGCACACACAGTAAATGCAAAATAGTCACGATGGTAAACCATTTGTTTTAGTTTCGAGTATAGTGCAAACAGTTTTAGTCTTGAGTCTAGTTTGTGTTTTAATATTGGTTTATTTTGTAGTGCAAATTTCTTTTTTTTTTTTTATTATTCCTTTGGTTTGTTTTTCAATATTGGTTTATTTTGTAGTACCTGTTTCTTTTCATATTCCTTTTATTCATAATCTTCTTCTTTGACTCGTAATTGCCCAGAAGTTACCAGGAGGCAAAATTACTATAAACTTTTTAAACAGCAGACAGCCAGTCATGGAGAGAGAGAGAGAGAGAGAGAGAGAGAGAGAGAGAGAGAGAGAGAGAGAGAGAGAGAGAGAGAGAATGCGTAATCTCAGAGATTATCAGGAGGCAAAATTGATTACGAACTTTTCAAACAAGAGACGGCCAGTCAGAGAGAGAGAGAGAGAGAGAGAGAGAGAGAGAGAGAGAGAGAGAGAGAGAGAGAGAGAGAGAGAGAATGCATAATCAGAGATTATCAGGAGGCAAAATTAATTGATTTTTAAACAGAACAGCCAGTTTGGAGAGAGAGAGAGAGAGAGAGAGAGAGAGAGAAGAGAGAGAGAGAGAAGAGAGAGAGAGAGAGAGAGAGAGAAAGGAAGATAAAGAACTTTTCAAACAAGAGAGAGAGAGAAGATAAAGAGAGAGAGAGAGAGAGAGAGAGAGAGAGAGAGAGAGAGAGAGAAATGCGCGTTCTCCGAACCTATTTTGACCTTCATAACCCCTTCATATGACTTAGTAAAAAAAAACAAAAAGGGGGCTGTCGAAGAATGTACGCTTCGAGGATTTATTTCCTTTTGTTTCAAACAGCCGTCTGGTGGGATGGGAACACCTTACCGTCACAACTAACAAACACACGAACATACAAACATACACTTCATTGTGTGCTTATATGAACGTGAGTGTATATTCATACGCGAATACTGTTTTATTCCTCGGTTGTGTATGTATGTAAGTAGTTGATGTACAGGCCCACAGGAATATATATAATAAATATGTATAGGATGTTACAAGAGAGAGAGAGAGAGAGAGAGAGAGAGAGAGAGAGAGAGAGAGAGAGAGAGAGAGAGAGAGAGAGAATTTTATTTACCCCTGTATCTGATACGCAGGCACACAGGGTTATGCAATAAAAATGTATAAGATGTTGAGAGAGAGAGAGAGAGAGAGAGAGAGAGAGAGAGAGAGAGAGAGAGAGAGAGAGAGAGAGGGAGAGAGAGAGCATTGTTTTATTTACCCAGCTCTGCTTGTAATTATCTGATGTACAGGCACACAGGGATATAAAATAAAAATGTTTAAGATGTTGAGAGAGAGAGAGAGAGAGAGAGAGAGAGAGAGAGAGAGAGAGAGAGAGAGAGAGAGAATGACACGGATAGGTTTTCAGGTACAGACCAATTAAAAATACATTCCTTCCTAGCCGACATTATTACCACACGCAAGAGAAGCGAAATAAAATTACAAAGTACGTGTGACCTAAAACCCTGACAAGAATACTGTTGACAGAATGTCAGATTTGCATGAAATTAAGCATAATTATGACAGCCATGTCTTGACAGGGAAATTATGAGAGTTAATAATTTATTGCATGCAAAGTAACCTGTCATTAAGGTCTCATGCAAAGGAATATGAAGCATTGTTTTGCAAGGACATTGTAAGAAAAGAAACAATGAACTCAAAAAGTATGAATATTTTTTTGTTCATGTCAGTCTTAGACGAACAAAGGAATCAAACCACGCGAATATTTTTAGTTTTTGTTTTTCAAAAGTGGAAACGAGAGATAGAACATGTTACGTTTAAAAAAATTAGTGCAAATGAAGAATTTTTTCCTAATGAATCTATTTTTTTTATTAATTTGTTATTTTATCATTCCTTTTCTAATTACTGATCTATTCTTTTTGCATTTCCCATTACCTTCTGTTACTTCTTTCGAATTAGCACCATACTCTTTGGAAG
>NC_089750.1:69682206-69709706 GCF_040412425.1 Macrobrachium rosenbergii
AAATAAACGATTTCCTTAATTCTTTTGTCTGTATGACATAAAAAAGCATAATTTGAGCTACATTTGAACAGATAAATTTTTGTACAAGACTGCTACCTCTAAGACCGAAATTCTTCACTATTATACTATTACTACTACTACTACTACTACTACTACTATTGATTTTACTAATATTACTGATACTACTGTCTGTCATCACTTGATTTGGGAAATGATTCATCCCTTCACCGCAGTACCGACTGGTCTACGCGGACTGGAAATTCTTAGAATGCATACCGGTAATTGTTAAAATGCATGCCGATAATTGTCAGAAATGCATACCGGTAATTGCTAAAATGCATAGCGGTAATTCTCAGAATGCATACCGGTAATTGCTAAGATGCATACCGGTAATTGTTAAAATGCATACCGATAATTGTCAGAATGCATACCGGTGATATTTAACATGCATACCGGTAATTGCCAGAATGCATACCGGTAATATTTAAAATACATACCGGTAATTGTTGAAATGCATACCGGTAATTGTCAGAATGCATACCGGTAGTTGCTAAAATGTATACCGATAATTGTCAGAATGCATACCGGTAATTGTTGAACTGCATACCGGTGATCGTTAAAATGCATACCGGTAATTGCCAAAATGCATACCGGTAATTGCTGAAATGCATACCGGTAATTGTCAGAATGCATACCGATAATTTCCAACATGCATACCGATAATTGTCAGAATGCATACCGGTAATTGTTGAAATGCATACCGATAATTGTCAGAATGCATACCGGTAATTGTTGAAATGCATACCGGTAGTTACCCCAAATTGCAAGATCACGTGAGCATCATCTTCCCTTCAATTGCAACTCCAATCAAATCAATCCTGAGCAGCCATCGAGTAACCGACACCGAGAGATGAAGTCATTTGGTCAAAAGTTTTTTTTTTTTTTTTATTTTGCATCACGTCTCTCTTAGCCGAGTGAGAACTCCTTGCCGATAACGGTATTGCAAGGCTCTGCAATTGCACGAACTTGCAAGAGCGACTCTCTTTCGGAATTTTTTTTGAAGTTCCACTGTCAGATATCAGTTTCTTGTCAAAATAGAATTTTCATGATTTTTAACAATTTTTATTTTTATTCTCCATTTGTTTTGTCGGAGGTATATTACACTTTTTTTTTTTTTTTTTTGTAGTATTATTTTTTATATTTATGCCAAACTCGGTCATGAATAGCGCTGAATATTGTCGCTAATTTTGAATCTATTCGGTCAAATTACATTTGTCTAATATTTATTTACTTTGCATCTTTCATTTTTCCTTTTTTTTTTTTACTGAACTTAATTATATAATTTGTTTCGAATATTTACCTAATAGTTTTCATTCCATCAATTTTATTCCCAAAAATTTCGTGTACTTTCTTTTTCTTGATTTTGCTTTCCTCATACTTTGTTCTGGCCTTTTTATTATTCTGGTAATTTTTTTAAAATGGCAATTTTTAGTCTTCGAAACGTTTTTAATGTTTTTCATTCTGAATTTACATTGAATCATCCTTCTTAATTATGTCACGATACTCACAGATGTGTATATGCTATTATTATTGAGTCTAGAAATCTTCTCTCTCTCTCTCTCTCTCTCTCTCTCTCTCTCTCTCTCTCTCTCTCTCTCTCTCTCTCTCTCTCTCTCTCTGTGTCTGTGTAAAAGCAACTATTTTTTTTAAGAAAAAATTCAAGATATATAAAAAGAGAAGCACTATTTTCGCCATATTCTCAGAATTACAGAAAAAAATGTTAAAAAAATTACAAAACCTCACAAGAAATCAATCCTCGATAAAAAAAAAAATTCCCGATTCGAAAACTTTCACAAAGCTCTCAAGATGAAGTTAAAAAAAAAACATGTTTTGTGATTTTGAGAAAAACCAAAGGTACAAGAGAACAAAAAAAAAAAAAATAAAAAACACGCGCAGTATGCGAAGAGATGTAAATAAAAAATTCTTCTTATTAATTCACTAACAACTATTTGTTTTAATAGTGTCAAGTTCGTTGTTTTTTTTCTTGACTTTTTCCATTTAGCAATGAATTATTGATTGCTGGACTTTGTAAAATGGTTCATTTTCAGCTTCATACATAAGATCTTTCGGAACTTTAAAATGAAAATGGCTTTGAATTATTTAAAATTCTGTATCAGTATTCATCCTGAAAATTAATAAGAAATGTTCAACTTTTTAAATTTCATATCTGATTAGTTACGTCACAATTATTAAGCTATATTTCCCATCACATAGTTTCCAAAATAGTTTATTGAATATACTTTCTTATGGAATTTGAGTTCTTGAGTAATTTTACTTCGTATTCTTATATTTATATATATATATATATATATATATATATATATATATATATATATATATATATATATTATATATATGATTTCCGGCATATTATATTCATTTTCTTCAAGTGTTAATATATGATTTCCTGCAATTCAGCCTTATATTCATTATCTGCAGTGATTTGGATTTGCGTGTCAATCTTTCATCTAACAAAGCCTCAGATATCTGCAGTGATTTGGATATATATATGTCAATCTATATATATATATGTATATGTATATATATATATATATATATATATATATATATATATATATATATATATATATATATATATATATTTATTTATTTATATGTATGTATATGTATTTATATTTATATATATTATATATATATAAGTACTATATACTTGAATTTTTTTACGTATGTTTATAGGTGTTCATTATCTATTTTCTTCAGTTCGTAAATGTGTATAATTTATTCACGTTGCATACCAACATAACATCTGATAACTCGTACCAGTCATTATTCACGGACTAATTCCATTTTCTTAAAATTCATATAGAAATCTATCAAGAAAATTTAATGGACATATTAGTGCCTATTATGAAATCGTCATGTTTGTTCTATCAACGATTCAAGTGCGGGGCAATAATCCGATATATCGTTGGAATAAGAGAGTTGAAAGATATAGGTTTCGTTCGTGTGAATGAATTTTTACGAAGCTGATTTGTCCTAGTGTTCTGCTTCGGTAAGTGGATTGAGAACCTGGCGGAGACGTCCGGTTAAAGACGATGATTCAGATCCTATTCTGTATCTTTATGCATTTTTTTGCATTAGTCATGCGTCGTAATAGGATAAAGTTTTATATATATATGTTTGCATATATATATATATATATATATATATATATATATATATATATATATATATATATATATATGTGTATTATCTTCCAATTTTTAATAGTAATATATTATATATGATAATTTAATAATGTGATGAATTATAATCTGCTTTTATATACCGTTTAACAACTTTGCAAAGTAATATAATATAATGCTACTGTAATTTTTTTAGGACCAAGCGATATAAGATACGAGGTAAATGAAGAAAAGGGATTTTTTCATCTATCATTACTGATTCTAGTAGAAACAATTCTAAGAGATGACTCAAGAACAACTTGCCGTCATTATCATCATCAGTATCATTTTCACCATCATTATCATCATCATTATTTGAACTCAGGAGGGCGTAATGATTTGCCTTGCTTATGAAGCTGTTGGTCTTCATGAAGGAACTAGAGTGCTAGATCCTTGTTTATTCAATACATTGGTCATTTATTTTCAGTTTATTAATATATATGCACAAAATTAAATATGTTATTATTTTTATCATCATTATTATTGGTGTGTTTGCCACTGTTGTTGTTTAAATTCTTGTATAAAATTGCGTTAAATGCTATTAATATTCTGGAAATTATCTATTTTCATATCTGCGTAGAAAGACGAAAATCATTTTTCTCCATTGGTAACTCAAGTGGAAAATCAATGAGCGTAAAACTTTACGCCATGTACCAAACCCCACCTCCCAAAAAAAAAGAAAATGATAGGGCAATGAAGGGAGAGTAGACTCCACCAGAGTGTGAATTCTTAATTGTTTTTTCTTGCCGAATTTTAATTATGATTTGTATAACGAACTGGCTCGTTAAAAGGGGCGTTACCTGATTACGTCATTGTGCAACCTATCGATTTTCCCTCATTTTGGAATTATATCCAGTTCCAAATATCCTGCATTATAGGTAATTAATGTTTCCTTTTACCTATTATTATCATCAATATTTTTGGTTACGTTTCTTGGGAATATGCTTTGTGAGTTTGCAAGAAAACAAGACGACTGATATGAATTGCAGTTGAAACAGTTCGCAGAGCAACGGGTAAAACTGTGGAAAGAGACTACGCCTTTCCTTCAGTGTAACTTCACATACGACATACGTCGACAAAAGGAGACAATCACTCGTTTTGCAATCCCACGGAAACAAGCAAGCAATCACCTGTTAGTGACTTTCTGACGCTCACTGATTTCCGACACATGTCATCGGTTCTTTTGGGTGGGTTTCGTCACTTTTTACAGTTGTGGTTTTTCAACATTTTGGAGTTATTTATCCGAAAAAAACTGGAAAACCAGCCCATTCCTAGAATGTTTTTGCTGTTATTATTGTTTTGTTGTAAATGAAGCTGGCCTTATGCCAACGTTGAATCTTGCTTCTGGGGCAGCTCTTGATTCCTAGAATGTTTCTGTTGTTGTTATTGTTTTGTTGTATTTTGCCAACAATTGTTTTTATTGATTCGACTTCATACCCAGTAAAGGATTTTACAATTGTTTTTATTCAGACGAACCTGTTACTTTCTGTATACTACTGGTCATCTGATCATCTGCTGACCATTGGTATCTGTTAGCCCTCCGATGGGTGACTTCTTGACACTTGAAGCCATTGGCATATAGAATCTTGCGGCATGTGTAAAGTATCTTGGGTACGTAATGCGAGATGCCACCAGGTTTGTGGCACCATACTTAGCCAAACTTCTGGAGTCTGTTCAGTGGGCGTCTGTTTAATCTAATATACAACACTGGTAAACTTTTGCGAGATGAGAGGGATACCTTTCCTGTGTTTTGGCATGAGGATGGTCCAGCATTCTCATCCCTTGTTGAAAAATAACTTCTTAGTCGCTTATCGAAGAGAAAAAGTTGGATAGCTGAAAAAATGTTTGTATTCGCATAGATATGTAATGATAAAGGGGGCATTATTATTATTATATAAAGCTGCATATTTTTCTCATTAGCAGTGCTACTTCAGCTATATCTGGATTTCTCTCAACTGAGTGTCATTTGCATACTATAAGAAGTTACTCTTCTGTTGTGGTCACTGACAGGATCAGATAAAAAGCCATCACGCATTTCAAGTACATACCCATTCTCTCTCTCTCTCTCTCTCTCTCTCTCTCTCTCTCTCTCTCTCTCTCTCTCTCTGAAGTCACCGTTCCCAGTTTTAGATATTGCTCACACTGAGAAACATGCGCAGGTTGTGAGTTTGAGAGCCAAGCGTTTTCAGAGAAATAAGGATTCCTGTGCCTCTTATTTTGCAATTTCCGAATCCTTCGTTTTTCCCTATCTAAGAAGAGCGTCGTCTTCTCGGGATTAAAAACACATTTATCGTATTTTGCTTTCATAGATACATCGAGGTATGTACGTATGTATGCATGAGATATACTTTTATTTTCCTTCGGGCTAGCGTTATCTAACAGGATAAATTCAATATATTGTTTTCAAAGTCTGTGGTCGATGAAGTGTTTTAATTATGTTTCACAAGCGCTACATTTATATATATATATATATATATATATATATATATATATATATATATATATATATATATATATTTCATTTCATCCATCTGTTTGCATATATATATAAATATATATATATATATATATATATATATATATATATATATATATATATAATGTATATAAATGATGATTCATTGTCACCTCATACCTTGGTCAACGTCGTCGAGACCTATTGCATATGTGGTTTATGGCACAATGCGTAAAATATTTTACCTGTGGTATTTACGTATCCCTGCTATAGAAGTGTTTATGACTTGGGCAAATTTCCTTTCGGTCATTTTCGCGGTGGTGAAAGGAAATTGCCATTTAATTATCCCCCTATAAATCTCTCTCTCTCTCTCTCTCTCTCTCTCTCTCTCTCTCTCTCTCTCTCTCTCTCTCTTTGTGCTGGTAGAGGACATCACGTATGAACGAGATAGATTGTTTAATGCCTTTTGTTCACTTATTCATAAGTGATATATTCGTATATTTCATGTTTTTATGATATTTATATAATTATTATTGTATATATGAGTTTTTTTTATGTATCATAAGCATATCAGTTAAGGAAGAGTTTGCTAGCTGATATTGGTTTAGCTGAGGAGAATCAGATGTGATAGAAGATAAAGTGGGAGGGGTGAGGAGTAAAGGGTGAGGAGGGGTGTTGCATTAGGGTCTATCTATGAGCAACCGCCCCCCCCCCGCCCGCCCAAACGCTCCTTTGCCTAAAAGGCAATTTTAGGCTATTTCCGATTCGGACCCAGAACTTTTTTGGGGCTTTGAAATGACTATTTGCCTTTTCAGTTTTTTTTTTATTGTTACGTCATAAATCACTACTTTGTGAGGGCGGCGTCCTTTTAAGAAACCAGCGATTTATGGCGAAAGAATGAGGGCTGAATTCGTTCCCGGAAAAGAGATGAAAAAATCAGTCAGAGGTATCTGTTAGATTTGGTGCTAGACTTAATTCGCAAGTATTGCATTTTTTCCTATCTGAAAATGGCAGGTTAGTATTTGTAGGTACTATGATGCTTTTTTTTAATCTAGAATCTTTTTTTTTTTATTTAAAATAGTTTTGCTTTGGAGAATTTATTTTGAGATTTTAGGATGCTTGGAGAAGAGCCGACATACTTTGCAAATATTTAGTTTGTTCTTTTGAAATGACAAGTGAGTTTTTTTTTTTTTGCTTCATATCCTTAAAATAGAATATGTTATATAAATGCAAAAAAAGAGAGAAAAGCTAATATATCCTGAGTGCATTAATAAAATGTTATCTGATGCGTGTGTAAGGGTTAAAAATAAGCCAATTAGCAGATATAGGAAATTCAAACTTTGTCACAAAATAGAAGTGATCATACGATGCTTACCACCCGACCTCTCTCTCTCTCTCTCTCTCTCTCTCTCTCTCTCTCTCTCTCTCTCTCTCTCTCTCTATCGTTGCCATGGATACCTATAAAAACAATCTCTTCTTACCCAAGACCTTTCGCAACAGGTGTTTCAGCAATGTACCGGTGTCTGCTGTATTTGTAAACACCTGTCGATGCCTGACAGGACTTTGAACCTTTGCAGTTCTGTTGACACACATCGAGCTGTTAAGAGAACTGTGAATTACACATAAATATCTCGTGTTTATTAAGTCGAGACGTTGATAGCATGTATGAAATGAGTTGGTTTTATCCTCCGCTTTATAAATTCGTTATTAATGATTCGCATTTATTTATATTTTTGAAGTAAACTTGATAAATTGAAACTTTGTTTGTGGAAGGTATTTATTTATTTATTTTTTGTTGAAGTAAACTTGATAACTGGAACCTTTATTTTACGGAAGGTAGATTTATAAATTTATCAGTAGTGACTCGCATTTATTTATTCATTTATTTATTTTTGTTGAAGTAAACTTGATAAATGGTACTGTTTTTTTCATAAAAATAGCTGTATCCGTAAGGAATAGGTCAGATGTATTTTGCTTAATTCTTTAAACAATAACCTTTAAGAATCGGCTTCTCTCTTCTTCCCAGGATGACAAAGAAGTGTACTGCTCGTCTCACGTGCCCAAAATTGGACCGGGGCACTTGGACGGGGATGCCGTGGGCATCAGATCGGCGCTGAACGTGCCCAAGTCAGCAAATTTCGTCAACGATCAAATCAGACCAGGAGGGCGTCCCTCTATTGACGGAGAGGCCTTGGTTTTGAGATCACCTTATTCGAGGGTAAGAATCGCTGTACATGTATGAAATAAATTACTTCTTCTTCTTCTTCTTTTAGACCCTGGTCTTGAGATCACCTTATTCGAGAGTAAGAATCTCTGTACATGTATGAAATAAATTATTTATTTTTTCTTCTTCTTTCTTCTTCTTTTTTCTTTCTTCTTCTTCTTCTTCTTCTTCTTCTTCTTCTTCTTCTTCTTCTTCTTCTTCTTCTTCTTCTTCTTCTTCTTCTATGCTTAATCCCTAGTCGGGGTCGCTGTTTTCAGTGAGCCTTATTCTGGTGTTTCTGTCTTGTTTCCTCCCTTCTCTATTTATATCTGTAGCTCTGAAAATTGCTAAGTGTATTCCTACACATGGAGTATTTCAAAATTAATAAATATTTACGCATATATAATTCATGTATAATTTCACAATGTATGCAGACACGTATGACTTGGCAAGTATGTTTTTGTAAACTGATTGTTACCAAAATTCAGAGAAGTTAAGTCGAATCATGTTAGCCTTGTGGCATTTAGTGCAGATTTCTATTGCTTGCATCGTCAAGATAACCTTTACAAAAAATCATTTCCTAATCGTTTTCTTTTCTGTTTTCTACACCAGTATCTTTTCGCGGACGCTAACTTTTTCTCCATTCAGACTCTAAATCTGTTGCATTAAAAGTTCAGGCTGTAAACACTTGTTCATGTACATGGCATGATTCCTCGCACCGCTGTACTGTGGAACAGCCTCCCTGAGGAAGTCGTGAAATTGGAACTTCAGAAGTTCAAGAGAAGATGCAATGCATTACTACCCTAATACAATTCTCCTTGCATTTTAGTCATTTACTTACATTTTTATTTGTTTATTTAATTAGTTTGTTAATTTATCTGTTTTTCCAACAACTGATCTCCTCTTTCTGTATTTCCCTTTACTTTCTGTTACTTCTTTCGAATGTACACCATATTCTTTTGAAGCTTGAATTTCAAGTCAATGGCCCCTGTGGGCCTGTTCCATATGAATAGGGTTCATCTTCTGAATAATAATATAATAATAATAATTTGTAAATCTAACTAAAACCGATAAGAAAACTGACTTGTATGTAGACTTCCTTTCTGAATTTCCATATTTATCTTCCATGAATATGGTCTTCTCTACATACATATATTCATACATGCCTGTATAGTCTGTTGGTTACATTAAATGTATGTAGAGCAATATTCACCAAAAATACCAACTCTGAATTTCCCAATGTGTTGGTTTATCATCCACTGAAAGCCTTGAAATCGAAAGGAAATAAATGGAATAATGCTCCTCGTCCGGTGGATATTGAAGCATTCGTGCTAAAAGGCTCTGGTTAGTGTTTAACTAAGTGCACCGTCTTAATGGCTGATACAGTACATATATATACATGTGTATATACAGACGACATTATACAAGACTGATCTAAGAGGTTGGTCCCTGCCCCGTAGGGGGTTAGTGCCGTCAGTGCACCTCACGGGGTGCACTGGAGGCACTGCTTTAGGTTCTTTACAGCGTCCCTTCGGCCCCTAGCTGCAACCCCTTTGATTCCTTTTACTGTACCTCCATTCATATTTTCTTTATTCCATCTTGCTTCCCATCCTCTCCTAACAGTTATTTCATAGTGCAACTGCGAGGTTTCCCCACCCCCACTCCAGTTACACCGTTCAAACTTATCTGCTCTCAGTTTTCTTTCCAGCGCTGAATGACCTGATAGGTCCCAGGGCTTGGCCTTTGGCCTAAACTCCATATTCCATTCCATTCCATTCTGTTTCTCTGAAAATGGCTGTTACGAATTATAGCTGCGTGAGAAGCTTTTTCCAGTCAAAGTTTTCCCAGAAAATTTAGTTCATCTGGAAGCCTCTTTGTCGTTTCTCTGTTGCTCTTCCTTCAGTACATATTTATTTTTTATTTTTCGTTTGCTCAGCTTTCATTCTCTTTTGCTTTTATTATAGGCTACTCTGGCGGATTACAAAAAGGGAGTTCGGTTTGCATTAGGGGTTCTTGCTCATGAGCCATGGTGTGTATACAGTTTGTGTATTTTTACCTGCTGTTTATTCCTTGCCTTATTTATTTATTTATTTGTTTATTTATTTTTCTTATTGTTTATTCTAATTTTTTTCTAATTATACTCTGATCCCTTCCACTCTGCTTTTATATTTTATTTTTGATTGACATTTGCTTGTCTCAGTAGCTGGTGTATACTGTATATATATATATATATATATATATATATATATATATATATATATATATATATATATATATATATATATATATATATATATATATATATATATATACTGTATATATATACATATATATTATGAATCGTAACAACAATTTTAGGTGATAAATAAACAGGTAGATTGAGAAATGAAATAGGCAGCTGTCAAAAGAATAAAATAAATAGATAGACTGAGAAATGCAATAGGCAGCTGTCAAAAGAATAAAATAAATAGATAGACTGAGAAATGTGATAGGCAGCTGTCCAAAAGATAGTTTGATCTCTCCCAAATGTTTATTTTTTGTGACCACCCGACAGTATCAAACGACCAAGTAACCCAAATGACGTTGCAACTGGGGGAGAGTCAGTTGCATATAAACAGCAACAGAGAGAGAGAGAGAGAGAGAGAGAGAGAGAGAGAGAGAGAGAGAGAGACTTAGGAACAAAAGGTCAACCGTCTTCCTCTCTCAGTTGCGAAGTCATCGCCATTTTGAAATCATTTATTCATCTCTGGGGAATTCTGTTTTCTCTCATCTCCGAAGAATTTGTTGTTCATTCTTGTGGAATTCTCGCCTTTTTTTTTTTTTTTAGGAGTGTTCGAACAAGGAGAAAATTCTCCTAAGTGGTGGGGGGAGGTGGTGATTGTGGGTGGGTGGGTGGTTTGAGGGTGGGTTTAGGGGGGGGGGATGGGGGGAGGGGGACGTCAGTAGGCGAAGTTAGTCACCGCTCATCGATTTCAGTCAAGTCACAAACATCTGTTCCAGGTTTCTTTGAAGAAGTGTTTTGCTGGATTTTTGTCTACATGTGTTTGGAGCTTTTACCAACAGGGGCGGGGTAAGAAACCCTGTGTGTGTGTGTGTGTGTCAGCAGATATTGGGAAAGTTTTTTTCAACTGGGTTGTAGAGAATTTTTTCTAGTTCGTCTACAGTTGCTTTGAGCTTTTATCCTGTTGATGCTGAAATTTTTTTTTTCGTGGAAAATCAATGATTCTAGAAACTATAAAAATACAGCATTATAGCT
The DNA here is from genome assembly GCF_040412425.1 of Macrobrachium rosenbergii. Lineage (NCBI taxonomy): Eukaryota > Metazoa > Arthropoda > Malacostraca > Decapoda > Palaemonidae > Macrobrachium > Macrobrachium rosenbergii. The sequence goes on from NC_089750.1 coordinate 69,693,366, forward strand.
GTATAAGCAGGGTGGATTTCGCCGTGAAGGTTAAAAAAAATATATATTTAAAAATAAAATGAGCGAAATTCACTTAATATTCCACAGAGAAACTGTAAGAAATATTTTCGCAGAATTCTAAGTTAAAAGATCGAATTGAGAACGACTGAATAAAGTCGAAAATATTAAAGATGAAGTGACTGAATTCCGTTATCTGAGAATACAATCAAAATATAAATGACATCATCCGTGGTTTCTAATTTTTGATCAACACGAAAGCTCGTAAAATAAGACTTCTTCAAATTTTATTTCCTCAAGTATTTTCGGCAATGTACAAGTGTCAGCGGAAGTTTTCTGTTTAATTTTAGTTTTTTTCTATATAAATATACAGTAGGTATTCATACCAGTTTTCATTTGTCTTCAAAGAGAACTGTACTTTTTAGAATGCTTAACTTTTCTTTTCTTCCGCACTCGAATTATTGCAGGATAAGAGCATTCTTAGATGAAAGAAGTAAAGACGAATAAAAAAAAAGAGAGAGAGAGAGAGAGAGAGAGAGAGAGAGAGAGAGAGAGAGAGAGAGAGAGAGAGAGAGAAGAAGTTACCTTGAAAATAGGATCGGATAAATCTTTACGTTTTTCTAGCCACGCAGTTTATTGAAGTCTCAGAGCAAAATCATTCATCATTAATTCCAGCTACTTTATGCTCACCCGTGAAAACATATTCAGGTAGATAACAATTTAGAAACGCGGAGAACTGTCATTCATTTTCGTGGAATTACACGGCTTATGATCTGACCGCTCAAGGTGGTTAATTTTTGCGTCCCAAAGACTGCCGTTCCTCAGTTTTAACACCAGGTGTTCCTCCAGACACGCTATGATTAAGTTTTTTCTTATTTTCTTTTCGTTTGCCCAGTTTTTCCGCTTTGAGTGTCTTCAGGGTGGAATTATAACAACTGGGACCTGTAGTTTTCTGTATTGTCAGCATTTTTTAATCGCTTTTTTTTCTTGCAAAGCTTTTGACGAGGTTCTAATTATAATAATCAAAATATTTTACGTGAAATTTATGGATTTTGTGACCTGTATTTTGTGTACTTGTAAAATTAAATTTTTGTTTTGTGGGGGGGGGGCGTCGTGTAACTCTTTTGACGAGGGTTCTAATTATAATAATCAAAATATTTGACGTGAAATTTATGGATTTTGGGACCTGTATTTTGTGTATTTATAAAATTTAATTTTTTTTGGGGGGGGGAGGCCGTCGTGTAACTCTTTTGACGAAGGTTCTAATTAAAATAATCAAAATATCTGACATGAACTTTTTTTTTGAGTGTTTTGAGACGTTTCTAGTGTAAGTTCACGTCATATTTTAATAACTGGGGCTTTGCTTTGAATTTATGACTAGCTTCGAAGATGGAAAGCCCCTGCCTAAAAATGAATAATGAATAAAGAAAGAAAACCTGATAATTGGGAGATGGAAGTCACACTAAAGGTCCATACCAAAGAAAGGTGACCTGACAATGTGGTAACGACAAAGTTATTCCACTTAACGTGCTTTTTCTGAAAATATTCCGCCTGTTTATTCTCAGTAGCCTGAAGAAATAAGTTGTTGAAATACTTTGAGATGAACACGATGGTTCTAGGAAAGGCAGGAGTTACACAGGTCAAATATGTCAAGACAAATTGCGCAGCAGTATATGAAATTTGAAAATCTCTTTCTAATCGCTTCTGTTAATTACGAGAGGGCATTTGACAGCGTCCGCAGACCAGTTATTTTAATATGGAATGTCTTGCGTTAAATAGGTAAAGCTAACTGAAAGTATTTATGAACGAAGTAGATGCAATGTTAATGTTGATGGGGTTTTGCCAGGTAAATTTGAAGTAAATAGTGGGTTTAACAGTGAAAAAAAGTTGGTGACGGACTTAGGATACGTAGATTATGCTGTTTTAATCAACAAAACGCCACAAGATTTACACACACACACACACACACACACACACACACACACACACACACATATATATATATATATATATATATATATATATATATATATATATATATATATATGATTATTATCACACTGACACATGATTTCCACATGCACATGTAACACGGGGAAAGTGTTTCATTTTATAAACACACACACACACACACACACACATATATATATATATATATATATATATATATATATATATATATATATATATATATATATATGTGTGTGTGTGTGTGTGTGTGTGTATTCGATTTTGCTTGAGATACACTTGTCTGCGACAACCGCATTTTCCGTCACCTTACAATAAACAATGCAAATACAATACGAATACACGATACGAATCTCATTATCTTTCATATTGCCGCCGAGATAACCATCTCAGCTGACGGTCCGGTCGAAGCTCTCTCTCTCTCACTCTCTCTCTCTCTCTCTCTCTCTCTCTCTCTCTCTCTCTCTCTCTCTCTCTCATCTGCTTTCTAAAACTTTCAATCTTCTCGCTTTCGTCGTTCGAAGAATCCCAAGGTTTCTTAGTTTAAAAATAAGACCGACTATTTTTAGAGGTGGGAGAAAACTTGTGGCTGTCTTGCTCTCTGAATAGTCGGTTCAGATTTGAATAAAATTTCTGCATTTATTTGTTAATTTCTGCAACTTTTGTCTTTAGTAAGCACTGTAAACTGTTGAAGAGTTTTGTCAGATCGATTAGTGAAATAATCTTTCTAGATTTATTTATTAAAATATCAGCATCTGTTGTCTTTAATAAGCATTGTAAGCTGTTGAAGATTGCTTGTCAGATCGAATAATGATATAATCTTTCCAGATTTGTTTATTACTGTATGCAATTTTTCTCTCTAGTACGCATTGTAACTGTTGAAGATTGTTTGTCAGATCGAAAAATAAAATAATCTTTGTAGATTTATTTATTAATATCTGCATTTTTTATTGTTTCTAATAAGCATTGCTATCTGTTGAAGACTGCTAGTCAGGTCGAATAACGATTTGTTTATTAATGTCTGCAATTTTTGGGTCTAGTGAACACTGGTATCCATTGAGGATTGCTTATCATATCGAATGACGAAAACAGTATATTTATTTTAAGGCGCCCCTGAATTTTTTTTTTTGTTTTATTAAAAAATGCATACATCAGGAACTGCAGACTGCGGTTAACCGTTATTCCTCCCCGCGGTGAGCTTTAGCTCTTCCTAAGAAGGCGTTGCCGTTGTTTTAAGATTAAGCTGGCCTTATGCCAGTATTGGGGCTTGCTCCTAGAGTAGCCCATAGGAGAATTAAGGAAGGCAGATGTCAGCCTCCATTACTTCCCTTGACACTTTCGTCCTGTGTGTTAATAGTGTCTTCTGTGGTTCCACTTACTCTGGAGACATTTCTTTGGTTTTTTGATAGTTCGTATTGATGAGTCTATGGTTTTCCTACGGTCTGCCTTAAAAGCAAGAGTCCGTGCTGGCATATAAGCCCCAGGCTTCTCCCTTCCCCTTCTTTTTTATTTTTTCCCTGGGCCTTGTCTTGAAAAGGATATGAGGCTGCCTGTCCAGTTAACCTCTGCTAAGAAGCAATTATCTGAATGATGTAAGATTTGAGCTTTATTTTTTACTCTGTGAAGAATTGTTAATAGATATGCACCTTGATTCACAAATACTAAGAGTTTATCATGTTAGGTTTATTTAATAACATCTTGAATGCACGAAGAATTAATCATAAAAATTAATCATTTTATTTTTTCAGTCATTTAAAGTTACGACAGCAATGAGTAATAATACCGAGCATATCTTTTGAATTGATGTAAGTGTGCGCTTCTTGCAGTTTAAAGGCACGAAAGCAAGCACAAGATTCTTCTGCTTGTTAGTCAGTCCCTTGACCAAACACTTCTGAAGAAACCAACTTCGTCTCAGCTTCTCATGGAAGTCACTTGGCAGTTCTTTCAGATTTTCTCATCCTTGTGGTTCTAAACAACTCATTTGTTGCTTCAACTACTAGTTTTTATTACCTGAATTACTAGTTTTAATTGTCTCTTATTCCTTTGACCCGATATCAAACCAGAAGTCATTTTATGTCTAGTGCTGTGCATTTTGTGAGGAATGTAACAGAGCGTAATATGAAACGTGAGAGGCAGTAAATTGCTATACAGTCCTTAATGGAGTAAATTGCGATCAATTGTTAGGTGTAATCAGTGGTAATGTTAATATAATGTTATGCAATATAATGCTAAACTTACTGTAATTTATTTGCCATATGGACGGTACCACAGATCTCCACTTTATCTGAACTATGATCGTAATCTTAAATAGCGTGTATTGACATTGATTAACCATCTTACACTCTAGCCTTTTCCTCTTTTCGCTAGCAGAATATTCTTAGTGAGGTACTCGGACCGAGACAAGAGCGGTAAAAAAATAATGATGTGTACGCGTCTCTTCTCAAGTGTTTTCTGCTTTCTAAACAAAAACGTGTTCGACATTTTTTTTGTTTTTGTTTTTGACAGCTCGCTTCCTTTTCGCTGCAGTGCAGCAATTGCGTCTTCAAAAAAAAAGATAACGTTTGACGATTTTACTTCATCTTACTTGTACTGTAGATGCGTCTCTATTTCTTTCTTCCATTCGGCGTGGTTTGGCTAACTCTTCCCTTGATAAATCTTAAAAAGTAGCTACTTTAGATATATTCGATTTATCTTCTAATTTTTTCACTGTTGATACGACATATATCGTCAGTACACAGTTTTATCTTCAACAAAATATGTTGTACTGACGATACATATATCAAAACCCAATAAATCACAAGACAAATCAAAATATATCTGAAGTAACTACTTTTTTTTCAGAATTATCTACGAAAGAGCATTAGTCAAACCACGCCGGATGAAAGAAAAGAATAGAGGAAAATTGAAAAGAAATATGAAATAAAATCACAAGCACCATGTTCCTTTACATTGTAAGAAATGATTTAACGCTATTCCTTTTTATTTTATTTCAGTTTTTCTTTTTTTTTTTTTTTTTGAAATCTAGTAATAGACATTATCCTAGCCCCTTTGGCACATACACCTTGAGCTACAGTGTAACCTGTTTCTGAAGGAGAGCAACCACGAACCCCTCCAGTCATAGTGATGGTACTCTCAGCTCTCCGGAAAACCTTTCAGTCTTTGCTTATTCCTCCTTATTTCAAATTTTCTTGATATAAATTCATCTCTGATTATTCATTTAGCATTTAATATGCTAAAAGAATTAGTGTAACATTTTTCTAGTTGTATGTCTGTTATTACAGGCCCATTCTGGGATTTTTTCCAGCAAAATATTTAGTAAAACTATTTATGAAATTTCAATTTTTTTTTATTCTTACAAGAATTTGGTACTGCGAATTATAATAGCTACTTTTACTGTGTTTAATGACAAATTTTAATTTTCAAGATATTTTTCTTTGACAGTTTAATGTAATTTTTAGACTGCAATTAAATAGAAATTCTCTCTCTCTCTCTCTCTCTCTCTCTCTCTCTCTCTCTTCTAATTCCGGAACGTGTTATCTTTTTTCATCCCGTTCAATTTTCTACCTTTTTTTGTACCAGGTTAGTCTGCCATCACCCCAAGGAACAATTATTGTTCTTCTTTTTTTCTTCTTCTTTAATCCAGCGCTTCATTCATCTCTTTTCATAGACCAAAGATTCATTGCTTTTATTTAGTTCTTCTTTCCTGTTCTGTTTCTTTTTATAGTTTTTAATTGCTTTTCATAGTCATTCGTATAAAGAATAATTATTTTTTCCATCTAACTCTTCATTCATCTCTTTTCATGTCCAAAATATTGCTTTTATTCAGTTTTCCTTTCCCGTTGTTTATTTTCGCAGTTCTTAATCCATTTTTATCGTTATTCGTATAATGCTAATCTGATTGACCTTCATGTTGCATAACACCTTCTGTAATTCTTACTTATTTTTTTATCTTATCCTTCCCCACAGGGTATACATAATAATTTTTTTTCTTCCCAAATTGTCCCCACAGGGTAACGGCAGTGGCAACGGCTCGGAGAACGGCCACAATTCCTCCTTCAGCGACTACAAATACGGGCGTTTCGACCACACCGCCCTCCACATCGCGCACGCCCTCAATGCCACCAAGATCCAGAGGGTGTACGACAAACCCATCGACCAGTACCTGGTAAGTGGGCGCTGTGTTAAAATGTACAAGTACTTTTCCCTCACTCGGGTGCTTCTGAGAGTGTACGATTACCCCCTCGACCATTACCTGGTAAGTGGGTGTCCTGCGGAGTGGTGGAGTTTTCGCCGTTGTTTTAAGTGAGTGGATGTCCTGCGGAGTGGTGGAGTTTTCGTTGTTGTTTCAAGTGAGTGGATGTCCTGCGGAGTGGTGGAGTTTTCGTCGTTGTTTTAAGTGAGTGGATGTCATGTGAAATGGGGATGTTGTTGTTGTTTCAAGTGAATGGATGTCGTGTGAAATAGTGAAGTTGTTGCAATTGTAATAGTGCAAAATGGTGAAGTTGTTGTTGTTTTAAGTCAGTGGATGTCGTGAGAAATGGTTGAGTTGTTGTTTTTTTAAGTGGGTCGATGTCGTGCGAAATGGTTGAGTTGTTGTTGTTTTAGTGAGTGGATATCGTTTACAGTGTGGTTGCTGCAGTCCTTGTTGATTTTGTAATACGTGGATATAACGCCGTTCAGCAGTGGACGAAGAACTTGCAGAATATCAGGGACGTTCTTGATTAATGGAATCTGTTGTGATGCAGAACATGATTTTGTCCTTTATTCGTTAAATTTGGGATTATAACGATCAGTTTCTTTGTCTGTAGCTATCGTGTTACAAGATCAGTTTATTGATAATCAGTTAGCATCATCCTTTTCGTATAGGTTCGGTTATTATAACATTAATCATCAGTGTTCCTGGTACGGGTATGGAATGTGGAGTGAATATTGGGTGAATATTAATGTGATTTCAAAAGCCCTTGATCATAATTTTAAAATCAACTATCATTTTTCATTACCAGAAATTTTGTAAAAAAAAAAAAAAATATATATATATATATATATATATATATATATATATATATATATATATATATATATATATATATATATATATATATATATATATATATATATATATATATATATATATATATATATATATATATATATATATATATATATATATATATATATATATATATAGGCCCTATTTAAAAAATTTATTTCCACCTCTTGAAATATAAGAATTTTCATAAGATCTAAATCACTAGCAAATTTTGCTTTTTCTCATGTTAGCCATCACGCGCTTTTGATAAGAAACTAAAGTTTGTTGAAAACGACGTTAGATTTCTAGACTTTACAGAACCTTCAGGTTGTGTAGGATATTTGTCATTCGCTTTTTGCCATTTGTAAAACCTTCCGTAAAAACTAAACCAGAACCGTGTAGCTATCAATTTCCTTGGAGGCAAATGCCAAATGAATTCTGAGCAAACTAGAAAAAACAATGTAAATGTTGGACAAATTCCGAGCAAGGAGAAACAATGTCCTTGACAGAAATGGATGACTCAAAGCAAGGAGCAAGTTCAGTTGCCTGGTATCAGAACCCTCCTTCGAAGGCCAAGGATTTAAGCAATAATAATGATAATTCATTGTTTATTTACCCGTAGCCCAGGATGAGCTCGCACCTGAAGTAATGAAAGATAATTATTTTGTATAACTTCTGCAGATGCTCCTTTCCTGCGTTCATTCTTGTTTAATAAAAAAATTGGATTCCATATCGTTCATTTTCTGTCCATCTTTTCCTACGACCACGGCAAAGCTCGGACCACTTTTTGTCATTCTCTCTCTCTCTCTCTCTCTCTCTCTCTCTCTCTCTCTCTCTCTCTCTCTCTCGGACAGTTCACCTCGAAATTTTTGCTTATTTTATACACACCCAACAGCCATTCCTTGCTTCCAAGACTTGTTTATAAAGAAAAAAAATATGAAAGACGAGATGCCTTCAAAGAATGAAGGAATTTGATCAAATGAAAATTCCCCGTGAGAGACGGATAAGAGCTGAAAAAATAAAAGGACGAGAACGAATGACTGAATTAGGAAAGAAAACCAGACGAGTTTTATTTCAGTAGAGAGAACCAAAACATGACGTGATATTCACCGTCCACGAAAAGTCTCAGTGAGTTCTTTACTTTTTGTAACTGACCGACCTATTTCTGAAAAATTAAGGTAATCAGTAGTCCGGATGGAAAAAAAAAAGAATCCTATATGTATTTCAAGAGTCTAATTTCGGATTATGCATAATATTACCTAGTTACTGAACTTTTTAGTTTTCAAAGAAATAATTCTGCTTTCGGATTCCTTCGTAACCGTGACCATATTTTTTTAACAGAGTTAATGCAGTGTCAGCATATCTCCGAATTCTTCTAAACGAATATTATTATACTAGATATAACAACAAACATCCGGATTTAATTGATAAAATATCTATTTCAGCTGTCTATCCCGATCCATGAGTCAATATTTCTTATTTTTAGTTTCATTTAACTCAAAAAAATAAAAGCGAAAAATTGTCTGACGTTGTATGTTTTGCAATTAGAGTCATCATCATAACAAATATTTCCGGAAGATGTTGCTTCTCTCAGACTTAAATACCTACATTTGTCTGCAACTATTTTCGTACATTAGGGCCACAACATATGACACTTGAAATATTTAAGTCAGGCTCATTCATTAACACAAAGCATGCCTGCGAGTCATTTCACCTCAGGCTGACCTGACCACAAGGTCATATTTCCCCTCGAATAAACTTTTAAATGTTAATAGGTATTATTATTATTATTATTATTATTATTATTATTATTATTATTATTATTATTATTATTCAAAATATTATTTTATTATTATAAATTATTATAATTATTAAAATTATTATAAATGTTGATAATATTATTATTATTATTATTATTATTATTATTATTCAAAAATACTCACGTTACAAATGAGTGTCGAGGCTTAATTAAAAATGCCACTACAAACAATTATGGCCTGACACCTTCGCGAAGATGAAAGGATACGATCCGCTAACCTCCATTTTGGCAAATTACGGTTCGATCCCCAGCCATAATAATACCACCTTCCGCTCCCCACCCACCCCCAACACCCCCACCCCAACCCCACACCTTCTTCAGCATCTCAGATTCATCTCATTAAGCGTTTCTCTTCCGAAACAAATCACATACATTCAGATGTAAACAGCGTACCATTGGCTTTTTTTTTTTATTCAAGCCCTTAAACTCGTCATTATCCGCATGACCTGGTTTTTGCCCCATTACGGCAATTACGGCATTACAGTTACGTTATTATATCTTCGGGGTTAATTGACCTTATACAACCCGGTTTTATTTTTTGTCTTTTTTTATTTCTTCTTTTTTTTAAGCTCGTCTAAAAAGGTGAAAAAGGAGAGGAAATACAGTTGCCTCTGGTATTATTAGAAGAGGAACAGGGTTATTAGGTGACTGGTAGAGGGAAGAGGCGGAGGAGGAGGAGGAGGAGGAAGAGGAGGGAAGGAAGAGGAGGAGGAGGTAGGGGAGGAGGAGGAGGAGAAGGAAGAGGAGGAGGAGAAGGAGGGTTGTGGATAGGAGGTGGGGAGGGGGTTGCTGGGGGGAGGGGCTGGATGGCTTGAGGCGGGCTGAAGATAAAGGAAACAGCCCAAATGGTAATGACTATGGGAAAGATAACGATAAGCCCTGATTTAAAGGAAATCAGATAAGATATAATGAGTTGGGAAAGGAGATAAGAAGGCCTGATTTAGGTTAAAGAGGATGATTAAAAAGAAGAAGAAGAAGAAGAAAAAGAAGAAGAGAGAGAGAGAGAGAGAGAGAGAGAGAGAGAGAGAGAGAGAGAGAGAGAGAGAGAGAGAGAGTATTCAAAAAGTTTCACCATTACGTATTTTAATCAGGACGTCATTATTATAAAATAATGATCAATATTCAGCTACAAATAAATTGTTAATAATGACCAGCTGATTATAAACTATATATGGTTGAGTGCCCGAGAGAAATTTATTCTTCGAAACTGAAGCGGAATTCCGGCAATTACCGACGGCCTACAGACACAACGAGTATTTGACACTCATCCCGCAGAGTAATTTCTCCTTCCATGACTCATAAATGCATATGCAAGAGGAGATAATTAGTCCTACTTTAAATATCAAAGCGCTCTCCACAATTCTCAAATGTCTGCGGTTATTTCTGAGGTATTTTTTATGCTCGCCAGATGTATTTGATGCATTCTTTTGTCGTATTAGTTTGACGTAGTCCTTTTTCCCTTAAAGGGTGGGGGGCCGAGAATGGGGGAGATTAAGAGGGGTCAGACCTCTGATTCTCAGTAAGAGGTTTCTCTCTTCTGGCTGCGACCCACAACAGTTGACAAGCACCAGATACTTGATTCACTGCGCAGGTATGTAGGTATATGACTCCTAACAAGGGGTTTCTCTCATCTGGCTGCGACCCTCAACAGTTGACAACCAGTGGGTACTTGATTCATTGCGTAGGTGCGTAGGTATACAGCGCTACAATGAATTTTTCAAGGAGACGGGATCAAAGACATTATTCGACCCCCTTCATGGGATCGATCCGCCCTTTTTTTTACGGGAAATGTTCAAGGACTGTCATAAACCAAGCAGAAGGAGTCACTGGGTACGATATCATCGTTGATCCAGAGACTGGAAGTGACAGGGATTATGAAATGTTAAATCCCATATTTACCGACTTTAGATTGGCACGGATTAACATCTACTACCCGGCGCGAATGAAGACCGTGGAAAGGTTCCTTCCAGCATTTCGGCGCCGAAATCAAATGTAAACTTACGGACCAGAGATCTAACGGAAACCAAACTTCCCTGGGGGAGCGGGGCGGGGGGCGGGAGAGATGGAGAGCCGTCGTCAACTTGAGGGCGGGACGCAACTTCCGTTACCAACTTTACCTGTCTGAGGAGAGAGAGAGAGAGAGAGAGAGAGAGAGAGAGAGAGAGAGAGAGAGAGAGAGAGAAAGAGAGAGAGAGCGTGGACGGCGCTAGCAGTTAAATTAAACAAATTAGAATAGGAAAAAAGAATAGAATCTTCTCCGTTGTTTCTCCAGCCATTTCGGTTAGTGGAATCGAAAGGGAAAGACGCCTGTCTTATAGTTTTCCCTCGTTTATGGCTTCGAGTCAGTGTTCGAGAACACCACCATCAACAGGTGTGCCTGCCTGTGTGTGTGTGTGTGTGTGTGTTTGTGTGCGTGTGAGAGACTGCTTGCCTGCGGCCGGTCTCATTTGGATGGACGAAACGTGGCAACGCCGCTTTGTGGTATGAGGAAGCAATGCCGGCGAACGCGCGCACGCACGCATTCCTCCTCCTCCTCCTCCTCCTCCTCCTCCTCCTCCTCCTCCTCCTCCTCCTCCTCCTCCTCCTCCTCCTCCGTATCTAAACGCTGAACTCCCAATATATAGTAGATATTATTCTTTATAAAAAAAAAAAACTTTAAAAAGTTAATTTAAAATCCCCATGCCTAAATTGACCGATAAGATCATCCACACACAGCGCTTTGAAAGAGAAAGAAAAATGGAATTAAAAAGATTAAAAAAAAAATTGAAAAAAGGGACCTTTAAACAGGAGGAATAGAGATGGCAATTATGGTAAGGTGTGCGGTGGCTCTTGGTCGGTGTGCCGCCGCGTGTGCGCATGTGTACGTCCTCTGCACACAACAGCCTTCCTCGGTGGATTCAAGTCTGTTCTTTTTTGGACTCCCTGAGTGTAATAGAATCCACGCACCGGAGGAGAGTCCCGTGACTTTTAAATTGGTTGCTTGCAAGGATACAGCATTTATCTGTGTTTTTTTCCTGGTAGGAGGGAGCCAGAGTTTTTACACACACACACACACACACACACATATATATATATATATATATATATATATATATATATATATATATATATATATATATATATATATATATATATATATATATATATATATATATATATATTTAATCTGTTGTGACGCAGTCAGTTAGACACAATTAACTTCTTTACATAAGTTTGATTTTTTTTTTTTTTTTGGAAATTTCAATTCACTATCAGAACCTGCTCATAAGTCGCTCAAAAAAATCTATCACGAATGGCCTTCATTACTAGAAATGCCGAAAGTAAATAAAAAACCTTATCAGGATTAACTGATAACATGCAGCATAAGTATCGGGGTTATGTCAGTTCAGAACAAGAGGTTAAACTCCTCGATTTCCCGATAGAGAGAGACATCTTTACTGAAGTTCTGAACGCCTCCGTGTCAGCAATGCCGATTTAGGTAACTTGACCTCCAGTCAACTTCGATTCAATGTGTTATCGTTTGTGATTTGATCAAAGTTCTTTTATGGTGTTGAGGTTATTGTACTTAATCGTATGGGATATTGCATTATGGGTATTGAAGATATCCTGCGCTTCTCGGTGTTTAGTTACAAGAAAATATATTGTAATGTTCGTCCCTAATCAGTTAATGATATGGAGTATCGTTAAAGATGGGTCTTGAAAATATTACTTAGTTTTTCTATTCTTTGTCTGACATGAGTATTACCATCTTTTGTAAGCATCATCGTTATTTTATTCAAGCGTGGCCAATACTGTTCCTTAGTTCATATATTTTCTTTGATATATTTTTTATTTCCTATTTTTGGATACGTTTTCCACTAAAACCCTTGAGTCCGAGAGGAAATCATTGAAGGAATTCCGATACTCGGCCGGGGGGGTGGGGGCAGGTTTGGTGAGTGGGTATATCGTTAGATCACTGGGTCCAGTACACCACCAATAATCCTACAGAAACGTAAACATATTTGCAATGCAATATACTGCTCCATGGAAACATTTTTCTTCCAGGATTTCTTTAATTTGATGTTCATAAAAAATACATATAAGAACGCAAAGAAGTATATCTCCATACTTAAATTTTTTATTACATTTTTCTGACATTTAAATGAAGCATATACGACATTTTAAATCGTGATTTTTTCTTGCCGTTACAAACATGCAAAAGAGGAAATTTTTCCTATAAAACACAAATTCCTTCTAAATTATCACACTGATTCATGAGGAAACTATGCGTGCCTTAGGGAGTGCTGTGTAAATGAGATATTTTTAAAGTGATTTCTTGCCCAGTGCCTTTTGTAGTTTTCTTGAATGATTTTCCTCCAAGCAGTTCCGATCTTGCGTTGTGTTTATCCTGTCAGATCTAACATGCCTACGCACACAGTAACATACAGACGCATATATGCATACATAAATGCATACACATACACGCACATATATATATTTATATATATATAATATTTATACTATATATATATATATATATATATATTTATTTATTTATTTATTATTCATATGCGTGTGTGTGTGTGGTTGTGTGTATGTGTATGTACGTGTGTGTATGAACAGAAGAGTACATGAAAACGTAATGTTAACATAGCAAAAAATCTTGAGAAAATATTAAACTGCATTTGGAGAGAGAGAGAGAGAGAGAGAGAGAGAGAGAGAGAGAGAGAGAGAGAGAGAGAGAGAGAGAGAGAGAAAGGGGGCGGGTGTGTGTGTATAAAAGTATCATGAAATGATGTTTTCTGTTTCTGCTTTCCATAATGGAGGCCAGTCCAAATCGCTGATTCTTTAAAGGGCGTCGAAGAGATGTTGTAAATGATAGTTGGGTGTTGCCCACTCTTAAAGCTTATTTCTTTACCTTGAATACTGCCTACCGTCTCTCTCTCTCTCTCTCTCTCTCTCTCTCTCTCTCTCTCTCTCTATATATATATATATATATATATATATATATATATATATATATATATATATATATATATATATATATATATATATTTATATATATACAGTATATATATCTATATCTATCTGTCTATCTATCTGTCTATCTATATATATATCTATATACAGACATATATCATCTAGCTTTTTTATTATTCAGCAGACATTTAACTCTCATTTTGTATCACCTTAATCTTTCATTCAATTAACTTTGATTAACACATTCTTCCTTACTGTTGATGATGCCCATGTAATATATTCCTAACCCTAACATAATTATTTCGCCTATTACCTATTTATTTCTCTAGGTATGCCATTTCTCTTCTTCCAAGCTTTATTCTCATCCTCCATGAACTCTCTCATTTCACTCGAGGACGATATGGAGTGAAAAGAACCTTAGAGGAAAGAATTGAAACTGGAATGTCTGTTTCGCCACTCCTTTGGCCGTTGGCTACGGTAAAGCGTGAAAAAGTCATGCCTAAGGCTGAATTATTACGACATTAATCATTGCTGATGGTTCCCATTCTGAGATTGGGGCTTTTTGAGATACACGCATATACACACAGTATATATATGTGTGTGTATGTATATATACAAATTATATATGCAAACATCTACTGTATATATACGTACATACTTGTCTAGGAAATGTATATAATATATGGAGAATTGATTAACTATAGAATATGCTTTTCTTACACATAAAGATACACGCACACACAAGCACAAACAAACACAAACACACACACAAATATATGTATATATATAAATATATTATATGTACCTATATGTATATATACTGTATATATGTACTGTATATATATATTATATTATGTATATATATACAGAGAGAGAGAGAGAGAGAGAGAGAGAGAGAGAGAGAGAGAGAACTTCTAGCAAGAACATCGGAGGATTAAAAGAAGGGAAAAATCAATATATTGTCTTCTGTTTATAGTCATGGGAGGAGAGACGGAGAGGGGAAAGATCCTTATAGGGTAATAGGAATCCGTTGCCTGACTTCGTTTGTGACATGTAAATAAGCAGGCGGATGTGCAATCTCTCTCTCTCTCTCTCTCTCTCTCTCTCTCTATCTGTATCTCTCTATGTAATATGTGCGTATGTGTATGTATGTAAGTATGTATATGTATGTATGTATGTATGTATGTATGTATGTATGTATGTATGTATGAATGAATGAATGAATGTATATATCACATATCACCACAGGTGAAAAATTTAAACTGATTTTAATCATATATATATATATATATATATATATATATATATATATATATATATATATATATATATATATATATATATATATATATATATATATGCATATATATATATATATACACACACACACACATATATATATAAACTAGAGTTAAATGAATATTGAGTTAAATGAATATTGCAAAGGTAACCAACGTCAGTAAATTAAATGAGATGTAATGAGAACGACAGAATACTCTGCGTGGGTCTCTTGTTCGCGCTTGATAGTCTTAGCTAAATTCTTTGGACTTCCTCCTCTGGGGCAAGGTCCGCCGAACTGTTTCTAGATCTCCTGTGGAGTGAGGTCCTTTGAGTCCATATAGTCCTTTTTTTTGGAGTTCCACTGGAGAACAATAGTGGCACGAATTTTGCGGGGGCGTTTGTAACATTCGTGCTAGCAGTGAGTAGAGAGACCATCTGTTGGGTAGAAGTTGAGATACGAGTAGGTGTTAATGCGATGGCAGACTTGGGTACACACACACACACACACACACATATACACACATATTTATATATATATATATATATATATATATATATATATATATATATATGTATGTATGTATGTATGTATGTTATGTATGTATGTATGTATGTATGTATGTATAGTTATATGCATGTATATACAGGTAGATCTATTCATATACATATATAAATATATATGTATGTGTATATATGTATACCTTTATATTTATCTATATATTTACATGTATATACAGGTAGATCTATGAATATGTATATATATATATATATATATGCCTGAGAGTAATCACCTCATTTATGATTGCAACCATAAACTATCAGTCATGGTGCGCTCTTTCGTGAGATTTGCTTTCAGCTACAAAAAAAAAAAAAAAAAAAAGTCACACGTGGAATTTCAACAGAAAACAGCTTTCACGTCAATATTCACCACGTCATTACGTAACGAATTTTCCCGGAATCTCGTGAAGAAGAATGTTGAATAAATGGGCGTGCGCCCGTAGTGGTATCCCGTCCTGGGAACCGCCATATTTGGAAGTGATCGATAAAGTTAATGCAGGTGCATCTGCAATTGCTCGATAATTACTGCCGGTTTCGAAATAGATGTTACTTTTAGTGGTTCAATACGTCTTGTTAGTTTCCTTATTCCCTAATGAATTGTCTCGCTGTTTGTGTCAAAATAAACTCAGGTTTAAGTGCATATTTTGCTAATATCATCCAGATGACGTGGGCTTATATGGAGCTCGCCTGGTACTGAGGAAGTTTAACATGTTCATTTTCCTTAAGCTGA
>NC_089750.1:69712206-69717206 GCF_040412425.1 Macrobrachium rosenbergii
TTACTTTTTGCCTAGATATTAAATCAGGTTATTTAAAAATTAACATTTGTGATTTATTTCACTTTACTATACTGATGAAACCCATTTAGCATAAAATTCGTTTTTACGCCCGGACAATTTTCATTGTGCGTTCGAACAGCATGATAGCGTTTTTATTTCGACAATGCAAAGGAGCGATATTCTCTTCCTACGGAAATGTTAAAACCTTTTTGACATTTAAATGCTGTACCACTTATTTCCGTAATATTTGCTGTTGTTACTGTTGGGCACAGTAGTAGCGATATGTATGTATGTATATAGTGTATATATATATATATATATATATATATATATATACTGTATATATATATATATATTTATATACATGTATATAAATACACTGTATTATACATATATATATATATATATATATATATATTTATATACATGTATATCACATGTATACACACATACACACACACACACACACACACACATATATATATATATATATATATATATATATATATATATATATATATATATATATATATATATATATATATAGTCCCTTGCTTATGTATATTTGTGCATATACTGCACGCACATAATGTATTCACATTCTCTCAGTTGTCTTCACGCGTAGTGCATTCAGAAATGAGCTGGCAAATGCAAAACCAACATCAGCGCGTTGGGAGTGCACGGGGAGAACTTAAAACTAGCCAGGCTCATTACAAGGAGTCATTAGCCGGGTCTCCTCCTTCTCACCATTACTGCTTCCTTGCTGATGGCAGTCCCAATGGTTCAGTATGGAAATGGGAGCTCGAAGCTGTCCATGTAGCAAGGGATCCGATAATAATAATAATGATAATAATAATAATAATAATAATAATAATAATAATAATAATAATAATAATAATAATAATGTTTTCACCAGTATTACGATCGAAGTGCGGTTATGAAATGGCCAAGTTGGAATTATGACTTTCATCCTTATGATTTTCATTGACATTATCGTCGCCACTTTCATTGTACCGCTCTACTCAGTGTGCATAGTTTGTCGTGCGGGTTCTCATATCTTTCCTCTTATTCTTGGTTTTCTTCGGGCTCTGACCTTCAGTATCTTAACTTCGTCATAGGACCACCATCGAGGAGTAAAATTCCTGAAAGGCGTCTCCTGTTACTGAATGGGTTGCTGTGTTTGTTTTTAGTTTTCTGTAAAAGAAAACTGTTGTGCCGGCTTTGTTTGTCCGTCCGCACTTTTTTCTGTCCGCCCCCAAGATCTTAAAAATTACTGAGGTTAGAGGGCTGCAAATTGGTACGTTGATCATCCACCCTCCAATCATCAAACATACCAAATTGCAGCCCTCTAGCCTCAGTAGTTTTTATTTTATTTAAGGTTAAAGTTAGCCATAATCGTGCTTCTGGCTGCTATATAGGATAGGCCACCACTGGGCCGTGGTTAAAGTTTCATGGGCCGCGGTTCATACAGCATTATACCGAGACCACCGAAAGAGAGATCTGTTTTCGGTGGCCTTGATTATACACTGTAGCGGCTGTACAGAAAACTCGATTGCGCCGAAGAAACTTCTGCGCAATTATTATTATTATTATTATTATTATTATTATTATTATTATTATTATTATTATTTAGATAACTTATGGCACACCTGGGTTAAGATATGTCTGTTAATCCAGTGCTTTAAATGTTATGAATCTGTCTGGGATGAAAAAAAGATGGCAGTACGACGGAAACTGGTGAATCCTGGGGAGAGTTTCCTCCGTTAGAACAGAAATGCAGAGTTATGAGGATTGCTTCGCAAATTCTAGAATGTTCTCTAGTCTTCGTTGTTTTACTGAATGAAAACACGAGTGGCAATCGATGACGTTGTCTTTATTAAATGACCTTTTATTGCAATAAAATAAAAATGAAAATCATATATATACCTTCAGTATATTAGCAGCAAACGAAAATGTTATTAACAATTATAACAATTATAAGTACCGTCGATTTTATTGCCTCGAATAAGGAAAAAAATGTAAAATACTTAAAGAATTCAGTTGCAGATGTCAAGAACCCTTGTATAATATGATAATGTTGTTATGCACTGAAAGAGAGAGAGAGAGAGAGAGAGAGAGAGAGAGAGAGAGAGAGAGAGAGAGAGAGAGAGAGAGAGAGAGAGAGAGAGAGAGCGTAGGCAGAACGACCTTCAGCATCAGGTGTAAACATAGCAGGGGGTATTTCGAGATTGTACCGGATGACTCTCTTCTGTTGCATCGAAATCTCCAAGTTATCCTCGTGATGTTGAGTGGTGGCGAATGAGCGTTTGGGGCGGTGTGAGTGGGTGCAATTATGTGGTGCGGGAGTGGGTGCGATACAGCGCCTCGTCTTGTAGTAATGCTGGTAATATTCAGCAGATGTGGCGGTGCGTTTAAGTTGCAACAACAGGTGGGTTCTCTCAGGAGGCCCTTAGTCAATTGGACTGGATTGCCCGTATTTGGCGGCGAGGAACCTCCACCTCTTCACGCAGATGTATTCATACTCCAGTGTGTGTGTGTGTGTGTGTGTGTGTGTGTGTGTGTGTGTGTGTGTGAGTCCATTTAAAGCCATGGCCCCTTGCTTTAATCAGATGCATTGCTTTATTAAAATCTTTTAGACAACGAATTTTTTTTTCATGGAGAAGAATGATTTTGCAATATTCTTACCTGTGTACTGGTCTTTGAAAACGTCCTATGGATAACGATCAGACATGGTGATGAATCGTTTGTCCTTGCAACATCAGCTCCCTAGTTCTCTCTCTCTCTCTCTCTCTCTCTCTCTCTCTCTCTCTCTCTCTCTCTCTCTCTCTCTCTCTCTCTCTCTCTCTCTCTCTCTGTTCTTTGCGGCATTTGGCCCTTGGGGTGAACAGGTACCTCTCCAAAGAACTTATTTAAAAACATTAAAACTACGTTCTTCTACTACTCATGTATAATAAACGGTTGTACTGTATCATGAATTGCGTAGTTCTGTTGCTGCAGTAATATTCGAGAATTACTTTTACCTCCTGTTAGGACGAAGTACCTTTCTTCAGGATCCACAGATATAATCACGGGAATGTCTGATGCTCATAATTGACCGTTTTGAGATAAAATTCAGATATATGAATTGATACTTGCAGATTATCCATAATTCATAACCATCTTTCCCGCCATTCGGTTTCTATTTTCTCTAGAATAACCGTAGGCCTCTTCATGATCTTTATAAATGTAATTTTCTGAAAAGATGAAGATAATTTAGAATCAATTTTGCTTTTTGTAAGATATTTTATCCCTGTCATGAATTTTAAAAAAGTCTTTACAAATTTATCGTGGCAATCATTATGTTGTACTTCTGTTAAAAAAAAAATTTAGAATCAATTTACTTTTTGTAAAATATTTTATCCCTGTCATAAATTTGATAAAAGTCTTTACAAATTTATTGTGGCAGCCATTATGCTGTGTTTCTGTTAAAAATTTCATCAGCCATTCAACTCATGAAATAACAGATCTTGACTTATTTTTAATTCTCAAAAAAAAAAAAAAAGAACACAGATCACACAGCAACATAAAAATTTCTCAACTTTCCGAGGCTTGCATGAATTTGACAGACGAAAAGTTAGTGACCTGCCTGGTAAGGTGAACTTTTACGGATGTAATTATGTATTTTGCTGTATGAAAATGAATAATCTCTTCTAGAATATTTATTTAACAAGTTATAATATCATTTTTTATGTGGCAGATTTTTATAATGTTATTAATTTACAATAACTGGAATATGTTTAATATTATCCATACACTACTAAGGAGATAATCAGTATTCCATTTGTGTTATCACTCGAACAAAAATATTTAAAAGTATTCAGAAAATGCGATTTATTTAACATAAACTCAATAAAAAAACACGATAACTCGGAGACACGACCCAGCCCACTTTGTTCAGGCTTGCGTAAAAAATAAAAATAAAAACTTTCATACATAAGAGACAGAACCTTTTAAAGAATTAGGTGGGTCCACATAAGAGAAGATATTGACGAAGCTCTTTGGTAAAGATTATGAAAATGAGTTTGGTTGGGCTGATAAAATTACTGATGCAGATTTATTCATTTAAACGGCTCTTGCTAGACGGCTGATAGATGTTTGTTAATGTAAGTGTGAACCTGATTGTGAGGATTTTATTCAGCCCCGAGCTGTATAATTTCTTATAAAGAATTTAGAACGTTGGTAAACTAGAAAAAAATAAAAAGGAATTACCTTTTGTTTAAAAGGATTTACAAGAACAAATATGAGCATACATTTGTATATGTTTGTTTACATGCACAAACATTATATGCACACACACACACACACACACACACACATATATATATATATATATATATATATATATATATATATATACAGTATATATATATATGTATATACAGTATATATATATATATATATATATATATATATATATATATATATATATATATATATATATTATATTTATGAGTACATACTTAGCCATGTTTACTTAGAAATGTACATGCTTTCATGTATAACTAAGGGGAACAATTTAATTACACCAAGACCATGAAGAGTTAATTGAATGACGGGCAGATTAGGAATCTATTTTTCTAGGCCAAAGGTTCTTCCAGTAGCCGGCTCTTGTTCAGCCAAGTGCAACGGCGATTGTGAGGTTATTTCAAGAATTCGACCTCCGAATGTCAAAACCTCAAAACCCCACTGAAGCTAAAACGTTCTCTGAGGGCCACAGGTGCAATTTTTTTTTATCTCAGTACTTTCATCGTGTGTTGATACTGCCACCCACCCACAAACTACGTTTTACACACACACACACACACACACACACACACACACACACACACACACATATATATATATATATATATATATATATATATATATATATATACAGTATATATATAAATATATATATATATATATATATATGCATATATATATATTTATTTATTTATTTGTATATATATGACATATAT
>NC_089750.1:69722206-69769706 GCF_040412425.1 Macrobrachium rosenbergii
ATTTTTTTTTTGTCTGCAAATTAGTATTATTTCAAAATCATGTTAGAAACTGTTTTCTTCATTTATGCAGACAGGAATATATTTATTTACTATCACCAATATTTATACCGAGGAATATATTTATTTGTTATCACCAATATTTATACCGAGGAATATATTTATTTACTATCACCAACATTTATACCGAGGAATATATTTATTTACTATCACCAGTATTTATACCGAGGAATATATTTATTTACTATTTATTTATACCGGCTGCCTGTTAGTTTTTTAACAAAAATGCCCCCCCCCAAAAAAATATATACTAATAATAAACAGTAAGGATATAGTTTATTATAACAAGGCATGGAATAAATCAGGAAATGTTCACGTCAGAACGTGAATATTTCATGATTTATATTATTTATATTGTTTTTTTTTTTTTTGTTTGAACGCAGTCTGTCTCTATAATTAAAGAAAAAACTATCCACGTACTTTTGTTAAAAAACTAACCTCTTGTTAGCATTGAAATTTTATATGTTTTTCCTCGATTAACGAAATTGATTACTGATACAGTGTTGTCATGTGTGCTACTGAAAACAAATTGAATTTTTTTTTAGAATGAAGAGAATTAACACCTGATTAATAGTGCCAAGAAAATAATTTTTCTTTGCGCGTTTAGAATATTTTTGGGGGCTTTATTTTTAAACAATTCCTTTAACAGTTAAAGAAAAATAGTGTTCAGAATTATGATGCAATTTTTGCTGAAATGTTTTCCGTCGTAAATTATCACGAGTATGTAATTACCATTTTACCAGAGTTCTCAAAATTTCCAAAGGAAAGTCTTTTCACAGACCTAACGATTTACCATATGGAAGCCCAGTATGTTATTAACAAAAATCAGGTCATATCGTTAGGCCTAAGGGAAGCGCAGCATACGTTTTTTTTTTTTTTTATCTCTTTTAGCAAATGGGAACTGTTAAGACTGTTAGGCTTATGTAGTTGAAACTTATAATTTGATGAGAAGCAGGGCTAGAGTTTAATGATATGAGAGAGAGAGAGAGAGAGAGAGAGAGAGAGAGAGAGAGAGAGAGAGAGAGAGAGAATGGTTTTTTGCCTAATTTTTTGGTCTGTTGAACATAAGAACTTAAGATTACTTTTGAACATTGAAAAAGGATTATATCTTCTAAATAAAATCGCTTATTTTACCTCATCAATTTGATGACTTGAAAATTATTTGTGTTATTGTATTATTCAATTTCCAATTTTTATTTGCGGAAATACAATCCACAGCGGGAACTGGATCTATTCGGTTTCAAGCCATCAGTTCGAGCCAACGATTCGGCGCCAAACGGAAGATGAATCACGCATTATCTGACAAATCATCATTCCTGTCGCAAGAGAGGTTTTGCAAGCGCAAAACGCGAAACTCCACAATTTTTGCGCTGCATTGCGCCAAGCCGAGCAAAAGGATTGTTGTTGCACCACCCTCGTATAAAGGAAGGATGATTACGGGCAACCAGATTGGAAGTTGTGCAGACAATCGAGGAAAATTGATCTGCACACGAACGCCCCCCGGATTAGACAAAAACAGCCGGATCAGACAAAAACGCCTTCGAGCTAACGCTCCAGTTATGCGATCACCCGTCAGGAATTTCCCGGTGACGATTACGATATGAAAGGCCCCCCGAGGGATTATCTCACGGGCGCTGGATGCCGTGACGTCATCGTAACCGGCGATCGCTGGAAGCGAAGAGAAATCTGATTTAGTATTAGAGATTGAAATTGTATAATGTTTATGTATGTGTGGATGTCATGCGCATTTGAAACTGCCGGAATATTACGGAAATATTCTGAAGCGTCAAGAAAGAAGACTATTTTTATTTTTTGGAACGTTAAGTATACCTTAGTTTTACCAGACCACTGAGCTGATTAACAGTGAAGTCATCTTACGGTGAATCGAATAGTTATTGCCTGTAATTTTTCAAAGATTATGATAAAAATCGTTTGCCTTTTTTATATAATCTACAGAAAAGACAAAACGAAAAAGGGGAAAAAATTAGGTAATTCTCGATCGAACTGGTTACGATGAATCCATGAACGGCATGGCAACACGTGCATGTTTTTGTGACAACTTTTGACGAGTGTTTTATGATCCTTGTCTTTTAGCAATAGTCTGAGTAATATCCTGTACGTCTGAGGCCGTATGTGATCCGTGTATATATATATATATATATATATATATATATATATATATATATATATATATATATATATATATATATATATATATATATATATATATATTTGTGTATGTATATATATATATATATATATATATATATATATATATATATATATATATATATATATATAGAATGTGTGTAGTAGAAGAGTGATCTTCAAATCAAATTATTCATCTGTTTATACTTCTTATTTCTGTAGGTGAAGTATCCTACTGTGAGGGTCGTGTACGCCCTTCGCGTTTAAAACATCTGACAGTCCCGGTTTTGATCCTGATGTGAGGTGGAAATTTATTCCTATTACAAACGAGGTTTTGTACTGATCGTTTCCATCCACATATAGATAGATATCAAGTAGCGCTCCACTCCAATGATAATAGAATTTTGTAGCCACACACATTTAGCATTATTCATTTTGCTGCTGATTGCTCGCCTAATACACTTCAGTAGGCTGAAATTCAATTTAAATGTTAATTCAGCATGAAATAATATAAATGGAATACTTTCATTTCTGACAAGAGAACTTCAGTGCGCTACCTGACCATAAAACTGGCCATCTGTCAGGTAGTTTTTTTTTTTTATCTTGCAGTTCCTGGACTTTACTTAAAGATAAGTTAGATATTTTTTAGTGGGTGCTAAAAATCTTCGTTGCTTTAGTTTTTCTTAGTGCTGCCAAGGATATTTCTGGCAAATAAGATTAGTATTTTTAGGTACCCAGATATGAATAAATAAATGTGTTTTCTTTTATGGGCGTTGCGTATACTTATATATACGCACTGAATTATAACACACACACACACACATATATATATATATATAATATATATATATATATATATATATATATATATATATATATATATATATATATATATATATATATGTATATATTTATATATGTATATATACACACACACATATATTTATATATGTATATATATATATATATATATACACACATATATATATATATATATATATATATATATATATATATATATATATATATATATATATATATAGAGAGAGAGAGAGAGAGAGAGAGAGAGAGAGAGAGAGAGAGAGAGAGAGAGAAGGTCCAATGAATGTGAACTGTGGGACGACATAAGAAAGGTACATAACTAACAAACTAACCAACAAACAAAGAAAAGAAAGTTACTCATATACTTTCTCCTCTCTTTTATTCTCAAGCTGAGTATGTTCATCTCCGTGTATCTTAAATGTCAGAATTAAAACAGGTTGAAAAACTGAGACACTTACGTAGGAACACAGACTTACAAATAAGGACAAATACACAAAAAAAAATAAATTGTTTGAAGTTTTTTCTTTCGTGTAACTTTCAAATATTGACCTTCAGTTTGCATATATTATTCAGATCATATATTTTTCTTTCTCTGAATATTTCCATTAAGATATTAGAGAGATTCTTAATTCAGGACTACAGTCCCTTTGTCTAGCCCGACCCGCAAGTCGAGCATTCCTCAAAAGGTCAGCCATGCACTTGTAACCAAACCTGGTGACCTGTGATGACCTCGATCGCCGTAACACTTGACCCATCTCTGTGGTGGTCATCCTGACGTGGCAAAATTTTGGTTACGGGTGGTCATTTCCAATTTGAGAACGACAGAGGATTCTTGTGCAAGATAATTTGATGTGATTCATTAGCGGATCAGGTAACATGATTTAAAGAAAATGTGGTGGGTTTGTTTTGCCTTCATTTTAATAATTTTGTAATGTAAAATTTATATTGTGATTATTTGATTGTTCTGAAAAACAGCTGACTTTATGTGAATGTAATTTATTCTTAAGCTAAAGTAACTATCAAGAATACCTCAGTGCAAACGATTGTTTTATATATATGTTATTTTTTGATACTTCAGTACAAATGACTGGACTGACATCTGACGATAGACAAATGCAGAATTAAAAGATTTTATAAACATTGCCAACACATGTTTGCACATCTGTCCTGGTAATTTTTTTTATGCATGTTTTAAACTATTATTTTGCATTATCGCTTCCAGTACTGTACAAACCTCCACGACCAATCTGTGGCGAGTGATGATGAAAGCAGGTATCTTTATCCAAGTCAGACAAAACTGACATTAAATAAAAAAAAAAAAAAAAAAAAAACCAGAAGATTCGTCTTTCATCACAGTCTTGAGATTAGATTGCCCACACAAAATTATGCCAAGGTTTTATTCGCCTCGTAAAGGCTTCCAGAGACATCGGAACCTCCAGAAGACGTCTGGACTACTTTTCAAGTCGTTTGTGTGTGTGTGTGTGTCTGTGTGTGTGTGTGTGTAGGCTGGACTGACATCTGTAGGCGTTTAGCGCCGTTTGTTGGCGTATGTGCCCCCTGTACGTTTGAGGTTACTTTCACTAGGCTAGTGCGGCGGTGGCGGTGGTAGTACTAAGCTTAGCAAGTAGTTGTAACCGTAGCAGTAGAATCGACTGTTGTAGGCGAATAGTAGGCGAAGCAGGTTCTGGAATCCCCTGGTCTCCTCTCTCTCTCTCTCTCTCTCTCTCTCTCGACCTCGTCCTATCATTCCCACATCTTAACTCTCCTCCCGCCCCCTCCTCTCTCTCTCCCCTGGCCAATCCTCACCCCTGTACTCTCAGCATTAACGAGCGACCAACGCAGCTAAGATATTAACATTCCTCAGGTGTACCCTCAGGTTTCGAAACGTGCTCATTGCTTTCGTGTTCACTCGTAGGATACCCACCTCCTTTTGTTTTCCCACACATCTCTCACTGCGCACTGTTATCTCAAAGATGTCTTCGGCGTAAATATCTGAAGTGCGCCAGAGCTGGCGCATCTGCGCTCTTCGAATACCCTACGTATCACGTTCTTATAGACCTTGTAGTAGGTGGGTCTCATTCCAAGGAGATTCGAGTGCTATGCAACACCGGCCCACCTGGTCCTTGGGAAAGGCGGGTTCGGCTCGGTTTCGTAATGTGGATATGCGAAGGATTGTGTCTTGAATCCCACATGATACTATAAACTCTTTAAAAGTAGAATTCGGGCACAGAATTATATTAGTTCTTTTTAATGATTACGTCACTCGTGCTGTACTCCTCTTTATGTTTGGAATCCTTGAATCCCACAGGATATCATAAACGCTTTAAAAGTAGAATTCGGGCAGAGATTAATTATATTTGTTCCTTTTAATGATTACGTCACTTATGATTATGATGCTTATGTTAATGATTATGTCACTTATGTCGCTTAACCAGGCTTGTTGATAAAACACCTTTCTTATTTTGGCCTGAGCGAAAGGGAATCTTCCTCACCTTCACGGGGCATTATAAAGACAAAATAAAAAGAGAAACTAATTTGCGATTAAAAGTTCCTTCGTAAAAATGTAATCTTCAGCTAAACTTCAACAGCTTTTATCATTCGTCCTCACTTATCTATTATTCTTTTGAAAAGAGATAAGGATGAATGATTACCACTGACGAATAATTTTATATTTGAATACGACAATATTCCATTTTTGTTAGTTTTCAGTAAATTCATGTGAGCGGCGTTTTAGAGAATCCGTACTATGAACTGGCCAGTGAAGAAGAGTAGCAACTTACGTAACGCTGAAACCACGAGAAATAATTGTGGAAAGGATCGTTTTTATAAGACAGAGTCTTTCTCAAGTGTCATTACTTGACCACCATGCCCTCTTGTGAGCCCTCGGGGAAAATTTTTATATAATGTGTAGTACTTTTCTCTTTACTGTATGTTTTTTAATGGATTTCATATATCGTAAGTTTTTTTTTTTAAAGCTTAGAGGAGGGTTTTCCTAATCTTGATGGGTTAAGTATCTGGCTGTATAAAATGTAATGTATATCCATATATTTTTGGCTATTTCTGTGTATAATACAGGCAGTCTAAAAATCATTAACCTTATGTTTAATGATCATATGATATTATACAAGAATATGCAGGAAGAAACGTAATGTACTTGATAATTACGGCACAAGTGCAAAATAATGTAAATAACACGGTTATTATGACATGACAGTTACATCAGTTGTACTTTAAAACATTATTTGCTTGGTCAGCTTGGTGTCGATGATCATGGTCGTTGTGACGCCATTTTTCAGAAATTAAACAATATTAATATCCAGTCATTGCATCATTAGTTGTATTATGAAATAAGAATGCCTCTTTTGTAGCTGGGGGCATTTATTCCCTTCTTAAAAGAATAATGATTTTCTTCTGACATTGGAAGGCTTCTTCTGTCTTCTTTGAAATGCCAGTATTCATCTGTCTTGAAGGGAATGTTTTCCTTATTTCTTCTGCTCTTGAACGGTAGCCTGTCTTTGGGAATGGAGAGTCATTTCACTAAACTTTAGAGCAGTGGTTCTCAATCTTTTTTTAGTGATGGCACCCTAACTAATGTAATCATTACCGCGGCACCCCTTCTTCACCATCCCACCAAATCGCATGAATTAATATATATATATATATATATATATATATATATATATATATATATATATATATATATATGAGTAGAGAAACTGATAATAATTATATGAAGTCTTTTGGTAACTTTATTTATTTTTTACAAATGTTCATTGAGATGATCAAGCCAAGACAAAATTCACGACAATCTTGCGGCACCCCTAGGCACTGTCTGTGGCACCCCAAGGTGCCACGGCACCCAGTTTGAGAACCACTGCTTTAGGGGATCCTCTATACTTTTTTGCATACTAGGCTGGAAAATTTATTTCAGTTTTATCGTTAGGAATTTCCTCAATGTCCTGAAATTACCGATGTCAGTTGCTCAAGAGAAGTGTTCCTATTACTTTTGGAGACCATGAAGGATCTTATATATCCTACAGGGCTATAAAGGTGAAAGCTCCAAATTATGATTGTTCCTTTCCTGTATAGGTCCATTTCCTTTCACTAGGGTCCGCAGGGACGTGACCATTTTGATAACAGAGCAGCATGGAGCTTTGAAACCATACAGAAACCACAAATTGGAGACGAAACATATTTAAGAAATCCAAATACAGTTTCGGAGTGTCATGCTTCCTCGTCAGTGTGAAGACACCAATTTTCCACACTGAAGAGTGAGCGTGACTCTTTCTGAAATATATTTTTTCTCCAGTGGTTTTTTGATGTGACCATTTTCTTATGTTGTAAGAGCAACTTTAATTATATAAAAAAAAAGATTATCGACAACAAAAATACTCAGATGACAACATGAAAATGTCTTCAAATCTTACACTAGAGAAATCAACGAGAGTATAATTACTCTGAATATAACATCTTGAAAATACCTGCTCTAAGCACACCCCGCCAGGAGACCTTCACATACCCTATTCAGATTTTCAAGAAAGGAGGAGAAAGTGGGCCAGCAGCGGGAAGTAAAGTACCACGTTGTCATAAAAGAAAAAAGTTAAATAGAGACTTTGTAGAGGAGACAGTTCTCGACGACCTTCGTATACAGAACCTTCTGGAAATCTCACATACACAGGCATCGTTGTATGCTGTATGTGTGTGTATGTATGTTTTATTTCTATTGATATTGAGAATGTGTGAACAAGTGTATTTGTTCCATTATGTAAAGATGTTTCGAGAGAGGGTGATACCTGAAGGGTTGAGCGTTTTGGTTCACAGTGAGTCTCTAGGGGTGAGGTTGCGAGCCTTATGCCTTTCTCTTCACCATAGCTGAAGCCAATTGGCATTCGCAGCTAGGTCGAGTGGTGGCAGGCAGATTGAGACCAGAACCATAGACCTTAAGAATACATATACATATATGTGTGTATATACAGTATATATGTAATATATATATTTATTATATTGTGTATATATGTATGCATGTATGTACTGTATGTATTGGATAGACATTTAAATAGATAATCAAGAAATTCATTCTCAGGGCATCCCGGTTGGGCATATCGCTGTTTTTCCCTGAGGTTTTGCGGGAGAAGTACCCATCTCATTTTACCGATTTTTTTCTTGACGTAACGCGGAGCGGTTATCAGCGATTCTCTTACGTAACGATGCGATCCGTTTTACGTCACGAGGGATAAAGTGACTCAGTTCATTTGCGGTTTAGCGAAATCTGATACTGGTCTTGTGATCTGTAACAGACAGAGGCAACAGACAGAAGTAGTAGTTGGCTTACAGACTAACTGACAGAGAGACAGAATGACAGAGGCAGTAGTTAGCAGACAGAGAGACAGAATACCAGATTGTATACCTTGCTGCTATGTCACCCAACCGAGTGACTGACAGAATATGACCTTTAGACAGGCTGAAGGACGGGTGGACCACCCGGCAGGCTGGCAGACTGGTTAACTCACAGACTGACCGACTGGCAGATTTTAGTTCCTGGCAGACATAAAGCAGCCTTGGTAATATGTATTCAGATAGTCTGTGGGCAGCGGAATATGTAATAAAATTAGACCGGTTAATTGTTTTATCATCATACAACGATCAATGAGGCGTCCATTTTAATGCCATTAAGGACCCTATAGCTGAAGGACAGATTAGGAAAGAGGACAAAAAAAGGGCCCTAATCTCGAAGAAGGGGATTGTTCGCCTCGTCAAATGCGGAAGGTTATAGAAATCCGGAAAATGGAACTTATGTAAATCATATTAAGGTGATGATGATGATGTTAATGATAATGATTTTATGAAAAAAATATATTTACAAAATATTTTTTGACAGAAATCACATTCTAGTTTTCTGTAAAAGAAAACTATTGTGCCGGCTTTTTCTGTCCGCCCTCAGATCTTAAAAAATACCGAGGCTAGAGGTCTGCAAATTGGTATGTTGATCATCCACCCGCCAATCATCAAACATACCAAATTGCAGTCCTCTAGCCTCAGTAGTTTTTATTTTATTTAAAGTTAAAGTTAGCCATAATTGTGCTTCTGGCAACGATATACGATAGGCCACCACCGGCCCGTGGTTAAAGTTTCGTGGGCTCATACAGCATTATACCGAGACCACCGAGAGATAGATCTATTTTCGGTGGCTTTGATTATACGCTGTACAGAAAACCCGATTGGGCAGAAGAAACTTCGGCGCATTTTTTACTTGTTTGTGTTGTCACTGATGACCGATGTTAAAGATGACAGAGATGAATTAGAAGATGTTGATGAAAATAGGGCGAGGATAAGGACGATGTTGGGTGTATATGAGGTCAAATTAACCAGACTGAAAAAGGCGATAGCAGCTAGCGGTAATAACGTGTGAAAATAATGACTTGGATGGATGTCAACTGAGTTACTAATATTTCCTTGATAAATTCAATAAGAGATGTGATATTTTTGCTAAAATCACCTCAATTAAAACACAAATATAAGCTTTTGCGATAGTTACGTGTTTTAACAAGGATGCCATATAGCAATACTGTTTCTACTTATGACGGTGGATTCAAGAGGTGACTAACAAACATTTGTTTTTTCCTTCTTTATGCACGTTGGAGAGAGAGAGAGAGAGAGAGAGAGAGAGAGAGAGAGAGAGAGAGAGAGAGAGAGATGATGATGAAAGCATCTTAGCAAATCTTAAGGTACGATTTAAGAGACAGAGAGAGAGAGAGAGAGAGAGAGAGAGAAAGAGAGAACATAGAAACAAATCTTTAGGTACAATTAAAAAGAGAGGGAGAGAGAGAGAGATAGAGAATATATAAACAAATTTTAAGGTACAACTAAAGGGAGAGAGAGAGAGAGAGAGAGAGAGAGAGAGAGAGAGAGAGAGAGAGAGAGAGAGAGAGAGCATCGAAGCAAATCTCAAGGTTTAATGAGAGAGAGAGAGAGAGAAAGAGAAAGAAAGCACCGAAACGAATCTTAAGGTTTAATTAAAGAGAGAGAGAGAGAGAGCACCGAAACGAATCTTAAGGTTTAGTTAAAGAGAGAGAGAGAGAGAGAGAGAGAGAGAGAGAGAGAGAGAGAGAGAGAGAGAGAGACTGATTCACAAGCTTCTCATCATTAGTGATAGACAAAAAAAAAAAAAAACTCCAAATTTCACTGCAGAATGAATGATATTTGGGAAAATATCTCTGACTTTTAGAAAGCTAAGAACAGCACCCCACACCCCCACTAGCTGCGCCTCTAACCCACGACAATCAAAACCCGTAGAAGGCGCTGCTGGCTGTTGCGGGCGTCCGTGAGGCGCAGGGGCGCCGCCAGAGCCACCACCAGAAAGGTATTTGGAGCTTTCTACAGTGACCCCGTGTCAAGGACTCCTTGTCAAGGAGTCGGGGTGGCTGGTCTAAAGGCGTGGCATTTGATTCCGACCTCCCCAGAGAGGATCTGGAGAACATGATTCCTGTGCTTCAGTTTTTTTGTATTTTTTTTCTCAGTGATATATTTTATTTGTTATATTCTTTTTTCGTTTCTGTTATTTTATTTGAAAGCTTCATTTATATATATATATAACATGTATGTATATATATATATATATGAAATAATATATATATCTATTATATATATATATATATATATATATATATATATATATATATATATATATATATATATATATATACATACATACATACATACACACATATCCATATGTGCATATATATACATACACACACCCATATACTTATGTATATATTTATACATATATTTCATATATACAGGGGTATGTCTTTGGTGTTTGTGTATGACCATACTTGCCTACTATGTCCACATCCAATATATGATTTTTAAATAACTAGTGTGTAGCGCAAATGAGTGTGTTTTCATTTCATTGTACCCATCCACAAACGTATCAATTTCCTACCTCCAAGAAGTAGTGCGCACTTGCTTTGTGGAACGTCCTCATCCCCTTTCTGTCGAGGCTCCAAGTTGTCACACTGCCCAGAACTTTTTCGTAAACTCTGGGACAGGATCCCTTGAAGTTAAATTTTGATATTGATGTCTTTAGTCTGAGGTGTAAGAAGGCTTCGATACTAGCTTAAAGTATCTTAGCTATAGTTTTCTGAAAAGAAAACTATTGTGCCGGCTTTTTCCGTCCGCACTTTATTCTGTCATCACTTTTTTCTGTCCGCCCTCAGATCTTAAAAACTACTGAGGCTAGAGGGCTGCAAATTGGTATGTTGATCATCCACCCTTCATGAAACGTACCAAATTGCAGCCCTCTAGCCTCAGCAGTTTTTATTTCATTTACGGTTAAAGTTAGTCATACTCGTGCCTCTGGCACCGATACACGATAGGCCACCACCGGCCCGTGGTAAAAATTTCATGGGGCGCGGCTCATTCAGCATTATACCGAGACCACGGAAAGATAGATATATTTTCGGTGACCTTGATTATACGCTGTAGCGGCTGTACAGAAAACTCGATTGCTCCAAAGAAACTTCAGTATATTTTTACTTATTTTTTGGTAGTGCCGGTTTTATATGTAGATGTTCCTCTTTTTTTTTTTTAGCTTTAATTGCTCTCTCTTCTCTTTTATTTGCTCATTTGACAAATGGGAATTCTAAATGTGGTGGCTTTCTCCGTAACTCCATTGTCTTTTATGCATTTTCTAAATGAGCGTTTGCTCATGTAGAATGATAATAAGAACACAATTTAACAAGACTTGCTTAAGAGAGTGTAACACATCAGAAGCTGCACCGTATATTTTCTCTTCTGTGATATAGTCTGCTTTCTCTAAACCTAAGGGTGGTAAATCTTACTCATTGACAACTCATTTTCTTCTTGAAATTTGGATTTTTTATTGAAAACAAACAAGATCTCCATGACATTCTTCATTAAAGGTAGTTAGCAGATTGTTCTGGCAATAAGCAAATCTTGCGATTTTACTTTTTGGTAATAATAATTATTATAATTATCAGTCTTAAATAGGAGCATTAATTGGAATTTTTTGTATTACATCGTAATTATCAAAGTAGTAATGATTACTGGAGTAGAAAGTGTACGAATACTTTTATTTTTAGACACTTCTAATCGTCACTTATTGCGCAGCCAACATTTAGAGAGAGAGAGAGAGAGAGAGAGAGAGAGAGAGAGAGAGAGAGAGAGAGAGAGAGAGAGAGGGGCCAGCTGTGAGGTACAGTGCCTTATGTTACCGAAGAATGAAACTGCATTGTGTCCTATTGACTTGTGTTAACGGGAGTTCTGGAGTTCTGGAGCGCCTCATTCTTGAGTGTGTGGGTGTTTGGGGAGGGGCAGGTGTTAACTGCCTTGCACACGGAGAGAGAGAGAGAGAGAGAGAGAGAGAGAGAGAGAGAGAGAGAGAGAGTTGCTTCTGGAGTGCATGCGTGAAGTCGATGCATTTATGTAACAGAAAAAATTAGATGAATACATGTCGGCGTGTTGCTTACTGGAATGATAAAGTGTACCTCCATGTCAAATACACACAGACACACACACACATACACAACCATTAGTAGGTTATGTACGCACACATGTATATATATACACAAACATACATACATACATAGTTAAACAGTTATATATATATATATATATATATATATATATATATATATATATATATATATATATATATATGTGTGTGTGTGTGTGTGTGTGTGAGTGTGTGTATGTGTGTGTGTCTGACCAGTGGTTACGGTTGACTAACAGACAGGAACATAAGCACAGGTAGCTGAGAAGTCGTAGAATTATCGAGACATTTAATTTCAGAAAATCTGTAAAAAATACTGTACATGCAAGGACACATATTCATAAATACCTACTATTTACTATTTATACATGCAAATGTAAACTCTCGCAAACACACTCACAAGTACATTATCTCTGTCTGTCTGTCCCTGTCTCTCTCTCTCTCTCTCTCTCTCTCTCTCTCTCTCTATATATATATATATATATATATATATATATATATATATGTATATATATATATATATATATATATATATATATATATATATATATATATATATATATACACACATACTGTATATATATATATATATATATATATATATATATATATATAACTGAATGTATTCATTTCAAATAATGTAACTCGTTACCTGTAATTAATTTCTTTAATAGTTTTTATCAAAGCACATAACGATAATTCCCTTGCCGTTATGTAACCGTATTATTTCAGTCTCCTCGCTTAATCACGAAAGAGAGACGAATTGAAGCGTCCTGTCATCCAAGAACCTCATTTCAAACAATTACAACCTTTAACGATGCGAACAACATCCTCAAACGTGTTTCAGAAGACTCTTCGGACATGACATGTGTGAACACACACACATACACACACACGCACACACGCACACACACACACACACACACCCAACATCTGAAGAGCTTCAATGATGAGTGTTTGATGTACGTTAAGGAATTGTTCAGCTGTGATGTCTGCGTAAGAAGAAGAAGAAGAATAGGAAGAAGAAGAAGACGGAGAAGGAGAAGAAGAAAAGGAGGAAGAAGATAAAAGAATTGTTTGATGTGTACAAGAGTATTAAAGAGTATTAAAGTTCCTTAACCCCGACACAGTCGGTTAGCCGCCGGCTCTTACTCACACCAAATCTCTCTCTCTCTCTCTCTCTCTCTCTCTCTCTCTCTGTCAGTGTTCTACCTCACACCTTAAGCTCCCACCCACCTCCTCCCACCTTAATCCTCACCCCTGCCTTCCTTCCCTCTTCTCACAAGTATCAAACAGTTGTCGCTCAGTTTTCCATTGACATAAATACTTCCCTAAAATGGAAGACTGCAGTTTCTGCAAAAATACAAAATTGAGAAAAATGGTAGTTGATACTCCCTTGCCTTACTACTGATTTTGCAGATACTGCAAATGGGACCCCTAAATACTCGTGGAAAGCATTGAAGAATCATTCTGAAACTGCAGTAACTTGTGTATCAGTGTTTCACGAGCCCAATAGACGGCATACCTCAATTTCGTAAATTTTTCAGATACTGCAGTTTTCCATTTTGGGGCAGAATATTCCTCTGAGGATTTCATTAAAATTATTTTGTTTAAAGAACTTTTCAGTTCCATGAGTTTGTTATTGTTTTATGCTTATTTTCTGTTTCATATTTACTTCCTTATGAACATAATTTAAGTATATTTGTGGTCTCAATCTTCTCTAATATTACTGTCATGTTTGAGGTATGAGGACACCTGCGTACTTATAAGGTACACAGTGGGTTCATGTACTGATGAACTGTGAAAGTAAGAATGTGGCATTGACTATTTTTACTCTGTAGTCATCCTCTCTTATAGGAAACGTCTTAATGGTCGATGTATTATATATATATATATATATATATATATATATATATATATATATATATATATATATATACATATATATATATATATATTATATATATATATATATATATATATATATATATATATATATATATATACACATTCATTTATATATATGTGTATTATATATTATATATATATATATATATATATATATATATATATATATATATAATATATATATGTATATGTATATGTATATAATGGAAGTGTGAAACATACATTTTAAAGACATGCTGTTCTATATCCTTCGCATGAAAGGACCAGCCCACCTATTCTTTACGGGGTTCCCTTAGTTATTCAACGAATATATATTTTCTTTGTTTTGATGAAGGCTCATGCTTACAAAAATTCTGCATATCCACAGTGTAGTGTCTGCAGTGAGTATGGAGAGGAAATTTGAACAATATTTCTTCAAAAACGCCTTAATAAATCACTACGGAGTTTTGGAGTTTTTTTACTTTTTGTATTTACAACGCAACAAATTCCTTCACTCTTATCAGGCCGTGTTGCCAAATATCTTCACTTCCGGAGAATCTTGCCACTAAAGCATGTGCAAATATGCTTATGCTTTTTGCGATGGTTTACGTATGTCTACAACGACATAAGTAAATCATCTCTGTTCCCACACTTATCGACGGGCTCCGTTCAGCAACTCTCTCTCTCTCTCTCTCTCTCTCTCTCTCGGGGATTCGTTTCCCAGCCCGTGGTGAGATAGACAGATTTCGCTCCTGATGAATGAGGTGACAAAAGATGGTGTGTGAAACAGTGACCGATTTTTCTCAAGACCTGTGAGTTGGAGATGCTTCTGGTGAAAGCATTGGGGCTTTCTGGTTACGATCAATTCACTTGTTTTGTAAGATTTCTTTATTCATGCATACACACACACACAGAAAACATATATATGTATATGTACACATATACATATATATATCTGTATATACAGTATACACACACACACACACACACACACACACACACACACATATATATATATATATATATATATATATATATATATATATATATATATATATATATATATATATACATGCATATACAGACATTAAGCCGTGGGTGGCTACTAGGAAAAACGACAAAATGTCCTCTGCCACATTCACATACATATCATACACTCGTAAGCAAATATACATATATTAATACGTAGAAATAAATTGATAACAGAAATATGTTAACAACAATGCTTAATGCCCCATAAACCCCCCCCCCTTCCAGAGAGTCTTAATCCCTTTTTATCCTTGCAGGATGTGGCGATACAGAAGCAGATGGAGATGAAGCACCGTCAGGAGGAGGACGACCTATACAAGAAGTTCGCCAAGCAAAGGGCGGCCGAGGAAGCCCGCATGAACGACCACCTGAAGGAGGAATGGGAGACGGAGCTGGAGAAACTGACGTCACAGTAAGGGAACGTGTCCTTCGGTACTGGGGATTTCAGGTCCTGTCGGGGAAGGTTAGGATTGATGAGAGACGGGAATTCAGATCCTGTCCGTCGGCGTGGATCTGAAAAATGGTGGGACCGGATTTTGCTGAAAGGGCGTTCATTTGTGAGAGGTGTTAGTCGGTTCTAAATGGGCAGAAAATTATGAAGGGCTGGAATTGCGCCCACTGGAAAAATATTGGAATATGAGAAGCAAGATTGCGGTTTACTAATAAAAGGGAGGAATTGCTTACCATTATAAAAGAAATTATGAAAATCAGGAATAGAATCCTATTTAGAAATACAAATATCAACAGACAATTTACGATTGACAGCAATTAGATCAAGTTGAAAAAAATAAGCCATGCGCTGAATACAATTGGAAAGGAAAATTATAGAAAATGCAGTAACTGAACGTCACTGAATAGAGGCTTGTGTCATACATGAATTTAGATCCTGCCGCAAAAATGAATATCTTAGAAAATCTGATTTGGATCCTAATAAATATCAATTATGAAATGCACAAACTGGCTTCATCAAAATTATCGTTGTGACGAAGCAGATTTCTTTGGTATTGTTACCTGTCAATTCACTCGTTATTAATAAGTTTTTAGTTTTCTGAAAAGAAAACTATTGTGCCGGCTTTGTCTGTCCGTCCGCACTTTTTCTGGCCGCCCTCAGATCTTGAAAACTACTGAGGCTAGAGGGCTGCAAATTGGTATCTTGATCACCTACCCGCCAATCATCAAACGTACTAAATTGCAGCCCCTAATCTCAGTAGTTTTTATTTTATTTAAGGTTAGAGTTAGCCATAATCGTGCATCTGGCAACGATACAGAACAGGCCACCACCGGGCCGTGATTAAAGTCTCATGGGCCGCGGTTCTTAAAGCATTATACCGAGACCACCGAGAGGCAGATCTATTTATGGTGGCCTTGATTATACGCCGTACAGAAAACTCGATTGCGCCGAAGAAACCTCGGGGCATTTGTACATGTTTATTCTCAAAACTTTTGTTATTCGACATACCCCGAAAAATTAGATAATTGTAGTGCCTGGCGTTGCTGCATCAAAGAAGGAATGAGTCGTTAACCTCTGAGATATCAAGATTAATGCAATCTTATCATTTTTTGAAGAACTGGACCCTCTCCTTGCACTTATCTGGTTAAAACTCGTCTTTATCCAAAACAAATTATCAACATTTTTATCTTGATACCATAACTCCTTGTACTTTGGAGATTGCAAGATGCGAATATGATTTAAACGAACGCCGAATCTGTATATTAATTATGTAGATTTGTGGTTGATTATTCTTCTGCGTGTAATTTTCGTAATATTGTGATATTTAAATTTCCTCTGGACTATCGTTCATGAAGAGGAATGATATACTGCATTCAATTTGCTTAGGCAGAGATAGGTCCAAGAAACTGCCGCTTTCTTCAAATAAAAATCTTTTATAAGGAAATTTTGAAATTTAATATTTCAATAGTTAATTAAAGACTATGTGTTATTGGCCTTGGAAGTGATGATGCCAGTTAACCTGACTGTGCAGTCACTAGTTGAGTTGAATGGAGGAAGATTTGAATAGCTATAATAAGGAAAATATATACACAAAAATATCACAGATTCTTAAAATTCTATATTTTCAATAATAATAAAAAAATCACGAAAATATATATGACTCCCTGAACTTCCACAGGCTCAATAACTTGAATATAACTTAAAATATAACATATCTTTAAAGTTATACATTTTGAGTAACATAATAAAAATAAATATATACATATATATATGTATACATATGCATATATATACATATATATATATGTATATTCATATAAGTGTATATATAATTTTATATATATATATATATATATATATATATATATATATATATATATATATATATATATATATATGATCCCGTAAGCTTTCAGGCTCAATTCCATTGAATAAAACTTAAAAAAAAAAACTTTCGGGTAAAACTCTAAAATTACGAAATGTCCACAGATTCGAGCGCGACCTGGCGATGAAGAAGCGCTCCCGGGAGGAATCCAAGGTCCTGACGGTGAAGCACCAGAAGGAGAGAGAAGAACTGGAGAAGAACATGACGATAAAGAGGGACATGAAGAAGGAGAACCTCTCTCGCAAGATGCTGGAACACGAGAGGTAATAGGCGGGGAAATCATTTCTTTTTATTGGAGAGAGAGAGAGAGAGAGAGAGAGAGAGAGAGAGAGAGAGAGAGAGAGAGAGAGAGAGAGAGGAGGTGCAGATAGATGGGTAGAGAGATAAATAGATAAAGGGAGAGAGAGGAGGTGTGTTGCACAGAGAGAGAGAGAGAGAGAGAGAGAGAGAGAGAGAGAGAGAGAGAGAGATGTATAAAGAAAGAGGGAAATAAATGTTTGTTGATAGATAACTAGTTAGCTAGATTAGATAAATAGAGAGAGAGAGAGAGAGAGAGAGAGAGAGTGCAGAAGGATGTGTAGAGAGATAAATAGATGGAGGGAGGGAGAGAGAGAGAAGGTGTGCTAGAGAGAGAGAGAGAGAGAAGAGAGAAGAGAGAGAGAGAGAGAGAGAGAGATGTGTAAAGAAAGAGGGAAGTAAATGTTTGTTGATAGATAACTAGCTAGCTAGCTAGAGAGAGAGAGAGAGAGAGAGAGAGAGAGAGAGAGAGAGAGAGAGAGAGAGAGAGAGAGAGAGAGAGAGAGCGGGGTGCTGGAGATATCTGTGCAGATAGAGAAAAGATGAAGCACAGAAGCTGAACCCAAGCTGTCAATATCCTATCAAAACAACAAACCCATTATAGAAAGACTTCCCCAAATCCTAACCTGCCAGCCTTTTGTATTTTACCACAGGGCGGCCACAGCAGCTCTGGTGGAGAAGCACAGCAAGGAGATGATGCGCCTGATTCAGGAGAAGAGATCTGAATTCTTGGACGACGAAGAGGAGGTCCTAGAACACTACCCTGCGCAACCCCCTCCGCCCTTGCCTCCCCCGCAGACGAAGACCGACATCTACACGGATCCGGACGAATTCGCTGAGGTCGATCAGCTGGCCATTCAGGTGAGTGAATGGGCCCATAGGTTTTGAGCTTAGATGGCGAGGGTGAGTTTATGTAAGATGAATGCTGGGACTTACACTATTGTCTTGTGTATTCACAGAAACTTGCAGGCTTCCATTTATATATAATGTGTTCGATTTAATGTAATTTAAATACAGGGAGTTTCTGTAATCTGAATACTGAGAGTCATGTTTTTTGTCGTCTGCATGCATTCATAAATTCATTCATAGATTCCGTGTACGAGTTGACATAATCGTAGTACTGTGCTTGTGCACAGGAAGCATTGCAGACTATATTGGAGATTTTACTTCTCAAACATTAATAAGCTGAAATTAAAATCTCCTTTAAACTAAGACTTGAAAGAACTTTATTTGCAACATTTATGGAAAAGAAAGTTGGATAAATCGATAACCATTACACAGCAAATGAGAAATTTTAGTCATTTAACAAAACTATTTAATTTTCAAAAATGTCCCAGTTAGAGAAAATAAGGACATTTGGATCATTAACAAGACGTGCTGTATCTTCATTTCACGTGTTAAAGTAAAAAAGAATATTCCAAACGATTTGGAAATAATAAATAAATTATGTTGCGTATCGTTAAAGATGCTTGTTAAGGGCATTTTCATGAAATTATCCAAAGAAATGGTGAAATACATTTTAAGACAATGAGTCGTAGCAAGCTACCTCATTTTAAAGAAGGGCTGATGAAACATTATCTAACGTCTCCAGATCAGTTAGGTGATATAAGCCGCAATGAAATAAAAAGACATCTGATGTACAGTTAGTAAAATTTATCGCAGAAAATATAGTTGGAACACTGAGATGATTAAGGTGGGACTGTACTGAATCACTCCGGTGTTGTGTTTAAGAGAAAATCTATTGTGGTTATATCCGTCATTTTCTTGGAAACAGTCGAATCATTGAGACGAAAATGAAAGATAAAAACTAAAAAGAAAAAAAAATCTAAGAAATTCTAAAGGAAAGGAACGTTTGAGAAAGTATAAAACTTACGAAAGTCGCTGAGCAAAGCTGAAGACTGTCATCTAGAACTGATAAACCTTTTCCTTTCTACGAGAAACCATATGACCTGGTATGGTGTGAAGAGGGCCCTCAGAATTGTGAATTCTGAGATGAAAGCAGAATATTAGGCAATAGACTTCAAGGTTCAAGAACTTAGAATTTACTAATACTAGTTAACCGTAGCCCCTAGAACCGATCGGAATGATTAATTTTGAGGCGAAGACAGAATGTTAGGCAACAGAGCTCAAGACTCAAGCAGAACCAGTGATAAGAACTTGGTGTGTATAGACAGTAACATTTACAGATACTAATGAAATTTGCTCCTAAAACTGAAATGAAGACGGAACACGAAATTGACACTTTCTACTCCAACAGGTGGCACAAGAGGACCAGAAGACCTTCACAGACCTGGTGAGAATGCTAGTCGGCCAGTGCATTTCTGACGTGGAAAAAGCCAGGACGATCTTCCGCTGGATCACTGTCAAGAACCTGAATTCCATCACCTTCGACGACTCTGCGCACGGGGACACGCCCATGGGCCTGCTGAGGGGCATCAAATACGGGACTGAGTCCTACCACGTCCTTTTCAAACGTCTTTGCAGGTACTTTGAACGACGGGTTAGACAGGGTTTTTATTTTTTTGTTTTCTGTAAAAGAAAACTATTGTGCCGGCTTTGTCCGTCCGCACTTTATTCTGCCCGCTCTTTTCTGTCCACCCTCAGATCTTAAAAACTACTGAGGCTAGAGGGCTGCAAATTGGTATGCTAATCATCCACCCTCCAATCATCAAACATACCAAATTGCAGCCCTCTAGCCTCAGTAGTTTTTATTTTATTTAAGGTTAAATTTAGCTATAATCGTGCTTCTGGCCGTGGGTAAAGTTTGATGGGCCGCAGCTCAAATAGCATTAAACCGAAGCCACCGAAAGATAGATTTATTTTCGGTGGCTGTACAGAAAACTCGATTGCGCCGAAGAAAATTTGGCGCGTTTTTTACTTGTTATTTATATAAAATTGTTACGTGTGATAAAGTCATTTAAATTAACCTTCTCAGAGGAAGAATCTCCTTCAAACAATCGTTGTGATTAAGAGTCTTTTTTTTTTTTTTAGCTTTGTAAGCTATGATTTAGCTTACGATGGTTTTCATGTTTGAAAACCTTCATACTTCTTGCTCTCAATCCAGAGGAAGAAAATGTTCAAGAGTTGTGCTTTGAAAGTAGAGCCTTTTAGAAGAAGTTAATTTTTTTACACATTAAAAATCACGACTAAATGAGATTTGTTA
Organism: Macrobrachium rosenbergii; assembly: GCF_040412425.1. NCBI lineage: Eukaryota > Metazoa > Arthropoda > Malacostraca > Decapoda > Palaemonidae > Macrobrachium > Macrobrachium rosenbergii. The sequence goes on from NC_089750.1 coordinate 69,743,460, forward strand.
CAGTGGAATGAAATTAATAAAATCAACACTTTTGTGTTGATGAAACTGTGCAAAATAATTTTCATTTCATTAAACCTCAAGTAGAACATCCAAACGAAATTTGAGTCGAGGAGAACGTCCAATTAATACTTAACGAAAACCAGACGGTAGTTATTTCCTAAAAGCTATAACAAACGCCAATCCTCTTCAGCTACGCCGGTCTGCACTGCGTGGTCATCAAAGGTTACAGCAAATCGGCAGGATACCAGCCGGGCGTGAGGTTCGAAGACAACAGATTCCGCAATTCCTGGAACGCCGTGTACGTCGCAGGGGCGTGGCGGTTCGTCCAGTGTAACTGGGGCGCCAGGCACCTGGTCAATGCCAAGGAGGTGCCCAAACCAGGGGGCAAGAATAAGAGTGATAGTCTCAGGTAAGGCCTTAGAATTCGTGACTTTGCTTTTCAAATTATATTATTTTTTTTTATATCACGTATATTGTGTAGTAGTTCATTCGTGTGCACATTTTAACAAATAATGCAACTTACATCTTTCTGTTTCTTGTTTCCCGTGTGTTTCTTCGTATTGCTTCGCTCGTTTATTTATATTATTTCCTTACGTTTTCTTTCTTCCGCATTTGCGAATTATATTTCCTTCATTCATTGTAATGTGCGGCTCTCCAAAACGATAGCAAATATCGAATATTTCAGGGAACAAGTGTACGTGTATACAAGTATACACATTTATATGTACTATATATATATATATATATAATATACGTATATATATTATATATATATATATATATATATATATATATATATATATATATATATGTATATAGATATCAATCTTGATAACATTTTCCTCAGGCTGTCAGTATTCAGATTTGTTTGCATTGCTATATTTATGTCCGTTAGGTCGTGTTGTAATATAACATCTTAACAAAAATTCATGTTCTGATAGATAGTACAAGCCTGAGTTTAAATTTTTGTTTCGTAGACTAGGATCCAAAGGGAAAAGACGCCTTTTTGTAACATTATTTATCAGTTTCTCATAAAATACTTCGCTTTACCATTTTGATGAGAGATTATTTTTAGATTTTTTTGATTACGGTATATTGTAAATAGAAATCATGACAAGCTTCACGATAAAGTTGGTATTGGTTACGATAAATGTAAATTTTTTTCTACATTGAAACTCGAATATGTTGAAGAACCAAATTATTATTATTATTATTATTATTATTATTATTATTATTATTATTATTATTATTATTATTATTATTATTATTATTATTATTGTTGTTGATAAAATTTGAATTGATCTGTGACAGAATCAGTTGTCTCAAAAAGATCCATTTGAAATCGTAATGCTGTATTCTTATTATTATTAAAAAATATGATTTGATCTTAATCCCACAATAATATCTCCTTTCTCTTTCACGTTGTCTGTTATTTAATATGACAATGATATAAAGAGAGCTAATGCTAAAAATAAACGGATGCGATTGCTTGACGTAATCTGCAACCCAGAATCGTCTCTGTTGGTTGGTCAGAGCCTGAAGGTCCACAACAAACCTTCTGCTCCCTTCCACACCTTACCACCTTAGCCAAGACAAGGTCCCTTCTGCTGGCATGCAATCCACTTACTAGCTCAGAGTGAAACTGCATTTATCACATTTTGTAAATCAAAGTAGATGCTTAAATGATAGTACAGCTAGCTTCATACTGCGAGCAAACTTTGTATATATTTATATGCTGATTTATGTTATATTTGATATTTCTGTTCTATTTTTTATTTGGGAATTATTTAACACAAAAGGTTTGTTCGGAATTCATTGTCTTCTTAGGCTCGTTCTAGATGCATGATTACTCATTTTGAGTAATAATGATAGTAATTATTAATAATCATCATCTTCAATATCATCAGTTGCCCCATTAGCCATGTCCCATATCAACTGCCCAGACATTTATTAAATAATAATAATGATAATAATTAATAATAAAAATTATCATATTTTATGGCATAATCATCAGAGTATGTAGTTTTGAAATGTATTATAGCTTTAGCAGGAATGACCTGTAATTGATGGCATTCCGACTGTATATAATTGGGGTAAATGCATGTTCAGTTTACCAAAAAAAAAAAAAACCTCAAGTAATGATAATAATATTTGTTTTTATTATTTAAATTTATGACTTGCGCAGAGCTGAAGGAATAAAAGCCTAAGAAAAGTGAGAAGCCTAAGAACAGTTATTGAAGTCCCACATTTTTCTTTTAAAATGCATCTGTTCGAGACAAAATTTTGAATGAATTAACCTTTCAGTTTATCTGAAGACATTTGTATTATATATCTCGCAATATTTTCAATGTTTTTCGTGAATCTGAAGAAAAATTAATATTTATAGAAATAAACGGATTTACTATAACATTTTCAACTGAATCAAAGTCCAAATTTAAAAAAAAAAGTCATTGCACAGTACGTAAGCAATAAAATGTAAATACATTTGTTAAAACGAATACAGTAATTAGGTAAGATTCACTTTACATTTAATATTCTAATAATTAAGTCGAAGGACTATTTTTTTTTACGCAGAGGTTTCTTTATGATTAACGAAACTCATATTACAAACTAATTTCTGATGTTTGAGCGGAGAATTTTCATGAATATCTCAGCATCAAAGTCGTAAACTGCGAGCAAGAGATGGGTTTTCCTCAGTTGTCACTGACCAAGTAAATCAGAAGGAAGTAAATCTATACAGTTTCGTGTACTGCAAGTGCATGTACATAAATCGAGCTTTTAGATGCATATTTTTTAAGCTAAAGTCATGCAGTCCTCACAAACTGTAACTAGGAAAGAGCAGGTTTTCCGAAAAAGGGTCATTAATAATGTTTTGGTAACCTGGGTTTTTCCTCACAAACTTCCTCAACCAGTAAAAGTTGCAAATAATCAAATGACATTAAATATAATATTTCTTAGATATTGCCAGCCTGCAACAACATGAAAGTGAGGATTTGATAATGTGTGAAAATATTAAGGAAAGTATTCATATATGCCACAGTAAATCTCGGTTAACTCTGAATACATTACTTCCTAAATATTGCCAATTTATACACACCTCGCACCCACAAATCAGACGGATTCAGTAGTCAGTGAAAATACTATTAGGATCAGTGTTAACTGGCTGTATGTCCTTGGTTTCAAGTTCGTTTTGTCTCCTGGCAGAAGACAAGTCCGCTGATTATTTAATCGTTCTTTGTTTTTTGTTTTTTTTTCACTGTTTTTACTTCATTGTGTATAGTGCAAACTGTATTTTATGGTTCTTAGCAATTTTCCAAACAGTAAACGCCTCCCCCCCCCTCCTCTCTCTCTCTCTCTCTCTCTCTCTCTCTCTCTCTCTCTCTCTCTCTCTCTCTCTCTCTCTCTCTCTCTCTCAAATTCTACCATTCATTGTATAATATTTTTTATCTTGCTTGTATCATCTAACACTGCCTGCACTTGGCTGTAAATTTTTTGAAGCAATGCATCATCTGAAACTGCGTAGGAAACTGAGCTTTTAATTCAAAATGGATATATGATAGACAGATAGATGGATAGATAGATTGAGATGTCAGTCAGTAATTTATGTGTACATAAGCATAAAGTTACCTATTTTAGCCCAATTTTGTACTTGCCTATTTAGCCCAATTTTGTACTTGCCTATTTAGCCCAATTTTGTACTTGCCTATTTAGCCCAATTTTGTACTGTCTCCCTGGCCATCGAATTCTGTTCCACATTGTAAATATTTTGAATTTTCCCTTCAATATAATTCGTGTAGACATTTCTGTAAATAGATCCATTTTGTGTTTTCTTGTCAACTGTAAAAATTTACTTTTTAACTTTTATTCCTTTACCTTTATACTTGTATGACTATTGCAATGTCAAAGGTAGGAGAAATTAATCTAGTGCTTATGCATGAGATTGCTCAGTATTTTATGAAATAACATTTTTGCTTCATCGTAGTTGAGCAAATGGGTCTGACCCATATTTTTCATTCTTCAAATGCTACCCTTTCTCCTCAGGACGTCCCATAACCTCCATCTCCTTTCTACTGCCCTCCACCTGAGTCACCACTGATGACCCAAGTCTCTTATCTTATATGACATTGCTTAAAATTTCCTGTGACTTTGATTTGGTGATGATATATCCACTTCATAACCTTCCTCGGCCCGGAGATGGAATTCCATAGGCCTTGCGGAATGCTGGTCAAGGCAATATGATCTCTAGTGATGCAGGCGATGTGCTTGTTTGGTTGTGTGAAGGAAAAAACTGTCTCGTTACTGATGCAATACGAGTGTTTTTCTTTTTTTCATCACTGCTAATGTTGCTATTACAGTTGTTGTTGTTATTTTAATAATAATAATAATAATAATAATAATAATAATAATAATAATAATAATAATAATAATAATAATAATAATAATAATAATAATAATAATAATAATAATAATAATAATAATAATAATAATTTCCAATATTATCACCCCAGTTCCAACGACTGCAATGATAATTTTTATGATGATAGCAATAAGAAAGTCATCTCATCCAAATCGACACATGAAAAAATATATATATATATTTACAGCAACATTGATAGTGACAGCATTTATAAAAGGAAATTTCATGCTTCAACCAAAAATTCACCCAGAATAAGTACTGTAATTGAATTAAAGAAATTACGATCATAAACTGATTAATGAACACTGCATCTAATTTAACATATATAAAAGACGTTGAAAGTTGATATTTCACTCACATTCTAGCCTGGCCACACACACACATGAGATGACCTTACCCACAAGAAATATTGTTCCTTCTCCTCGGTTGCCAGGTATTGTTGAAAAGGTGCCAAGTATCTTTCTGGGAGAGAATATTATTCGAAAAGCAGTCGACACAGCGTAGCAAATATATTTTCAATGCTCATAGTACCCCTGAAATAAAAATCCAAGGTTCTGAGGGAAAATGACGGAGTCAAGAGATTTATGTACATTATGTAAGTTAAACAAACACTAAATTCTCCCAGATTTGAAAGCCAAGTCAGGAATTTAAAAAATGTCCAAGAATTTTTCTGATTTTTATTTTTATTATTATTAATGCTGTTGTTGTTTTTGTTGTTGTGGTTTTGCAGGATACACTTTTGAGTCTGTTTCATTAACTATAGTAGCTGCTTGAGGGACGTTAATTTTATACTTTATATCTTTAATTCTTCTTATCATTTCTCTCTCCCCTCAGAGAGAGAGAAATAAAAATTTAAAGGTTTATTATAGAACTAATGCCACTGAGACAACTATTATTATTATTATTATTATTATTATTATTATTATTATTATTATTATTATTATTATTATTATTATTATTATTATTATTATTATTATTATTATTATTCATTTATTTATTTTACAAATAATTTAAAGAAAGAGTAATTAGAAGTGCTTATTTCTGAAGAGGTCCCTGATTTTTAAAAGGCATTTGTCTAAAATGAAAAAAAAATGTTATTGGTCAAAAGCTGTAACCTTTTCCTCTGCTATTTACTAAACCTTAAATTAAACAAATAAGGAATAACCTTCACATAACTAATATCTTGAAAGTGACTTCAAGGAAATACTGCTTTCATTTTGATCTAAGACACATGCTACGCCCCTAGAGATAGTAGAATTTGCTACAAAACATTTACTTTTGATGTTATCAAGAAGACATCCCTGTACACTGAACTGTAGACGATTGCTGGTGTATTTTGTCAAGCAATGAACTCTACATGCAGACACTTCAACATAGAATTGCCAATCTTCATTTTTCATCCTCTTATCCCACCTTTTCTTTTTACAAATGACATCCCAACACCAAAAGTAAAAGTACTTCAAAGCCATAGTTTGAAGTACCTTTTACCAGAAGTAGAAGGTACTTCTGGTAAAAGGAACTTCAAAGCTATAATTTGAAGTACCTTTTAACAGAAGTAAAAGGTACTTCAAAGCCATAGCTTGCAGTACCTTTTACCAGAAGTACCTTCTACTTCTGGTAAAAGGTACTTCAAAGCTATAGTTTGAAGTACCCTTTACCAGAAACAGAAAGTACTTCAAACTGTGAGTCTGCTGCAGTTCTCTTCGAGTGTTCCTAACACATCTTTAAAAAAAAAGTAAATAAATAAACATGCGTTTAATCATGTTCTCTAACAACACACTAACACTTGCCTCCTCCATCCCATTCCGCATGACAGGGAGGCGTCACGCCGAGTAGCCGCAAGAAATAACCTAAGGTCTGTAACAGCAAACTTTTTATTTTGATGTGTTTTTGTCAAACTGCCTTGACTTCGCCAGTCCGTGGACGGCTGGGTGTATCTCCTTCTTTTCCTCTTTGCTTCTTCCCTGGGCGTCATTTGTAATGCCAGACTAATAAAATCCATTTATATATGTTTAAAATGGACTTACCGAACTGAATTCTTCTGGTTTCTTGCATATTATTTCTTGTGGAGGTAAACTCTGGCTCACTCTGGGAGGGTACTCTCTGGTAAATTACCCTTACAAAAGACGCCGTTTGATTATGCATTTATATACTTTTATATCCATTTTCCCAGATTTCTTTGCGTGTGTGATGGCTTGCTCACTTGCGTGTGATCGTTCTTGTGTGCAACAAAAAACTCAGGACGACTTTTGTGAAAGGAATGTTTACCTCATAAGTCATATGACTGTACACCACTTTCTGCATGGATTGGACAGCTTCACAATAATCTCTGTTTTGTCTAATCTTTTTTTTTTTTACCTTGAAATACGCCATTCAGAAACTGCAGTTGATTGCCAATTCTTATTGAAACTTTTTTCCAAGCAAAAATGTCTATTCATATTTTGAAGTTAAGTGGCAAAATAAGAAAACTGTGTTAGAGTTTTATTTTACATTAAGTCTGATGAGTTTTTTGTTTTGTTTTGTTTTAGTGACAGTTATTGAATGGTGGTATTCCTTTGGACATAGTGTTTAAATGAGATGACTTTCAAAACATTATTTGCATGCTCTAAGGGACAAATGGACAAATAATGAAATAAGCCTGAAAAAAGTAACCTAGAAGAGTTTATTTAGGACTTACACACACACAAACAAACACACATACATATTGTATTGGATTTTTTTTTTTTTGCATGAAGGTTGACAAAACTCTTCTGAACACAGAAAGCGACTTTCTTCTTCATATCCTTTCCTTACCTCTTGGCCGTCACATTTGGTATTGCATCGCCCGAATACATGTTTGAATTCTTCCGTATTTGTGTGATTTTTCTTGCGAATGTGGTGTTTCAGATGTGTTTCACGATTATATGGGACAGAGCTCTTGATTGAGTAAGCATGATCCAACTTACAAAGTATTCAAGCATGGTCCTATCCGATGTTTGTAAGGATAAAAAAGATAAAAAAAAGATATTGGGGTATTAAGGGAAACAGTTAATGTCCTTGATTTTCCAATTATGTTCACCTTACTTTTTTTGGCATAATTTCCCAATTAAATGGCCCTAAAGCATGTGGAAAAATAATTATGAATGGCCTTTATTGAATGAATCATTTTAGAGGTGGGAAGAAATTGTGATGATAATCTACATTATGGCTTATCTGTTTATAAATGTACTCTTCAATTATTACTGGAATAATGTACGTCACAAAGTGTATTGTAATGATACTACTTAGATGTGAAATCCCATTGCCAGTATTGTTTCACGTTCTTATAGTGAATATTTTTTCAAAATAATGATCGAAATACCGTCTATGAATATTATTGATTGAAAATAAATCGTATGACTGACTCGGTAAGTTTCTGTCCAATTTCCACATGACCGTTGCCTTGTCCCTGTAGGCTACCTTTAAATCCCCCACTTAGTAAAGTTTACTTGACACAAGTTTTATAAAAGGGAAATGCTACTACATAATGGATACCAAACATTGCAGTGAATGATTATAGTCATGGTTCCACAACACTGATTTCGTTTTACTACAGTATTTCACATTAATGTTTAACAAATATCATTATAAATCACAAACACAGTAACTGATTTCTTCCAGTTTCTCATGTCATTAAGAAATCAGACAGTACCTCGTGAGAAGTACATAAAAATGCCAACATTGATCAGAAATGAACTAGACTACTTCTAGAATGTAAGTTAAGGACCATTTAACTGCATTTGAAGTCTGCTTCCCCTATCAGTACTGAATAATACAAATCCCCTTTTTCAGATTTATATTAAATATCTCTTTAAAAATCCCTCCTTCTCTCCCCCACAACAGATACGAGTACGACGATCACTATTTCCTGACGGACCCCAAGGAGTTCATCTACGAGTTCTTCCCCCTGCAGTCGGAGTGGCAGCTCCTGAAGGCTCCCATCAGCCTTCACGAGTTCGAGGAGCTGCCTTTCGTGAGATCCTTGTTCTTCCGATACGGTCTCTATTTCCCAGATGAACACACCAAAGCTGTCATGTACACGGATTCGACAGGTACGAGTTAAATATTCTGAATGTTTCTTGTGAGTGTTATTGAATAACAACAAAAACTGCTAGCTAGTGCGAATCGCAGTTTTCTTTGTACTATTACGCAATGAATTGCTGCTAAGTAATTTCGTCACTGAGGAGAATCCCAGAGATGTTTAGGATAATTTCTATATCTGGCAGTGAGGTACAGTATAGCCTTTTAAGAGTCTTGATCAGATTTTAACTTTATTAAGTCATCAGTGATGTAAAAATAAAAATTTTCTCTAGGACTGTGGTAATGACTGAATTTGATTTGCACTAATCAACTGGAACAACACAAGTTTGACATCTGTGATGCAATGCCCGTATGAAATACTTTCATGCTAGGTTTTTTCTTTTTCCAAGTTTTAATCTTCTTCATCTTCTTATTCAGGTGCAGCCACAATCAGAATTGGGATGCCAAGCCATATGCAGTCGTCCCTGATTTTCCATTACAATCTCAAACTCTACGACTCTGATAAAGATCAGTATGACAGCGTTTCTCTGAAGAGATTCGTTATGCAGGTATGCTTATGAGAAGTAATAAATGTTTCCTCTGTAGGTACTGGTTGACTGTGCATGTAATGGAATGCCTTGGGTTTCACGTCTCATTGTTTATTGACTTTACAAAGTTAAGGTTATTCAGTTTTTAGGGGACGTATATATGTGCATATATATATGTATATGTATGTATGTATGTATTTATGTATGTATGTATGTAAATATATATATATATATATAATATATATATATATATATATATATATATATATATATATATATTTATTTCATATATATATATATATATATATATATATATATATATATATATATATATATATATATGTATATATATATATAATAAAAAGTATCATTGTCATCATACTGCAGTAGGATTTATTTATAGAAATTGTTGGATACCATAATACTGCTGGCATGGATGGTTCCAGTGTGATGAGTTTAAAGAAATATAACAAATAGATCAGCCATCCATTTTACTTTGAAGTGTTTGCAGTTCCATAAATGTATTTCCTTTGAATCTTGCTGTTTGATTATTAAACAAGCTGACTGCATGAAGACAATGTAACCTAAAGATCTGAAATGCACCAGGGTAGACGTCTTTGCATTTCAGAATCTCACTTACGTTAAGAAATGGAATTTAGAATCGACCCTTTCCATAAGCAACATAAAATCTGGCCGTTATAATTAATATTTTAGAAATAGTAACTCATCTTATGGCCGCAACTCAGCGTTTGATAAAAATGTTACGCTTATTTAAGTGGCAGTTTTTATTCTTATTTGTTTGAGTAAGAGAGTAACTAACGTAACATCTTTTCACCACAAACTTTTAATTTTATAACGTGTAAAATGTCTTGGTTATCCTGTAGCGAATAGTTGTGGCAACTTTCTTTTGCAGTCTGTCGTGGGTAACCTCGTAGCCTTCAGAGTTCACGCTCCTTGTTCAGGAGCCCTGCTCTTGGACATCTTCGCCAATGCTGTCACGCCCCGTGAGTACCTCACAGGGGAGCCCATGAAGTTTAAGAGCGTCTGCAAATTCAAGATCGTGTGTGAGGACCTCCAGACCGTCATGGTCCCTCTGCCTGACTGCGCCTCTGGGGAATGGGGACCAGCTAAGGCGACGCGGCTCTTCGGACTGGAACCCATCTCGCACCAGGACGCTCTGATTTTCGCCGGGCGCGACCAGGAGATCCAGTTCCACATGACCAGGCCCCTCACCGATTTCATGGCCACGCTGCACAAGAACGGCTCCGAAGAAAAGCGACTGAGCAAGTACGTCAGCCACAGAGTGACTGACGACATCGTGACGTTCGCTCTCAGTTTCCCCGAGGAGGGGCAGTACGGCTTGGACATCTACACCAGAGAAGTCGGGGCACCTGACTCGACAGGGCCGGCTGAGAAGCATCTTCTGACGCACTGTTGCAAGTACTTGATCAATTCGTCCAAGAGGAATTAGGGTCAAGAGCGCCCTCCTTCTTCTTCTTTATTTGTTTTCAAATTCCTCTGAGCAAAAAAGTGACACGAAAACACTGAAGCAGAGTTGGCTTTGGAGAATGGTGATCGTTCGAGTGCGCGTGAGAAACACAAAAGAAGGTTGTGCAAAGTCCAGGTTTTTACTTGTCATAGAATAGGGTACACTTGAAGGTCACACGGCCAAGTCAGAGAGAAGTCTTACATGTCCTTTTATTCTTTTGAATTTAATGTAAGCAACATTTTGTGTGATAACTGCTAAGTGAGGGAAATTGCTCTTTGTTTCCGTCCCTAAGTGCCTCATCTGTACGCGATTTTATTAGGATAAGAAATGTACGGTGAAACATTTATTTAACAATCTTTTATTCTGTATCTTTCTCTCTTCTTACCCACTTCTGAATCTTTCTACCACTTTTTTTTTCAAGAAAATATTGTACATAAAAGACTAAAAAACAAAAACTACACAGATCTTAATCATTTATATTTTATTACTATTAATGTATTCCATTGCATATAAAGGCTTATGCTTTTGTTTACCACTTGCATTAGTATTGACACTGACTGAACTGATAATTAAGTATGAAGGTTGATGGAGCTCTGTTGCTCGCCTTCTGGTACGTTCCGCGAATCTGAACCTTCAGTATTTGATGCTTAAGGCTTTGGATCAGGCACTGAAAAATTAGAGACTCAATCACTCTTGCCATATGACTGTTTAATGGAGCCAAGGGTGATGAGGAGGATGTATAGATTGACAGGTGTCCCCAAAGGTGCCACGGAAGTCCTTGCATGTGGCGTGAAGTGGTCAGAAGGACGAGGGCTTAGGTGAGGTATGTGGAATGAGGTTCTTACACTAGGTCGTTTCTGTAAATACAATCCCTCCCTTCAATATCCTCGTAAGAGTTTTGTTCCATACCTCGTCATTTTCATCTTGCACTCCTTGGTAAGTTCTTCAAAGAACAACGCTACCACCATGCATGAAGATTGACATGCAAAAATCCATACTAGAATCTTCAAACTTAATTCAGAAGCAAAACGCATCACCCTCCTACCTACAGCACCATTCGCTGACCAAAATCTCCAAGATTTCAGTGCCTGGTGCAGTGGAATAATAATAATAATAATGATCCTGTTGCTTTATATATAAAAAATGTATAGTGTACTATTGTTCAACTGACAAAGGTTTAACTTTATTTTTCTTTTGTCTAGCTTAAGTGAATCCTCTTCAAGTTATTTAAGAGTTCTTACCAGCAATCTTCCATTCCATTGAATCTAACTTCATGTAGTTTAAGTGAAAGCAAGAATGCTGATAATTGCATCCAGTGCTTTGTTGCAAGAGGGATGTCCTTGTTTTCGGATGTCTTAGAGAAGGCACTGGAACTACACAGAACAACATGTATCATTGTCCTTCAGGCATTTATGAGCTTCGTGTCTGTTAACTCTTCAGGCAAAAAAATGTTTGTCTTCCAGATATTCGAAGGGTGTTTTTGTAGTGGTGAAAGACTCACTTCAACACATCTGTTTGGATTCGTGTGTTTTGCAGTCCACGTCAGGAATAAGCAAGAGTGTTCATCACTACAAAAAGACGCTTATTTTTTTATGAGGAGCTTACGTCTTAACTGTACAGAGATATTTCTTAAAGTAAGCTTTTGTACTGACATTTATGGTATTTCTTCTGTGAAAGAACATAGGACTTGAACCTGACAATTTCAGTTAGATAGGATTTAGTCCTTTGGCTGCATGCTATTTCAGGTGGTACGCATGCGCAGAGGCAATTGATTTTTTTTAGTGTAAGTAGTTTCTTAATAACAGAACAGAACTAGCTTAAAGTAAACATCAGTTTGTGCTGAAACAGAATCTTGAGTAATTTTAGTATGGAGGGAAAAAGAACTAACGTGATGGTTACACTTCTTTTAAATGAAACAAGAGAGAGCTTCAAACCAAGTATATATATATATATATATATATATATATATATATATATATATATATATATATATATATATATATATATATGTATATATATATATATATATATATATAATTGTATGTATTTTCTTTTTCTTAGATTTTGCTTTTTCTTGATGCCCCTACAGTAATGGATCAGATAAGAATAATTCAGTAACTTTTCTTTTTAACTGATATTTTTTTCATAAACTTTTTTTTAACTCTAATTTACAGTTGACCAACAAAGGTACTTAAAGAGAAATCAAACCTGTTTCATCAGTTTTATTCACAAGACAATTTTTAGTTGGGATGGCTATATGATTTCTGTGACGGCTGACCTACTCATATATGTCCTGTTTGTTAAAAATGCTGGACAGTGAAGAAGAAAATTTGTGTGATAATTTGCTAAGTTTAGTTGTCAGCTGTGGAAATTAAAATCGGGCACGCCATCATGGACAGCTTTGTAGGCCAATTGTTTATTTCAGTAAGGAATAAAAGAAGGAATCATTTAGTTCCGATCAACTAACAGAATTTTTTTTTTTTTTTTTAGTGTTTTGAGCAAATGGTTCTTTGGCTTTTTGCAGTGATGTTTAGTATTATGTGAAATTATTGACTTTAATGAAGAAAGAATAAATACTATATAGATCAAAGGAAAATTTTGAAGAATCAAGTTGAAATGTAAAGAACAACATAGACCATGAAATGAAAAAAAGAAGCAAAATTGAAAAGAACCGAAAATTAGCTTATAGGCTGCACCTTGAGATATGAAACAATTGCTTGAAAAAATAAATAAATGCATAAGAAACACAAAACAGCACAGTTTAAATTTTTGGAAAATGATGACTTAAGGAATTATTTGATAATCATATGATAATCCCTCCATTTCTGGCAAAGGTGCAGTGACAAGATATCACATGGGATGTTTTCAAAGCTTAAGCTGAAGCTTTTATAGGTATTTAAGCTCTTAGGCAAGTTGAGTGTGTGTGTGTGTGTGTGAGTGTTTTTTAATTAATATGTACTCTTCAGGGAACAGAAAAAAACAGATTGCTTCAGCATCTTCAATTAAAAAAGAATAACACGCAGTTATATGGAATAGTTTTTTTTAATATTTTTCTTTTATAAAGCAATTTTTTTTTTCACATAAGTTTTATGGAAGCTTTGGTAGCGGTGTAGCTACTGGACTACTACTACTACTACTACTACTACTACTACTACTACTACTACTACTACTACTACTACTATTATGTTGTTACTACTGTCACTGAATAACAATTCTCGCCTAGATCATGGTCCTTTCTCTTGACTTATTTTACCGAATATGCATTTTCCTTCGTACAAATTAATATATGAATTGTAATATATTAATATAATGAGATTTTATTTTACTTATTTTCTCTCTCGCCCTGTATTCGTCCATTCACAAATTTGTTAATTTCAATGTAACATATTTTGTTGGTTTGATAATAAAGATGGTGCACAGCTCCCCATTCATAAAAATGTCTTTTTATTTTTTTCCACTGTCGTGGTTATCCTTCCTATCATAAAATATCTGATGATATCTTGAAAGACATGACAAAGTGAACCAGTGGTGAAACAGTAAGTTTAATATATTGCGTTTATATAATTTTTTCCCTTACCAAATACATGTATTATCATTACAAATTGTACTTGGCAAGTTGCTAACAGAATTAAATTGGAACAGAGGAAGGGAAAAGAGCGGTTGCCCTATATTTGCTTAGCAATGTTGGTAGTGAAATCTTGTTACAATTATGCGATATTCCTTTCAAGTTGCCAGCAGCTTGAGAAAGTATAAACTAGTTCGACAGCAAATGTTGCTCACCCCTTGCCTACCTCGGTACTACACCCTACAGTCTACTTACCACTAGGTACCTAATTCAAGCTTAGGCATAACTGAGTTTTCACAAAACATGCTAAGTTGCTCTATTCGCCCGAGATTCAAACTGGGTTCTCGTGCCAGATAAGGAGAGTGCGTAACGGTCATTCCAACAGAGAGAGAGGGGGAGGTTTGTTCTTGTTTATCATAAAAGAAAGGAAAAATGTGTAGCCAAATTTAGGATATCCAGGAAACAAGAGATTTATAGCTGAAATGCATACAAACAGAGTATTTGTTAAAATAAAAACGAATATCATTTATTACGAGACGAGAATCGGAAAACAAAAGTTGCCAGATAGTTCCTTTTTTTTCTAGACACGTCCTTGAAATAATATCAAACGATATTTTCCTCCTTTCCTTGGATGTGTAATTAAACGAAATAGCATATGTATTTCACGCATCAACTTTTATCATCATTCAGACATTCAATACACAGAAATAATGATGTATGTTGATACTTATATATATATTCTTTTAAACAGAAAATTACCAAGCTTTATTTCACTGTATAACAAATCTCTGCAAATAGATCTGCTATGCGTCTCCTGAATTCATGTATATGCTCCCACATGCATAGAGCTTACGTTCAACTGATATTGATTTTGATGCAGTATAATCCCAACTTGGACTTCACCCAGACGCGAGGGATCTACGGAGGTGAACGGTGTTCTTTCTGTATATTCGTTGATTCCTCCAACTTTATAAATGAAAATCATACAATAATTGACACTTAACGGCCTATTACATATACAGGAGAAGAGACAAGTCCAATCAGCTAATTCCTTTCCACTGTTGTCTGTCGCATAGGCAAAAAAAGAAGTGGAAACACAATCTAGTATCTTCATATCTGTGTCGTATTGTTTACATTTTATCGTGTGAGAACTGAACCGATCGGGCGAGTTGCTCTCGAACTCTGGAGTGTCCAGTAGTTTGTGATTTACTTGCAAAAGTGACCATAAGCAAACAGATTCCTGACAGTGGCGCTACAAACAACGACTTACAAGTGTGACGAAGCTACGATGATGAACGCAGATCCAAAATAGAAGTAAGTAGGCCCATTATTCTTCCAACGGTGTTTGAGTTATCGTTTGTTGGTGAAATGTTGTAGTCAGTGCAGGGCAGTGTAACTTGCATAGAGATGCAACTTCGATGAGGTGTATTTAATGGGTATAAAGAAATACAGTCGCACATAGTATAAGAAATGTTTGCCTACGATATCCTAACAAGGCCTTCGTGCTTATTGTTTTATTTCTTTTATGGTCGAGAAGAATATGAGTAACTGCAAGATTTAAACGTTTGAGTTACAGATTTTAATGAGGGTCCGTCAGCATAGCGACTCTTGTTTCAAAATTTGAAATCTATATAAAAAAAACAGGTGTTCTGTTTTGAAAGACACCGTGTAGAAGTTAACGAGATAGGCTTTACTTATATATTTATAAACTGATCAAATATTTTGTTCAAAGAATAAAAGTAAAACATTCTCATAACTGATAGATAGCACACATTTTTTATGTCGAGAAATTTATTACTTATTGTATTTATGCAGGACGTGGTATTAGGCTACGTTGGTCGTATGGCTTTTCCGATGTGCTCAGTTTCTGTATATATATATATATATATATATATATATATATATATATATATATATATATATATATATATATTCATTCAGACTTCGCCATCGTTTAAGTTGAATCTGCGTTATAACAGAAATATCATGAACATTTCAACATTTTATTCATATATTTAGTTTTAGGCAATATAAATTCGATGTGATATACATTCTAATTCGTTAGATGTGTATTTGTATTTGAAAATTAGGGAATGAAAATCAGGGGGTCCGATTTTATTCATAACTAAGTCTTCACATTACATCAACTACAGTTTGCAGTCTGGTAGAAAGGAAATAGTTTTTGGAAATACAGTAGTAACGTTTCGTTGTAGTCTTGTTGATAGATTAAGACGGCCTTGTGCCAGTACGGGCTGTTGCTGATTAGCTCTTTTTGGGAAAACAGATAAAGGGGAACACGGCAGTTTAGAAGTTGTAAATAACGAGGGGGAGCTTAATTCGAAAGTGGATTCTGCGCACATCTTTGACTTATAATCCCATTTTCCTTGATTTTGTCAAGCGTTAGTTAAAGGTACAGTGAAAAGGGTCGTAAAACCACGCCCACTGTCCTCTATTTTACGAGAAGTTTTAAATGTTTAGATGGTATTATGCATATTCATTATGTCAGTTTGTAAAAATGGAGCTCTCTCTCTCTCTCTCTCTCTCTCTCTCTCTCTCTCTCTCTCTCTCTCAAAGTATCTGTGGAATTAGTGATTTGTTTGTCAAGTTGCTACGAGAGACCTGTCCCATTTCTGTTACCAGTTAGATTGTTATGGTGTCACTGTAAGATTGCGGCGATTGCAGCTCAGTAATACATTATTTCCCTGATGGTACAACCTAACTGAAAAAGCTGTGACTTTATCAACTGGACCACATCCCCGATGATTGCCTCAAATGAGCTTGAAAACTTATGCGCCTTCTCTTCGGTTACCCAAGCCCATATGCTATAAACTCATCGATGGTCCTTCAACTTTTTTTGTTCTTTCATTTAGAAACCAGTGTAGCTTATCGTCGAACGGTTTTACATGTTCTGGAGTTCCGACCCCTTAAAAACGCCCTCCGCCATAAAAAAAAAAGACAAAATAAGTCTTTGTCATGCGTGTTGTCCACAGTCACCTTCGGTCGCCAACTCACGTCTTCACCCTATGACCCCAGCGGACTCATACAGACTCTAACTGATTGTTCTAACAATTTTGGTGACTGGCAGGAATCGTTGATCGTCTCCTTCATGTCAGCCATTATCTCATTATTAGCGCTATTTTTTTTTTTTTTTTTTAGTTTTTTATTGATTGCATAGCTGTCTGGATTCCTTGTATTCGAGTAACTCGTAAGAAAAAGAATGAGATTGGTGCACGCTAAAGAGATGTTTTCTATGGTAACAATAACTCAAAGAAAACGTTATATTAAGATATACTAAAACAAACCATTTCTCTCTCTCTCTCTCTCTCTCTCTCTCTCTCTCTCTCTCTCTCTCTCTCTCTCTCTCTCTCTATGACACATATTGCTTTCAGAAAGATACACGAAAACGATGGATACAAAATAGAAGAGTAAATTACCCATATATATATATATATATATATATATATATATATATATATATATATATATATATATATATATATATATATATATATATATGCCTTTTTGGGCTCTATACAGAGTGAACACGCAATTATCCATTCGGCTGACAAGAAAAATATAAGTTGATATCGGTGCGTTACATATTCCTGTCGCATACATCTATCTGTCTATCTGTCAGTCTAACTATCTATCTAATAATGTGTGTGTATAGATATATAAACGTAGTTTGGTTTATCTTGTTTAACCATTAATAATCATATATATTTTACGCATTTTATTTGAAATTTACCGTTCCAAATTACGTTTATTTAAAACAATAAACGCACATAAAGAGGACAGTCAAAACGATTTTCCTTCCATCAACAGAATACTTCCTACTGTAACGTGGAATTATTTTTTCCGATGACTTCACAAAATAATTATGTCGAAACGAGTTGATCGTTTAGAGAGTATGGTCCACATTATACACATTTTGGCTGAGGCAGTTAGGTATGGTTAGATAGAATAGATATATTGTCTTTGGAAGCAGAAAGGAGTTGGTCTTAAGTTATAATAAAAGAAATCCCGCTTGTTGGATGGATCTCTTCCTTTCCCATTTTTTGTGTGTCGGGGTAGGTGTGGGGGAGGGAGAATTGAGCGGCGAGACTTCAGAAAAAAAATCTGTTATTGCAGCTTGTCAAATACTGCGACCAGGAATTTGTATTTTTTAGTGTTATTTTTTTAAATTTTTTCAACGTCATTCATTTATTTTTTTAAATTTTTTCAACGTCATTCATGTAATACAGATGTAGAACTGACCGCCGTAAAAAAAAAAAAAAAAAAAATCACATCAAATGGTGAGTGACCAGTGGTACAGTTGTCATTGAGAATTTTGAAATTCCTACCATTAAAGCACTTTTCAACCTGTTCCGGTATTTTGCA
The DNA here is from genome assembly GCF_040412425.1 of Macrobrachium rosenbergii. Classification (NCBI taxonomy): domain Eukaryota; kingdom Metazoa; phylum Arthropoda; class Malacostraca; order Decapoda; family Palaemonidae; genus Macrobrachium; species Macrobrachium rosenbergii. The sequence continues at coordinate 69,761,897 of NC_089750.1, forward strand.
AGTTTAACATTATTGATACTGCCAAGTAGAGGTTCAGTTGTAAAGGTGAGGAATCACTTGTAACCTCTTTCTCAAAATAGCCAGATTGGCCACCAGGGATCCAGTCTTAGGGGAAAAGGAAGTCTTCTTTTCATGGACGACCAGTGACTTGCTAAATCGCTGGTCGGAAATTTCCTGGGTTAGGCCAGTCACAGTAGTACCAGAGGGCTTCCTGGACAGTCAGAATGCTTTGGTCTACAAACTTTTTTCTTTGTTTATAATTTTTTTTCATTTACAAGCTTACAAATGCAGCTTCTGCGCGTGTTTGTTGTCAGATTCATCTAGTCTTGAGCACCGGCTCAGCCAGTCATGTCGTACCAGTTTACTGGGACGACTTGACGATTCGTTAACCGTGAGGTTTTATAGATTCCTCTTGTAAATGTTGGTTTCAAAAGATGGTAGACCATTTGAAAAACTGCGCACCTTTTTAAGTTCTTGCAATCAAAGTATCTGAATAAGAGAACCAGTTTTGAAGGTATAGAAGCCTAGGTCTAGTGTCTACAGCCACAAAGAAGCATATTTAGACTGCAGAGTATCTATAATTTGTATGGAATTTGACGGTTGCCCTCATGGTTGGGTTGAGTTTCCGCTTAAGAGCCCAACCGGGTCAATGCTGAAGACCTTTACAGTAAAAAGACTGATACCGTTCAAGCGTCTCCCACATACACACACACCCACCCACACACACAGAAATATACAGTATATGCACACATAGACACACGTACAGAGGAAGAGAAAATCCTCATCTACGCGAAATGAATATTCATACCTCATCAGCTCAGTTGTGAACTGAGAAAAGAAAAAAAGAAGAGCCTTAGTTCATTTGCAGACACCAAACACTGGAAAAATCCCAGGCAATCGTAAAGGTCTTTGCTGTCACCAACTCTAGCGTATACATCTCTGTGTTGCCACTTTTTCGTTCATCTGTCACCGCTGACGCAGTGCTTTCCTCGTACGTTGGTTGATTCGTAATTCCTCCCTTAACACTTGGCTGCTCTAGAGCGATGGCGTATTTTGTAATTCCTTTTCATTCACAAAAAGCCGATTTACTACTTTTGTCTAGATCCATTGCAAGTATGGCGTGTTATCTTAAGCAACTTTCAGTGTTCGAAAAAACTTCAGTTTACAATCATAAAAAAACTGCAATTTAAAGTCGTAAATCTGTAGATATTTCGCAAATTGAAGGTTTTAAACTTAAACTTGATGTTTCCCAGCTTTTTTATACTAAACTAGTTCAAGAATAGGACTGATAAGGTCGTTCACAATGCATACGATTTAAACTTGAAAGAACTGTTTGTGTAAACGTAATCACACTAATGCAGATGTAGTCATTTGTGTTAATTGTGTAATCCTTTTATTTAAAGAGAGTGCACAATTCATCATATATTTTTAAAAATGATATCAGGTTAAATTTTTTACTGTAATAGTATCTGTATGTGCCCTAGGGACCGTTTTGACAAAGTATCGTTGATAGGTATTCATAGCGCATGTAAAATGCTTTTCATGAAATAGTATTATAAGCATCGACACCACGTCATGCAATTCAAGTCATAAAAGCATAATAATAATAATAATAATAATAATAATAATAATAATAATAATAATAATAATAATAATAATAATAATAATAGCGACAAAATTTTCATGAAAATATGGTTTCTGTTCTTCAAATCTTCATGCAATTAGCGTCTCTGGGAATCTGCAAATCCTCTTTATGCAGTGAGATATAAGAGCGCCTTTATATTAAGGTAGTCGAGGTAAAAGTTGAAAGTATGGTGTCTGCAAATGACATGATAAAAAAGTAACCGGTACCGCCTTTTTGTCTGTCGGTCAGATAGATCGCTTGCCACAAAAGTCGTTCTTATAACGGAATGGAAGTGTTATTTTGAAGATTGCCCAGTGTACTGGGTTGGTTTCCATCTTGTATGTCTGTGCAGATTCTCCCATACCTATAATACATGTTAAGAGAGCAATTAAATTTAGTTTGCAGTTGACATATGAAAGTTATGATTTTAGTTATGTGCATACTCGTGATTGCAAGTTGCTAAATATCAGAACATTTTTTTAGACTTTTTTTTTTTAGGATAAACTAATTCTTCATGAATATTTGTTTTAAACCAATGCAATTTCTATGGATTTGATCAGAGGATATTCTTTGTTACTCACAGCACACACATTTAAATTAATCATAACTGACCTTGTATCAAATTTCTGCATCAATATTCACGGAATCCAGATGCTGGGAATATTGATGGTACGGGAGAAAGCTCGAAAGTCTAAATTTTTTTTTTTCGTAGGTAGTGTGAATTCTTGAATAATATGACGGTCTGAAGGCATTCATGTTAAAGAGTATTTTAGAAACTGGGCATTGCGCCTCTCGCGTCATTTCACCCGCGGACAGATTTCTCGATATCTTGTAAAATCGATGTCGTGTTAGGGAAAAGATTGCAGAGTGAAGTAACTTGACTTTTAATCCCGCAAGCAATAGAAAGCCACGAGAAAAAAAAAATACTCTAAATATATGTGTTTCTATTGCGTACAATTATTATGCTTGGTATCACTTTCTCTCGATAATTATGGAAGTTATCGAAGATATTCTTTATCCTAGGTTCTTTTTAGTTCAAATTGAAACATGCATACGACGCTGTTTTTGTGGTGCTTGAGTTATGATTTGTGCTGCGTCCCAGGATTTTTCTCTATTCGCTTGCTGTTGATGCAGCTTCGAGTTTCAGCCTCCAGCGGTCATTATTCCGCCACGTGATAGAATGGTCATTATTTGAATCTTTGAGCACGAGACTATGCTCTCTCTCTCTCTCTCTCTCTCTCTCTCTCTCTCTCTCTCTCTCTCTCTCTCTCTCTCTCTCAGTATCTGAATGCCCATGCATTTCAAGGGACTCTGTAAAACTTGTATTACTTTGCTCAAATAATCCAACCCAATATTTATTATTTCAGTAACGCAATGGTCTTTCAGATTTTCATTAATCATTGATGTAAGTATTCCCTGGTCCTCAGGTCATTACTATTCATACTTTAGGATCCGGGTTAGAAGCATCCTACGATTGGCAAAGGACTCCTTTTACGAAGAGGCGATGATGCAGAGGAGTCGATGGCATGTTTTTTTTCGGGGGGAGGGGTATGGGGATGGGGGCTGTTGGGGAGGGGGGGGTGGAGAATTGGGCGGGATTTCAGAGCGAAGGGATAAGAAGAAGGGAAGAACAATAATAAAAAGAAAACTCGCTTTTGGGGCTTTCCTTCACCTGTGTCCTTTTTTATAGCCTAAGTTTTTCTGCGCATTTCTGTGTCAGTGTTTGACTTTCATCCCGTACGCGTTGAGTTAGGCTGTTTTTTTTTTCTCTCTTGCTCGAATTGTACATGACTCTGAAATAATTTCTATTACTTATCGTTATGTTATTTTATAACCATATGCCCAGTCATCATGTGTGTATCTGAGACCGGTTTTTCACGTCTATCTCCTAGTTTTTTTTTTTTTTGTGATTGAAATACGGCAGGAACGATTTTTTCATGTTGTCCTTTGTCCACGTTTTTTCTCGTGCCCATGAAAATATAATTACCTTTGGTACCTAAAACACCTTAAACGCCCGCTTTTTTCCCCACCCGTAATCACGTCTTTTTCCCCGCTTGACTTAATAAAAAACAAAAATGAGGTCCGACATGGTACGATAAGTTGAAGGTGACCCCTTATGGATAGTTTTTTATCTATTCGGATTTTTTTATGTCTTTTTTTCCCCCTCGTTAAAGAGTCGCTGTTCTTCAGGTGGGGCGAAGAGGGGCGTGTTGTTTTTCTCCTCATCTTGGGATGTTGTTCTTGTGTATTTTACTCATTTTTATTTACAGGGAAAAAGTGAGTAAATGGTCAGAAAATTTTATGCGAAATGGCTGTTTTTTCGGGTTTCAGTTTTTCGTTACATATGACACCTTTTTTTCGACAGGGAAAACAAGGCTTCTTGCCATTTTTTATCTTCTAAATGCTGGGGCAAGGATAATTCCTCTGCAGTATAAAAATATATATAAATAAATCATTTTGCCTCTTTGTAGATTTATATAGAATTAGCATCAACAGAACATTGGTCCTCCTGGCATACGCTGCGCCACAAAAGAAAATAAACAGGTTGTGATATTGTCTTCAGTGTAGTAATTTTTGAAATGAACTTTAATGGTGTTTTTTAATATTCCTTTCCCTAACATCATCGTTTTTGGTATCTTACCGACTTGAAGGATACCTGGAAGTTTACCCTAATGAAGCAAAAGTAAAAAAAAAAAAAAACTATTTATCTACCTGTCTTAATTACCTCTGCAAGCATCTCAGCGCATCGCCCATTTCTGCACGTGACCATATGTCAGTAGTCCTGTCAAAAAAAAAAAAAAAAGTTGTAGATTTAACTCTTAATAAAATTATGCCAAACTGCTCCACCTCTTATGCAGTTAGCGATAACAGAAACCATTTCGAGGCGTCCGGAGGAATCTCTATGGCTTCGCCGAGTCACAGCCTGGTGGCACGGCACTCGTCTTCATGCATGAACTTCTTTAGTCTATCTCAATAGGTACGGAAGTGTTTACGAAAGTGTTTACGTGTAGTGGACATCCTTTTCAATGTCATTTAGGCGTGCATTAATAACAGAGTTGATGGTGAGGATGGGTCTACTCTGAATTCGACAGATATACGTAAGTGTGAGCTGGAATTGGCTTATTCACTTCTCCATGGTCAGGTGGATAACGTTACCTCGTTCTGATTATCCGGATGCGGGTTCGAATCTTGCTCGGGCGTTAGAATTTCTCCATTTGGTTCTTCATTTGGATCTTAGGCGTTGTAGTGACATGTGTATCTAAAGTGTGAAGGAATGGAGGAGTTAGGAGGGCATTGTGGTTATTACAATTACACACACACACACACACACACACACACACACACACACACATATATATATATATATATATATATATATATATATATATATATATATATATATATAAAACACACGAATGTCAGTGAAAGTACGTTTGAGTGCACATGTACCATGTGCTTTTCATGTATTATGTACAGTCAGTGAGGTAAGAAATTTAACTGGTGTTGTGACCTTGTGTCTAAGCCGTATGGTGATGTTTGGCTGAATTTTTTTAATGTATATTTTTTCACAATGGATGTTATTTTATGAAAAAAGTGAGAAAATAATAAGACAAATTTATTTGCATAAATTTGACATTCTATAAATATTTGAGCAGTAATTTTTTTCCAGTGTAGCAGTGTTCATATACATATGATGGCTGATTATTGCATCCCTGTTTATTTAACATAAGTAATTAATGTAGTAAAGTATACCCTTACATTATGTGTAAGGGCATAAATATTGCTAATTATAAACATAAATATTATATATATAATTATAAATAGATATATATATATATATATATATATATATAAGATGTGTTATTTTGTTGTCATTCTTATCACAATTTCCCTAAACAGCGAAATTTTGAGAAGAGGGAAGTCTAAAATTCTTGATACTGTTCTTTGACTTCTATCCAGAATGCATCATAAAGTTTTATTATAAACCTTATGTAATCTATCGTGTTTTTTTTATCTTGTCTTGGACATTTGAAAGTATGGCCAAAAGGTAACCAGTCATTTTGTTTCTTCTCCCTTCCAAGCTTTACTTTCGTGTAGTAAATGCGAGGTCGTAAGGTGATTATTTAAGCGTGTAAAATACCAATTTTCACGCTTTGACGATTTGTTGAACATTAGATCCATTTTTATTATTTTCTTATTTTTTCAAGCGGACATCGGAGACTATATTTATACAAACGTTACGGTTTGCAAAGAATGAATTGAGTGGAGCTAACGTTCTGAGGAGTGTGGAGCTTTGATAGAATAATAATTGAGGGATGTGTACGGATAAAAACATAGAGCATCAAGAACAGAATAAACGTATGAGTAACACTGAAAAAGAATGAGTGACTGAGCATGATATCATTTTTATGGAGACAAACAGATACACAAGTCTTAAGGAAAAGTCTCGCGTTTTAGTGTACAGAAGAGATGTGTTCATCAATAACAGAATAAGCTTGACAGAATGAGCCGTATTACTGCTGTATATGACTGTAGAATTTCTGACAAGATCACCTTCAGTAAGATTATTTTAAATGCCAAAGGAGATATGTTTCATGGCATCTAATTTGAGATATATTTTCATTCTTTTTGACAATTTAAAAGTATGAATTTTCGTGTAACCATTTAGGAAGAGCTAGTTTTCTCTGTTACACCAGCAAGTCTCTCTCTCTCTCTCTCTCTCTCTCTCTCTCTCTCTCTCTCTCTCTCTCTCTCTCTCTATAAGCCCGAGGTGTTTTCTTACATAGGGTATAGACAGCGATGTTTTACCGCATAAGTTTTGCATGACCACATTCTTTGTTTTATGGCATATAAGTAGCTGCGCCGTACTAACTGTGCTTTTCCTTCTGTAGTTTTATGATACCGTTTCCGTAGAATTACTTCATTTTAGCCACGTATTTCATGTGGTTGATCCGAGTAGCTTTCCTATAAGTATTCTTATAAGCTGTTCTTGTAATGTTGGTGTTCATATTACTAAAGGAGAATAACCGAGGAAGGAAGGTTATTCTCTTCCTTTCTTTTACTTTAGTTTTTTCTAAGTAAATCGAGGTCTTGGAATTATGTCAACATTGTTGTAAACAGTTCATTCAACACTAACGTTCGTATTACTAAAGGAAGATAACTAAGAAAGACTGGTTGTTATGTTTATTTTTTTATATTTTTTAAGAATTTATCTTTGATATTTAGCATATACTACTCTCCTCTCGTTGTCTCTCTCTGAGTACTTATCTCGTTATTATGTCCCTGTTTAAAACAATGGATTCAGGAAATGTTTCCGTAGGGGGCAGTGCCGTCAGTACACCCCACGTGGTGCATGTAGGCATTACTTAAGGTTTTCTTGCAGCGTCCCTTCGGCCCCTAGCTGCAACCCCTATCATTCCTTTTACTGTACCTCCGTTCATATTCTCTTTCTTCCATCTGACTTTTCACCCTCTCTAACAGTTGTTTCACACTGCAACTGCAAGGTTTTCCTCTTGTTGCACCTTTCAAACCTTCTAACTGTCAATTCCCTTTCAGCGCTGAATGACCTCAATGGTCCCAGCGCTTGGCCTTTGGCCTAAATTCTATATTCCAATTCAGGGAATTTGAATACAAGCAAAATACATCTCAGTGATACAGACCATCAGGAAGCTTAGAGATTCATCAGACTTGTGGTTGTAAGGTTTCGTATTGAACACTGAAGAGTGTAACGTCCGGCAGATGATTTGGAAAACCGAGATATAAAACTTAACCGGAAGTGGAGTATCAGTTTTGTCATTCTCATTTGCATATTCTAATTTTTTCCTCTTTTTATTCAAGTTTACTCTTTTCCTCTTTTCGCAGTTTGATGACCTTTTTTGATTTGTTGCGTATGAATATGTGCATAATTAATAATAATAATAATAATAATAATAATAATAATAATAATAATAATAATAATAATAATAATAATAATAATGTTAACAGGAGGAAGAGAGTGGACCGTCTCTTAAACAAGTCCTCTTAAACAGGATGGCTGCATAATTTGAGTTGATTTTATATTGAGTCTTCTTAGTCTAACTTATAGTTCTTTTCTTTTCCACGTCAATATTGGACAATAACTGGCCAGTGTTCTTGGAGGAGAAAAGGAATTATAAGGGAGACTTAGATGACTCAGCATAAAATTAA
>NC_089750.1:69779706-69787206 GCF_040412425.1 Macrobrachium rosenbergii
TCTCGCTTCGCAAAAAGGATAAATGCTTAGGACTGTTAAGAGGAGACTGTTACAGCCTCCTTGTGCTAAGGTTGAAGGTGAACATCTGCACTTCTTGTATATTATTAAAACTATATTATTGCCCATATATATATATATATATATATATATATATATATATACTGTATATATATATATACATGTATGTATGTATATGTTATTATATACTTGTATATATATTGTATGCAAATACACACACACACACATATATATATATATCTATCTATCTATATATATATATATATATATATATATATATATATATATATATATATATATATATATATATATATATGTGTATGTGTGTGTGTGTGTGTGTGTGTGTGTGTGTGTGTATAACTTCTGAAAGGGCAGTTTAAACTATAGGTTAACAGGATCTAAACCTTGTGGATTCTAAGAGCTCACGATTTCTGTTTTTTATGTGCATTTTTATGTTTATTATCTGACTTCTGTCTAAAAGCCATGCTCTCCAGAGTGCCTGTGATGAAATCTCCGAGCATTTTTGTGAGGCATAACAAAGCAGCGCTGACGTACAAATGGAAAAACCTCACGAGAAGGAAAGGAATATGCGGATTTTGATTACAGCTTCTAAAACTGGCGTCACACAAAGGGAATATGCGGATGCTTCTTGCATGCTTGGGAGAGCAATCATGCATCTTAAAACTGGGACGAGACAGAAATTTACAAACAGCAAAGGATAAGGTCAGTGATCATGTCTTCTGGGATTTTCACGAAGAGTTTGTTCATGTCCAGAGAATCAATATATATACTTAAGTGGGGGAAAAATACTAATGTTTATTATACAATACCCCCATCGATACTGTAAAGCATAAATGAATTACCTTCGACATATGAAGAAGAATTTTGCTCTAAGAGGTCAGCAGGAAGATCAGTGGTGTAAATTCACAGCCTGAATCATTTCGCGTGGAACTTGCAAATAATTGTTCGAGATTGTTCTGTGCGCTTCAGTCAGGAGAATGAAAGGGTCATTGCATGAATCTTTGTATTTTCGTATTCAGTGAGTTTGCAGTTTTCTTTTGTGAAGGGATAAAGTTGATTTGAAAAATATCTCATTGCCTCTTTTCACTTGCAAATCTGTTTGCCATAAACTATGCAATATCTCCAAAATATTGATTTTTTATGCAAATGTAAGCTAATTGTGACTTTTATTGGGTTTTAACATCAAGAATTGTAACTGATTACTGAATCAGTCATATGACAGTAAACACCGCTCTTCGAACTCTGAAGGCTGAGTGGAAATATATGAAAAATATAATAAATTCTTAGCTAGAGACGCAGTAAATTGAATCGCCGGTAACGATAACCATGAGAGAGAGAGAGAGAGAGAGAGAGAGAGAGAGAGAGAGAGAGAGAGAGAGAGAGAGAGAGAGATTATATACACCAACCGCTAGATGAAATCTGATGTCATGAAGGTAATGCAGTTTGTATATCAGCACGTGTGTTTTAAGAACGCAAGTCATCTAATTTAAAAAGAAAGTAAAAGAAAGTTCAACAACCTACAAGGCGTTGAATCATATCCATAACAACCCGACCACCTTCCTTTGACTCGGGTTGTGTCAGTGACGTACCGCAAGGCTGTTACAGCGCAAAACCCTGTCATTTCGGGGTACAGAATCAGCATGATGTTCCAGATTGTCTCTCGTACTTGGATGATACTTGGATGATTGAATGACTGACATCTGGATGAAGTGCTTTGTCAGGGAATGAGAAGGCTCCATGTCATCCATTAAAATTCAGCTTGGTCATGTTTTCCTTTTCATTTATTTTTTTTTCTCCTTTTATTTCTATCTACGATGAGTTTGTCTGACTAAATTCTTTCTATCATTTCTCGTTTTCTGTTTCCTTGTTATTCAGTTTTTGCTGGTCCTAAAACAGCTTGTAATTTCCCCCGAGCCAGTTGACAGTGGATATTGCAACAAAGAATGCTTGTAAAATTAAGCTTAACATGATAACATGATTAACTTATTTTGTCTATGTATAGATTTTATTAGTATCAATATTAACTTTCTCCCTGAAAATAACTACTCAGCAGTTGCTAGTGTTGCAGAATTTAATGTCTGTTGACGAGGGCACAGATTAAATTCATCAACTCTGGGATCTGGTGATTAATACGCTTTTCCCACTTGGCAAATACAGGATTCTCGAAAATTATCAAGTTTTTTGCAACTGAAGTACGGTCATGGCATATTATCTTGGAAATTTTCCATGCCAGGTGAATGCTAAACAATCTACCTGGAGGGGAGGTGACTTAGGTTGATGATTTGTTGACGCCGCAACTTCTGCACATTTCCCAACTTCTTCCGTTGTTACCTCTTTTTATTCAAGCCTTTGCCGATAAGTCAGTCGTCTGTGCTTTTCTTCCTTCACTTCCGGCGTTCTGTCATTCACATTCACTCTCGTGTTATTCGTCCTACGTCTGTGAACACTGACCTTTAGACTGTCGTAATTGGGATGGCGTAACCCAATCAAGTTCGCTGCTTCTTCAGACGCAGTTTTTACCATTTTGTCTGTCACTCGTCTGCGTTTTTCGTCGAACTAATGGATGTCTTGTGATAACTATCACCGACAACCTCCTATGTCCATTCCTTTGAGATCGACAGTCCTTGGTTTGCTTGATTTAGTGACTGTTTCTTCAGTTCTAATGGCTCCAGAATTCTCTCTTTTACTGCTTTCTCTTTACTTACAAGAAATTTTGTTTCTAGGAGGTAAGTGTACCGGTCTCTAGGGCGAGATGCTTTTTTATATACATATATTTTTTGCTAGTATTTTGTAGCTTAGAGAAAAAGGATGCAGTGTCACGTAATAAACAAGAGCTATTATGTATAAAAACATGTCTCTGGCGACGGAAAACCCCTGCAGGCAAATTTTCGTCCACCAGAACAGGTTAAATGTGGCGATATGCCTGTAGAAAAAGGACGTAATAGGAGATGTCATGTTCGTTAGACTATGTTAACGGGCGTGATTATTGTTACTTATTCTGAAAGGAATTACTCGGTAAATGTTTTTAACAACGGGCATCGAAACCAGTGCTTCCGTTCTTGCTAACACACACACACACACGCACACACACACACACTAACAGATGCGCAAGATAATATCAAACATGAATGTTTAACTGCGGATGCAATTAAAAGTAGGTTCGATGCTATTATCAATATTAAACCAGTACCGTTCAGCAATATATATATATATATATATATATATATATATATATATATATATATATATATATATATATATATATATATATGAATATATATAATATATATATACTGTATATATAAAAGTTAAGTATACCTTAGTTTTACCAGACCACTGAGCTGATTAACAGCTCTCCTAGGGCTGGCCCGAAGGATTAGACTTATTTTACGTGGCTAAGATCCAATTGGTTACTTAGCAACGGGACCTACAGCTTATTGTGGAATCCGAACCACATTATAGCGAGAAATGAATTTCTGCCAACAGAAATAGATTCCTCTAACTCTTCATCAGCCGGCTGGAGACTCGAACTCGGGCCTAGCGAATGCTAGTCCACAGCTCCACCGACTCGCCCAACGAAGAGCTTATATATATATATATATATATATATATATATATATATATATATATATATATATATATATATATATATATATATATATATTACAAGAGGTATATTTATTACCTTTAGACGACACAAATGACAGTTCAGCTAGTTTTTGTCAAAGAATCTATTAAACGAACGTTTAAACGCCAGGTTTCTCATTCTTTTTAAGCAAGAGAGCGGCTACTATTTCCGGAAACCTTCCATTTCCATGAACTTATGAGAAGGAACGAATTCGCAAGTCTCTCTCCCACGTCTCCCTTTCACCAAGAAACCATTTCCTCTCGTAGAAGAGGAGGAGCCGTAAAGAAAAACATTTGCCACTCCACGTTTTAACTGCTGAGTCGATCCCATAGTGGGGTAGTGTCGTCAGTGCGCCTCGTGCGGTGCACTGTAGGCATTACTTAAGGTTCTTTGCTGCGACCCCTTTCATTCCTTTTACTGTACCTCCTTTCATATTCTCTTTCTTCCATCTTACTTTCCTCAACCCTCTCCTAACAATTGATTCATAGTGCAACTGCTTTGAGGTTTTCCTCCTGTTACACCTTTCAAACTTTTACTGTCAGTTTCAGTTTCAGCGCTGAATGACTTCATAGATCCCAGTGCTTGGCCTTTGACACAAATTCTATATTCAGTTCAATTCAGTTTAAACTACTGAGTCAAGGCTAAACCCTTGTGCATAAGACTTCCACAACACAAGCTTATTCCTAAACCCATCCCACGGGTTCCTCGTATAAATCTGCATTTCGCCTCCATGTTGCACGTACCGCCATCTGGTCTGATATGAAGGTCCTTGTCAGTACTCTATTTTGCCCCAAAATGGAAAACTGCAGCATCTGCAAAATTTTCGAAATTGAGATATGCCACCTATTGGTTCGTGAAACACTAACGCACAAGTTACCGCAGTTTCAGAATGATTCCTCAATGCTTTATTTAGGGGGTCTCATTTGCAGTATCTGCAAAATCAGTAGTAAGACAAGGGAGTTTCTACCATTTTTCTGTTTTGTATTTTTGCAGATACTGCAATCTTCCGTTTTAGGGCAGTATTGTTACCATCCATGAAAATCAACTTTAAACAACCGTACTTTCGTTTATGCGGACGCTGTCTCCATATATTATTTTTTCTATAGACCCTTCACCTTTCCAGCCTTTCATATTTAACGTATACCAAACAAGCAAGTCATCTCGAATACTGTCTTTTGCTTTCGGTAACATTCCTCACTTCACTTTGATACATTCCAACATTTGCTTCCATAGACTCTGCTCCGTTTATAGATCTTTAGGTGAGGCCTTGCTTTCTCCCTTGGTGTACTTATTCCTCGAACCACCTCCTCTGTCGTCTTACTCTTAAATGCTTATGGGAGTCAACCATTCCATTATTTGAACATCCATACTGAGATATATTGGGCCATTTTCAAGGCTTCCATTTGCCCTGATAACCTAACTCTTGTTAACATTCCCTTCCAACAGTTCTTTTAACAAATGCTTTCACCAGTACCAGAAGCTTCTCGTCTCCATCACTAATAGATTTCTAGTCAGTTTTCTGTAAAAGAAAACTATTGTGCCGGCTTTGCCTGTCCGTCCGCACTTCTTCTGTCCGCCCTCAGATCTTAAAAACTAATGAGGCTAGAGGGCTGCAAATTGGTATGTTGATCATCCACCCTCCAGTCATCAAACATATCAAATTGCAGCCCTCTAGCCTTAGTAGTTTTTATTTTATTTAAGGTTAAAGTTAGACATAATCGTGCTTCTGGCAACAATATAGGAAAGGCCACCAATAGGCGGTAGTTAAAGTCTGACGGGCCGCGGCTCGTACGGCATTATACCTAGACCACCGAAAGTTAGATTTATTTTCGGTGACCTTGATTATACGCTATAGCCGCTGTACAGAAAACTCGATTGCGTAGGAGAAACTTCGACGCAATTTTTACTTGTTTTATTTGGGCCTGGCTAGACAAGGGTATCAGGTTGCCCATCTTATTGCTCTTTGTACTTGAAATACCATTAGTCACTCCCTACTCCAATAATCACTCCCTACTCCACTACCTGTTTTCAATTCCCACAAATTCTCAGCAGCTGTCTCCCGTCGCTTATTTACGTGTGTATGTTACAGACAGATAGTGAAACCAGGCATTTCACGAACTGCCTGAAATTTCAGGCCGCTAGCGAAATGCACTTTGGGAAGTTTGATCCCCCAGGGGCTAGTACAAAACACGGCAAAATACATTTGACCCCCAGGGGCTAGTACTAAACACGGCGAAATACATTTGACCCCCAGGGGCTAGTACTAAACACGGCAAAATACATTTGACCCCCAGGGGCTAGTACTAAACACGGCAAAATACATTTGACCCCCAGGGGCTAGTAGTAAACCTGGCGAAATACATTTGACCCCAGGTGCTAGTACTAAACATGGCAAAATACATTTGACCCCCAGGGGCTAGTACTAAACACAGTGAAATACATTTGACCCCCAGGGCTAGTACTAAACACTGCAAAATACATTTGACCCCCAGGGGCTAGTATTAAACACGGCAAAATACATTTGACCCCCAGGGGCTACTACTAAACCTGTCGAAATACATTTGACCCCCAGGGGCTAGTACTAAACCCGGCAAAATACATTTGACCCCCAGGGGCTAGTACTGAACCTGGCGAAATACATTTGACCCCCAGTGGCTAGTACTAAACACTGCGAAATACATTTGACCCCAGGGGCTAGTACTAAATATGGCAAAATACATTTAACCCCCAGGGGCTAGTACTAAACACGGTGAAATACATTTGACCCCCAGGGGCTAGTACTAAACATGGCGAAACAGTGTAGGTGAGTCACTGTTTTGCCGTGTCTAGTACTAGCCCCTGGGGAGCTCAAATGTCCCCAATTGCATTTTGCTAACTGCCTGTAACATATATATACTGTACGTTATTAGTCTCTGTAACTTCTTTGCGAGTGACAGAAATATTTATTTCTTCATTTTTGAAAAATTAAATATAATTTTTAAAGACTTTTTTTTTGTCAGAGTTTATGGGACAAATTCTTTCCCTTGTTTTTTCTTATATGTTTTTGCTCATCTTGGCCTTTCACGATTTACCTTATAATTTCCTTTTTTATATCAAGTCCCGATGGTTATCTTCTATCTTATATATATAAAAAAAAATATATATCACATTGGCGCGACCTTCAGCCTCTCTCTCTCTCTCTCTCTCTCTCTCTCTCTCTCGTGTTTGTTCTTCGGTATTACCGCATTTATTGCTTGTTTATTCTGTCCAGTTCCGCAGCTTTGCCCAAAAAATCACATAAGCAAATCAGGTATCTAACTAATGAAATTTAGAGGTTACTAAACAAATACATTTTAGTAGGAAACATGACAAAGGGAATGATGTACTACCGCTGTGCCCTCCATAAATTTTTTTTTTTACGCCAGAAATTAATCTCTGTGAGTTACCTGTCTCTATACCATAAAATTTTTCTCGTACTCAAAACCCCTTTTCTTTCATCGTGAAGAAATACTTCCTTAGAAAAAGAAGTAAAAAATGCGCCGAAGTTTCTTCGGCGCAATCGAATTTTCGGTACACCGTATAATCAAGGCCACCGGAAATAGATTTATCTTTGGGTGGTCTCGGTATAATGCTGTATGAGCCGCGGCCCATGTAACTTTAACCAACGATCGGTGGTGGCCTGTCCTATATTGCTGCCAGAAGCACGATTATGGCTAACTTCAACCTTAAATAAAATAAAAACTACTGATAATAGAGAGCTGCAATTTGGTATGTTTGGTGATTGGAGGGTGGATGATCAACATACCAATTTGCAGCCCTCTAGCCTCAGTAGTTTTAAGATGTGAGGGCGGACA
>NC_089750.1:69792206-69832206 GCF_040412425.1 Macrobrachium rosenbergii
GCTAGCCGAGAGCTCTACCCACCCCTCCAATGAAGAACTAGGTGACACTATCAATTGCGATTCTCCTAGAGGGGGGAGGGTTTCCTTTAATGCATTTTGATTTTTCCGAACGCTTGTTTTTATTTTTTCCCAACACATTTTAATTTTCCCAGACGCTTTTTAGTTTTTTGAAAAGAAAACTATTGTGCCGGCTTTGTCCGTCCGTACTTTATTCTGCCCGCACTTTTTCTGTCCGCCCTCAGATCTTAAAAACTACTGAGGCTAGAGGGCTGCAAATTGGTGTGTTGACCATCCACCCTCCAATCATCAAACATACCAAATTGCAGCCTTCTAACCTCAGTAGTTTTTATTTTATTTAAGGTTAAAGTT
This sequence comes from Macrobrachium rosenbergii, assembly GCF_040412425.1. Lineage (NCBI taxonomy): Eukaryota > Metazoa > Arthropoda > Malacostraca > Decapoda > Palaemonidae > Macrobrachium > Macrobrachium rosenbergii. Next base: position 69,792,576 of record NC_089750.1, read on the forward strand.
AGCCATAATCGTGCATCTGGCAACGATATAGGCCAGCTCACCACCGAGCCGTGGTTAAAGTTTGATGGGGCGCGGCTCATACTGCATTATACCGAGACCACCGAAAGATAGATCTATTTTCGGTGGCCTTGACTAAACGATGTGCAGAAAACTCGATTGCGCTAAAGAAACTTCGGCGCACTTTTTACTTGTCTATTTTTCTCCCAATGCATTTTTTGTTTTGCGGATTATTCAGGCGGCCTTGTTAGCTCTCGTTGCTTATTACACTTTATCACTGACATACTTAAATATTAGACTATATACTTTGCTACACGAATGACTTCGATATGACTCTGTTGCGTAGTTTTGAGAATTACGTAGCCCCCCGGCCAGCTAAACTGAGACGTTCTCGGAATAGAAACCTGATACAGTACTAGCAGGTGTTCCGGAGATTGTATGCTTTTCATACATTGTCATTTAGAACTGAAAGCATTAAATTGAGCTTTCTTGATGTATTACAATCTTAGACTTAGTTTGAGTATTTTTAATCTCATTTATTTTTAATTTTTCTCTTTTGATATTTTGCGATTTGCCTTCCTCACAATTTATGTTGTATTTTTAGAAGCCACCGCAAGGATTCTGTTAGATATCGACTGAGTATCCACTTTACCTGTCCTAATGATAGATATGTGTTTGTTACCTGGCCTCGTGAGGGTTTGTGCATCTTGCCTTTGGTAAGTGGAAGGAAATAAATTCCAACTTTATGCAAAGCTTGTGAAGTGGCCTATACTTAGTGCTCCTAGTTTTAGAGGAGTGATGGCTGATGTTATGCCAATTAAACTATGATCTCATTCTTGGCCTGATTTAAAATACTGATTTCCTGTTTGCTAATTTGGTGTTTCTGAATTTATATTTGCCATTATGCTTTGGACTTTTTATGTGCTTTGAGTAAGGAAGGACCTATTAGCTATCCTCTTGACAGTTCTGATTTTGACGTCCGAGTTCCTGAAAAAATTAGGAATTATTTTGTAGCATGCTATAGGAGCATATTTGGACTTGGTATTCTCAGTTCAGTGTTCTGTATATATTTCTAAATCACTTTAAGACTTCATAATAGACTTCCTGGAAGATAATTAAGAAATAGATACTCAGATACCTGATTTAATGAGGGATTTCCTTTAATGCTCTGTCTCCGGGATTTTTTGAAACAAGTCAAAAGAGATGGTATCCAAAATATCACCTTTTATCTGGCTGTTCTTAAAGAAGTAATAAGTGCACCATTAAAGTCACCGAGATGTTCTACACCCTGAAGGATGCAATCCAAAACGAATAGCTAGGTGTATTTTGAATAGAGCTTCTGTAGGTTTTCAACTGCTTACTAGTTTGGTGAACTGCTGAAAAATCAACATCTGGACTAGCTACTGGATGTCTTGAACGTGACGCTAAAATTTCATGAATGAATTAACCTTTTCATTCAGCTCTAATAAAAATTTCACCGTGTTTGTCTCGTTAGTGATTTTGATTTTGAATTCATACCTCTGATTTCCTTCGGATTTAGGGACATTTGATGGAAGTGAAAGATGAACGCCATTGAAACGATTGTTACTTATCATGAGCGTCAGTTTTTACGAAGCAAAACAGAAGGTCATAGTAGTAGAATAAATTAACTAGGTAAAATTATTTGTAAATAGGAACACATCTCAAGAGAGGTTATGGCATAACCCATTGAATCGGAACGGTGATTATATGGCCAACAAAGTGTGGCCTCTGAATTTACCTAATTCCCAGAGATAGGATGCTAAGTGTCCCTTATAGCTACAGTTCAAAATCAAATGAACCTTATTGAAAGATTTGGTTGTGATATTCTGTTTATATGAGGATTTAATCCTCTATGGGACTTCTCAAGGAAGTTGGATTTATAAGTTATCTCACTGAATTTTTTGACATCTTGGTAAATTTGGATTTATAATTGGGTTTACTGAATTTTGACTTCCTAGGATTTTGGATTTAGGATTAAACTGACTGAAGGGTTCTGCATTTTCACCTATAGTTTTGGAAACGTGAACTTTTGCTCTACATGATGGAATGAAAGATTGGAACTCCTGATTTGGTTGGTATTTAGAATGAAGATAACTTCTTAAAGTAATTGGAGAGAGAAAAGTCTGGTAAGAAAATGAGGGTAATGATGACCGCTTCCTTCCTTTATTTTTTATGTATCTGTATATTCTTTGTCCTTCTTTACACTCTTTCTGTCTCTAGATATTCTTAATGCCACTCAGTATTCTCTTAATTATAAAAGGGAAACCCAGTGCTGATAGGGATTCAGACAAACATAAATAAAAGGCTCGATTGACATTTGGTAAAATGGAAACAGAAACTAAAATTTTTTTTTATTGGATATTTTTGAAGGCTTGTCTTTGTATAGATTTGTAAAGATTGGTGGTTTTACATATTTATTCGTGGGCTGAGATTATTCATTAATTTATTTTATCATATTGTCGAAAAGGGTTCATTATTTTAGCCCAACAGTATGGTAAATTGATTATTTTATTTTTTAAATCTGTGTGAATATTTTGTTCAAATCAATGTGAAAAACAATAATTTTTTAAAAATCAGTGTAGAAAAACATTATTTTAAAATTGCTGTAAAACGTCAGTATTTTCTGTCTTCAAATCAGTATGAAAAACTTATTTTTTCACTTGTCACCGTAATGTGGAGATCTGGCTATATTCTCAATGTCCCTTCATTGTGAAATCGTATTATTTTTTTTCTAGCCGAATCGATGTGGATTATTCATTATATTTTCTCGTCACATAAATGTGGGAAAATTGACAGTTTTTCTTGTCACATCACTGTGAAATAGTTCATAGGTTATTTCGTCAAATCAGTGTTAAAAATGCCTTGCGTTCTCTTTGTCGTTTCAGTACGAAAAAAACCAGTTTTCTCTTGCCTATGAAAGGAGAGCGCAGTCACTCCGTTTGAATTTGTAATCGCCATCGGCTGTAAAACAGGAACTGAAAAACTGTACTTTTCTTCGGAGCCATAAACATCGGATTTGCTACGTTTATAGTTCACGCCTTACGAGTGAGAGAAATAGTTTTATACCATCTTGTGTTTTTGCCCAAGGTGCTATAATACAGACTTTATTTGCATCGGAACAATAGGCAAATAAACACGCAATTGTTTTTTTTTTTTTATAATCAGCAGGGAAGCTAGAAAGGTCGATCTATAGAAATAATACTTTTCCCCCTCTCTCGACCTTTTTTTTTTATATGGAGTTGAGTGACAGAAAAAAAACACTGTTGGGAAAAACACTGGCATGAGTTTTAATTCCGGAAATTTGAAGTGAAATATAGACTCGTTTTATTAAAAAACATTCATTCCTCACTACTTTTTAATACCAAAGTGCTCCTTCGTTCTTATCATTCATATTTGCGTGCATTATAGGAAAAAAACTACAAGCTTTTACATCAGAGAGAGAGAGAGAGAGAGAGAGAGAGAGAGAGAGAGAGAGAGAGAGAGGGGTGGCGAGCTGTTGTTTGGGGGGGGGGAGGTGGAAGAGAACGCTCCGCCCACTTTACCCTTGGCTCTGGGTCGAGAGATAAACCCCGACAGTCTTGGAAGACGGCTGACCATTTGTATCTCTTGCCCAGCGGAGTGCGGACACGTTCCAACGTTCCCTTGACTTGTGTAAGTTGAACCCCCTGATTTGGAGCGACCGCGGCTGTTTATGAATTCCTGTTTGTGTAAGTTTTTTCAAATGCCACCTTTTGGGATGACGTGGCTGTCTGGAGCTTGTCATGTCTTTCTTTAAATAACTTCGTATAAATTAAAAGCCACCCTTTTCAACTTGAGGTGACTAAACAGTAAAATTTTCACCTTTTGAGCTGAAGTGACTGGCTGCAAATCTTCTGAATTTTCACTTTCCATGTTTATCTATCTTCTTCTCAGCTGTGTGTGTGTGTGTGTGTGTGTGTGTGTGTGTGTGTGTGTGTGTGTAATCTTGCTGAGCGATAATTTTTTCTTTTCAATGAAATGTCGGTCTCGGCGAACAGCACGAGTCAATATGTTTTTCTGGGATGAGGTGCGATGTGAAGTGATTAATTAAGTGTTTCCTTTTTCGGTTTTTATTTATTTATTTATTTTTTTGTGCTTTCAACAAATTTTAAAAGTATGTTTGAGCTCTGCTCTCTTTGTAATGTCACTTTTCGCGTGAGGAATTTCTCTGCAAAGTTCTGACGGTTATTTTCCAAACTCGGGTTAAGCATTTTATTCTGAAGTGCGTGGCAGATGCGACCAGTAATAGTATAAATGATATTAGTAATATTTTTCCAAGGATCAAAACCATCATTATTATTTCGTGCTTTTGAGAATACAAAAGCATTTTTTAGTGTTGTAGTATAATAAAACTCACCAACGAAAACCAAGTCATCCAAGTGTCAAAGTGGCATATCCTTTCACGTATGTGAACGTGTTTGCAATGTTGCGTCGTTTGTTTAAATTGCAATATGTAGGAAAATATTTAGTGGAAATGTTTTTACGGAACCGGAGGCAGTGAAATGGTCATGTTGATTATTGCCATTGTTTATATTGCTTTACTTACTAAGTGGGATTTTTATTCATTTCAAGATTATGTGTAGTCTACCGTGCAGCTATAAATTACCCGGATCCACTTGTAACTTGTAAAGTCAACTGAATTGGTGGTCTGCTTAAGAAAATGAATGTATTTTATACACACATTGTATATATATATATATATATATATATATATATATATATATATATATATATATATATTATATTATGTATTTAAATATATACATATATAAATTGTATATATATGTATATGTATATTTATATATGTGTGTTTGTGTGTATGCGTGTGTGCATGAAAGAGAGAGAAAGCTGAATTTTCTATTTACTGTACTGTTTTTATTTGGTCACGTTATTAGAAATATATTCCAAGATTTAGAAAGTTAACTTCCTGTCTGAAGAGATTCCAGCAAGCTACTAATTCACTTACGCTTCAGACAAGGATAGTAATCTAAGGCCTAAGCTTCCTGCTTTCGCAAATGCCCAAATGACGGGCGTTGATACTGAGCCTTGAAAATAGAGCATACTATAACTGACGGGCGATCAGTATAGTACGTGGACGCCTTCCAAAATGGGACGGGTTTCGTCTGGAAAATCATGTCGATTTCGATATTGGATTTTTTTTTTTTTTTTTTTTTTTTTTTGCCGCGGTCACACGCTTGCTGTTACGTTATTTACGGCTGCGATGAGCTGCATTAGTGTTTGAACCAGGTTCACACAAACTCACTTGTTTTAAAGAGAGAGAGAAAGTTGGCATTTCCACGAGGCAGGGCAAGCAGGAGGGCGGATTGGCCCGGCGCCTGTTGTAAAAATTCCCGCACGAATATGTCCTTGACCCGTGCGGTTTTTGGTCTAAGTCCTTGCTGCTGAGACCAGTCCTATCATATCATACTTGCTCCCTCCAGTTCTTCTTCTACCCAAAATTCTTCTGGAGCCTTCAAGCTCCCGTAGCCTTGCTTTGGACAAGCGCGACAAACACTCTCTCGGTCCCGAAAGACCAAGCACTTTTTTTGTTTCATATTTGTTTTCTTTTTTTCTTTCTTCTTCTTCTTCTTCTTCTTCTTCTTCTTCTTCTTCTTCTTCTTCTTCTTTCTTCTTCTTCTTCTTCACGTCGTTCAGCCTAACCCGTTCTGCAGTGAAAGTGTTATCGTCAGCCAGAATCCGTCTGTTGGAAGCACTAGTAAAAACTGCTCTCTTTTTTTTTTTCCTCTTTCGAACGGTTGCTGATTTTGCTCTGGCTGGCTTTGATTTGCCTTCTCAAGAGTCATGGTACGTAGGAAGATCCGTCTGCCCTCTCTCTCTCTCTGTCTCTCTCTCTCTCTCTCTCTCTCATACGCCCCCGTGTCCTCAGCTCTTTTATTTACGACGAAAATTGCCTTTGTAGTGTAATAGTATATTGTATTTCATTTTGGGCGGGGGGGGGATGGATTAAATAAAGCCAAAAATATGCAGAAAAAGGTGCATGGCGACAAAGAAACGCCTTTTCTAAATAATAATAACTATACCTAAACACTTGGAAGGTTTCAGCAGTACATATCAAGCAAATTAAAAATAAGACTTTTTATGTAAATGGAAAAGTAGAGTTTTCATGTGAAAGGAGAGTTATTACCTAATCTCTCTCTCTCTCTCTCTCTCTCTCTCTCTCTCTCTCTCTCTCTCTCTCTCTCTCTCTCTCCTCTGTGTAATATCTTTTTCCGCTCATTTCTTTTGGCCGACACATTCACTATCCCTGTGAGCTTTTTACCTTCGTAACTATTGCCCCGGATTATGTTACATTGATCGTAAAAAAAGGGAAAATCCAAGGTGTAATTGATGACTCTTGAGGTTTGTCTACCGTTATAGTGCCTTCAGAACTGTTGCTTTATATAGTTCACCTCCTTAGATGGAGGGCATACCACCGGGGTTAGCGAATAATTTTGATTATCTCATTCTTTTTTACCAGCAACTGGTAATTTTTTTTAGACTGGTACCGACTGTACCGGAAACTTCCAGGAATGTATGAAATTGTATATAAACTGAAATTATATATAAGTGTCCCTTTGTCTCACACGACGTTTGAAGTTATGATGATGATGATGACAATTATTATTTACCGCGGTCACCAAGGGTAGTGTTATGGTGCAAACTTCTCCTTTGTTTAATGGCGAAGTTCTCTATAAATCGTTTCTCCTTCATTATTGATGCTTATGTTTCTTTGCCATTTCATCACAGATTTTGCTTTAGCAGAAGATTTATGATGTATTTTGTTCGTGAAAGATGCTCAAGTGCTCAGACTTATTCTAAATATTTTATGGTAGACGGGAATAGACTTAGAACATAGTCGTGCATATTTTGAGGACTACATGCCAAAACTTTAGTAAATCTAATCATTTCTTTCACAGTTCCAGACTAAAAAAACAAGTTGCTGGACATAGAGACTTTAATTTTTTTTTTTCATTTTTACATATTTTCAGTTTTTCCAGTGACCGATTTTCTGTCGAACGTTTCAACTTTTAACAGGTTTCGCGAGAATTTGGTCAAATTGTATTGCAGGTAAAACTCGAAGTGGCTGTTTCGGGAGCAACACTGTAATGGTTTTAATGTAAACTGAGTATGTTTTGGGGGGATAATGTTGCAACGATAAACGATACGCATGCACTCACGTACACGCACACACACACACATATATATATGAGTGTGTGTCAATAGATATATACATATAGATTTGAATATATATATATATATATATATATATATATATATATATATATGTATGTATGTATGTATGTATGTATGTATGTATGTATGTATGTATGTATGAATGTATGTATATACATACATATATATACATATATATACATACACAAACACACATATATTATATACATATGTGTACTGCATATACTGTATATATATATATATATATATATATATATATATATATATATATATATATATATATATATATGTATACATATGTGCGTGTGTGTGTGTGTGTGCGTGCGTGTGTGTGTGTAGTTTCTGTAGCTGAGTGGTTAACGATCTCCCCTCAATAACTAATGACCCAAGAACCTATGAGTTCCTGTTGACCTAGGAAGAGACTTATGTACCTTGTGGTCAGACTACTGTGGTGGCCACAGCCCTGTTAGAGAAGAGCATGGGGCCAGCAACCTCACCTCAAAAAGATTTGCAGACAGCGAGAAGTGAACACTTTTTGGTGACCAACTCATTCTAAAGGAAAAGAGTTTGATGGGGTGACAGACTGAAGTATAAAATACTTAACTTGTATTTCAGAGTCTTGGAAAACGAAAGCATTCTTGCAGTATCATAAAAAAACTAGTTCAACTAGGATTAAGTGACCTCGGGTTAAATATGCGGGATTTCGTTTCCTGCCTCAAATCACAGATCGTTTGCAGCTATAGAAGGTCGTTCATTTTTCTGAGTATCGACTTGCTGGCTAGAAATATCGTCGTAGCTTTCCCGAGGCCTTAGGTATATCGTATAATGTCACGAACGTCGAAAGATTTATGCCCCTGATCTGTTTAAAGGTCGTTTTTATAAAGGAACAATAAATTAGAGAGTACTCCTGAATTGGTTAAATGTCAATGTCAGATCTTGTAAAGGAACAATAAAATAAATAATGCTTTTGACTTGATTAAATGTCAATTTTGTAAATGAACACTAAATTAAAGATTACTCCTTACGTTAAATCTTTCCTAAAGGAGCAATTAATTAGAGAATATTCCTTACTTGGTTAAATGTAAATGTCAAATTTGTAAAGGAACAATAAATTAAATAATACTCCTGACTTGATTAAATGTCAGTTTTGTTAGGGTAAAATAAATAAACACTCCTGTCTTAGTTAAAGGTCTTATTTGTGAAGGAACAATGATTTAAGGAACACTACTGACAGTAAATGTAAATTTTTTAAAGAAACAATAAATTACAGAATACTCCTGACTTGATTAAATGTCGATTGCATAAAGGTTCAGTTAATTAAAGAACCCTCCTGGCTTGGTTAAAGGTCACTTTTAAAGATACAATCGATTAAAGAACACCCCTGGCTTGGTTCAAGGTGAAACTTGTCAAGAAACAATAAATTAAAGAATGCTTCTGACGTCAAATGTCAATTTTGTACAATAAAGTAAAGAATACTCATGCCATTAAATGTCAATTTTGTGCAATAAATTAAAGAATCCTCCTGCATTAAATGTCAATTTTGTCCAATAAATTAAAGAATACTCCTTACTTTAAGTGTCAATTTTGTACAATAAATTAAAGAATACTACTGACATTAAATGTCAATATTGTACAATGAATTAAAGAATACTCCTGCATTAAATGTCAATTTTGTACAATAAGTTAGAGAATACTCCTGACATTAAATGTCAATATTGTACAATAAATTGAAGAACACTCCTGACTTGGTTAAAGGTCATTTTTGTAAAGGTGCAAAGAATTAAAGAACCGCATTCTAACTTTGTCTTCTACGCATTTAGTCTCATATTGTAGGATGGAGTCTCATATTACAGGATGATTTTTCTCCTTCACTCCTCCCAGATTCATCTTTTGCAGCATCATCATCATCATCATCATCATCATCATCATTATCTCAGTCTCTGTTCCTTGAAATTTCTGTGACTCATCTGAAGTTTAGCTGAAATCGAATGACGCTTCAGAAAGTTTGGATTTGGACAGGCATTAATTAATAGCTCAGAGAAGAAAATAATCATGATTGCTTTGACTTGAAATTGGCTATTATTAATTTCCCCGAAGTAAAGGAAAATATAAATAAGAATAATTTTTTTATATTTTGTGAGCTCATGGTTTTACTTTGCTTATTTTATTTCAGATTAGGAGTTCGTGAAATAATATTGCTTGATCTGTGCGTTCCCTGAATTCGTATTGAGTTTACTTTATTGATTCGGTTTTAATTTAATGACAAAAACGCCAAATTTTTTAAAGTTTGATGGCCAGTGATGAAGGTGCACAGGCTGACTGATTAATTTATATTATGTTCTCTGCCACTCTGACGTCAGCGAAAGGTCACTGACACCGAAAGGCATACTGTAATGAAGGCTGTAATTTTTTTTTTTTTTTTTGACGGAGCGGTCAAACTTAGAACTGTCATTATGAAATCAACGAATGTCATGAGGCATGAATAATTGTCATACTTTTTGTCTCGGTCATCTAATGGTGTCATTAATTTTTGGGAGGGGTGGGCATGGGGGTATGTTACAGAAATGACCGTTGCATAAAGAGGTGGCGTAAGATTTTAAGCTTGAAAACGAATAACACAGTGCAGGTTTAGGAATGAATAGGAAAGGTTTGGGATCTGAGGAATCTTAGCTCTCGAAAACATGTTGATAAGATCCAGTGGACTAACACTCTTTTTTAAAGTTAAACTTTTGCTGAGCGAGTAGTGCCAAGTTGATATAAAATATCTAAAGAAAAGATCTGTCTTCATTTTGCGGTATCTTGTTGTACGTATGGCTAAGGACAGTAGAGAAAATTAAGGTTTATGTAGTGATGCGAGAATGAAGATTAGTAAAGCGGAAAGGAGTGAAAGGTGGGCGCAGAGAGTGCAGTTTCAAGTAGGAAAATAACTGCGGCTGTAAACAGTAAATTAATGATAAACGTGAAGGCCGGCAGATGGGATGGGCATGAGGCAAGGGGAGGAGTTATTCCTAAAGAAATTTCAGGGCGTCTGGAGAAAGTGAAGGTGGATGAAAGCAAACAAAAGGAAGGAGGGGGAGGAGAAGGAGAAGGAGGAGGAGGAGGAGGAGGAGGAGGAGGAAGAGGAAATGGTGAACGCCACCACGTTCAGTGGAGTCGTACACTCTCTTCATTTCATTAAGTTTTGGGATAACTGTTACCAGAAGTTGAGAAATCATTTAAGGCGTGAGCTGCGGAACAGGGTAGCGAGCTCGTGAGGTTGGTGTGGCTAGTTTAGTTGAAGTAGGCCTTATGCCATCACGGGTAAGGTGTTAGAGGATATGAGAAGGTTGGCGCGGACCTCTGATCTCGGCGAAAGTTGAGCGATAAAAGCGAAGTGACACAGGTGGTGCCAGGAATGGAAGAACTGGAATCTGGAACGTTTGGTTAACCTAATTTTCACTCTCTTTTACTGCAACTGCGATCATCAGTAATGAGCGAAAGCTTCCGCAATTCATTATTCATCTAAGCAAAGTCTGTGGAAACAAGGAATCACTGAATATTATGAAATGAAACGATGTTTACGTAATTTGCGATATAACTGACGCGCGGTCAAACGTAGAAATGTGGAATCGTTATTTATTTTTCCACGCGACAGAAAAAGAATTAATGGTATAAATACTTGCATCAGGTATTTCCGGTCTAGGTGCTAAACAAATGTTTACAAGCTCTCGAACGAGTATTATCTTATAAAGCTGAGGAACGAAAGTTTTTATGAGTTTTCTACCAGTCTTCAGAAGAAGTTTGAAGTTTGTACCCTTGTTGTATAACTGCTAAAACCTGCACAAAAATTAGAAGCTGTAGCCGGTTCTGATATAAAGAATTTCCCGGACAGACTTAAGTCGAGTTTTTAATACTTAAAATACTGGTGTCCAATAGCGTCAATATTTTTAACGCGTGTCTAGACACCTGTATCCTAGCCTGGTTCATTTAATAAGAGTATCTAGAAGAAATTTAGGCGTAGAATCACTTTTTTTTTTATTTAAACATCAGATTTCTCTTGAACCTTTCTCCTTCAAATTTTGGTGATGTTCGATGTTTTAAGAAGTGAACTTTAGGAAGACAATAAAAGAACCTGTTTACCATCTTCTCGTGATGATTACGCTATCGACAACATCGAAGTTTACCGACCTGACCAGAACATGGAGCTGAAATTTGATTGCCCAAGCAGAAATTGATGCTGTGGCGTTTACACAGGCCGCATGAACTCGGCGTAGTTTTCTTGTCGTTCCTATCTTAGTGACTTAGTCTTAAGATATCATCGTAGACAGCATGAGTGTTCATTGTCTGACTTTTTGCTTTTCAGTTTATTTTATAAAAGGTTGATTCTTCTAGCGTATTTTTCGATGTCGATGACCTCTGTTGCTGTGACGCCAGGTACTTGAGTTTAAAACCTATCAGTCAGTCTCTTATATAAAGTCTGCTCATATTCATCACTATCGTTTTTGCGGTGTATTTCTCCCTCTGCCTAAACGTCTCATCAAAGTCACTGTGCCAAGGTGCCGATCATTATCATTAAAGTTCGATTGCTCGTAGTCACCATCATCACTACATCACTGTCGTTATACTTCTTTCTTTCACCGTCTTCGTATCTGTCTCATAACTACCATCATGCCGTGGTCCTCATCACAATTCTCATTATCATTGATATTCGATTGATCCTAGTCACCATCATCACTATATCACTCTCATAGTTCTTTCTTTCGCCATCTTCATTACTGTCTCATCACTACCATCTTGCCGTGGTCCTCATCACAATTCTCATTGTAATTAATAGTCGTTTGATCATATGCACCATCATTACCATCATCATAGTTCTTTCTTTGTCGTCACCACCATCATCACCATACCACTAACATTATAGTTCTTTCTATTCATAACCATGTCATCACCATCATCGCTATATCACTATCATTATAGTTCTTTCTTTCACCTTATCCATAACAGTCTCATCACCACCATCATGTTATGATCCTCGTCACAATCCTCATTATCATCAACATTCCTCACCATTATCTTCACCATCGCCACGAACTCAGACCATCATCTTCACCATCACCACGGACTCAGGCGTAATTATCACCCTCCCAGCTCCTTGAGATAGTATCCAATCTAAAACCTGTAAAATGTCCAGTATCTGTGAAAACCCGTCCAAATTATAGCACCAAAACGTCCGGGTAACTTGAAATTAGCGCTGTTATATAACACAGGGGCGAAATACTTGATTTTGTCTAATAATTTATATTGTCGCTTTCTATTCTACTTTCTTTTCGTTTTTTTTTTCACAGTTAGTGGGTAGTGTTTACAATTATCATTCGAAACCTTTTTAATTTTCTTTTGGTGTTATTGTAGATTATTATCTTTCAGATTGCCATTATTGTATTCGTGTTTTTAAACCGTCCGCGCCTTTGTTTTTCCTTTTGTATTTGTGGTTAAGGGAGAGGAGCCAACTGTTAGGTTTCAGGTTCTCGGCAAGTCTTTTGGGATGCCGCTGCTACCCCCATGCCCGTATATTGACGATATATGTATATTATCTATATATACTGTATATGTATATGTATATATATATATATATATATATATATATATATATATATATATATATATATATATATTTATATATATATAGATAATATATATATATATATAGATAATATATATATATATATATATATATATATATATATATATATATATATATATATATATATACATATACATACATTATATATACCTACAGTATATGGATATATACATGTATATACACATAATCTACATACACTATAGACCTACATATATCTTGTACATTCACAAAGGTCCCTCGGATGAAGAATATGAGGGAGGTCCAAATCTCTTGCGGGGCAAAAGATGTCACTGCAACTATTTGCAACGCGTGCATTAATATTTATGCCGTGTCACTCTCTCGCATAGTTCCTTACCAGAATGTCCAGCGTAAGGTGTATCACACGCTGAGCAGTTAATTTTTTACGCCACTCCTGTTGGCGTTACTGGCTTATTGCAAATGAATTCTTCGTACGTGAATTACTGATAGAAATAACATTCAGTTTCTATTTGCAGTCGATAAAATTTGTTGCGTTTTGGCAAGACTAAATTACTCTTAAAGTCAAAAGTTCCTAATCTCTCAGTACAACAAAATGTTTTTCCCCTGGCTCTATGGAAGCAACCATCAATAAACACTGAAAACCATTAATGTATATACAATGTATATATATATATATATATATATATATATATATATATATATATATATATATATATATATACTCATATATGTATATGTATATATATATATATATATATATATATATATATATATATATATATATATATATATATATATATATATATATATATATATATATATATATATATATATATATATATATATATATATATATATACACATGTGTGTGTATATATATACGTGTGTTTATAGATATTATTTCTGCCAATACTCCGTCCAGTTCGATGGGGAGTCCCTCCTCCTCCTCCTCCTCCTCCTCCTCCTCCTCCTCCTCCTCCTCCTCCTCCTCCTCCTCCTCCTCCTCCTCCTCCTCCTCCTCTTAGGTGACGTGTAACAACTGTAAGATCGCCCTTTCCTTCAAATACTTCTCGTTTCTTTCCCTCTAATATCAAGCCGTGGAATTCTCATCTTATCTCCGTTTTTCCTGACCCTTGCGTCTTACTGGCCTCATGATACATTTGCTTCCTTTGCCTCTTTTTCAAAGCCTTGTCTTTTGTTAGATAAATAGGAAATTAACAAGGTAATGAGTTTTCTCTTCTACAGATTTTAATATTTTCGTTATTACATGAAATTACAGTTTCATGAACCTATTTGTTATAAAAAAAATGTAATAATAATTTCAAACTACCTGATAAACTTATCACTTTAACAGTCGTTATTCTCGAAAACCAAACAATGACTTGAAGCTATCAGAAGTTACTCTTCTCCAAATGAATTATTTAAACACGCTCTACCCTCGTCTCCTGTCATGTCTGCCAAGCCGGAAGCACTTGATTGCATTCCGCACTTGAGTGCAAAAAATAAACAAATATTGAAGAAAGGATGACTCGCGTATCTGTCTGCCTCTGCTTGCTGGAGTAATTCATCCGTGTCTTTGTGAATTTTAGCGAGAAGAGGTTACATTTGAATAGGCCTTTATTTACCTTTGCTGCTGACGCACTAAGAAGAAGGTGATGTTTGCTCCCGTGGCTGTCTGTCTGTCTGTCTGTCCATTTCAAGAGTGTCTGTGACTGTCTGTGCGTGTGTTGGTCGAATAACTCAAGAAGGGTCGAGCTGAATGTGATGACACTAAGGGGATATAATTATTGTATGATTTTTTCGAGATCATTAATTTTTTGGCAGTAATTCGTCTCTGAGCTCACGATTTGTTGCCTTTGAAGAAAAATCTTAACTCTGAACTGATTTATGCTAAAAGTGATCTATCTCGAGAGCTCCACCTCATGAATATATCTGCCAATTTTCATCAAATTTCGCTCACCCGTTCTTGAGGTATCGTGCTTCCACCACAATGAAAATAAAAAGTGGGATTTTTGGCAGTTCGTTTTCATAGAAGAACTTATGAAGGAAGCAGTCAGGAACCGTAAAACACGGCATAGGTGTACCTGACTGTTCCTCTCAATATCAGCCAGGAAATGCCCAAGATATTCCTCAGCATAAAGAAACCCATCCAGTGTCCGAGCTGGCAAAGAGAAATTCACCGTCTGGCACTTCGCGAGAAAGAGAAAGTGGGAAGAAATTTCTGCCTCTCAGTTTCCCCATCCTGCATTACTTTTTGATTATCTCATTCTCTAAAAGCAAAACAGATGTTAAAACCACTAACCTTTATCTCATGCTCATGTGTCAACTGATAGTGATGGTCGTTGAAATTGCAGTGACGTGAATTTTGAGCTGGCGTCCAAACTGGGATTAAAAACAGACATCATCCGGGCTGGCTGTGATTTTTTTTTTTTATTTTGTTGTAAACCAAAGTGAAAGTTGTGACTATGAGAATATTTGTGTAAACATTTATAGTACTTATCCCTGGATATATATATATATATATATATATATATATATATATATATATATATATATATATTTTATTGGATCTTAAGACTTTGCAGTGACAAGCGTATCAAAAAAGCGCGAAGAATTCGAAAAGTTAAGAGGGCATTGTGCCTATTACAATTACATATGTATCTGATAAAAAGTGACCAGTAAATTATATACACACACACACACACACACACACACACAATATATATATATATTTATAATATATATATATATATATATATATATATATATGTATGTATTACATATATATATATATATATATATATATATATATATATATTATATGTATGTATATATATATATATATATATATATATATATATATATATATATATATATATATATATATATATATATATATATATATATATATAGAATTAAATGGTCACGTTTCACCAGGTACGTATGTGACTGTAATAACCACAATGGCATCTTAACTCCTCGACTTCCTCATACATTTTGGATGCGTTGTTACCCATTAAATTATTCCCTTGTGTGTGGGCGAGTAATACACAAAAATAAAGATGCTAAATATATTCAAAAATAGGAAATAGTTTTTGTTTCAGGAAGTTCTTCATATTGCGGTAACGAAAAAAGATTAGTTCTTTAAGCTGGCAGAGAGAGAGAGAGAGAGAGAGAGAGAGAGAGAGAGAGAGAGAGAGAGATAAGTACGAACTTCTTAAGATCGCTATTTAAGTGCATGCGAATGGAACAACACGACGCCGACGATTATTGAAACCGGATTTAGCAAACATTTTTTTTTTTTTTTTTATTTACTGCACTGGGTCACTCGGTCTTCCTCGCTGCCCTAGTGCGCATGTCCGCGCGTCTTTTCCTTGTATTCATATTTACTTTAATCTCCATTCTTCCGGATTGTTGTAATGATGGTTATTATTTTTATCTCGTGTGAGCTTGATTACCGATCATTGTCACCAAATTAACATCTCTTAATTTTAAACTTACCTATTAAGTAAGAAATCAAGTCTTATGCAAAATGTGGAGAGTGGAATTTTGACAAGTGTTCGAGAGTTCTGATGTCATGCTTCATTAACATATTCCAAGTCCCCTTTACCAAAAAAAATTAAGACGACTTTTTCGACATTTATGGCATTGAAAGTCCTAGGTCAACCAGACGACGAGGCGGTCTCTAAATACTAGTCTGGGCTTGGTATTAACGATTACGTTCATTCGTAATCTCTTTTTTTTTTTTCATCCCTTTTAGTTTTCTGAAAAGGAAAATATTGCGCCGGCGTTTTCTGTCCGTCCGCACTTTCTTCTGTCCGCACTTTTTTCCGTCCGCCCTCAGATCTTAAAAACTACTGAGGCTAGAGGGCTGCAAATTGGTTTGTTGATCATCCACCCTCCAATCATCAAACATACCAAATTGCAGCCCTCTAGCCTCAGTAGTTTTTATTTTATTTAAGGTTAAAGTTAGCCATAATCGTGCTTCTGGCAACGCAACAACACAGGCCACCACGGCCGGCTGAGAGTTTCATGGGCCGCGGTTCATACAACATTACACCGAGACCACTGAAAGATAGATCGGTTTTCGGTGACCTTGATTATACGCTGCAGTGGCTCTACAGAAAACCGGATTGCGCCGAATAAACTTCGGCGCATTTTTACTTGTTTTATTGTGGGCATGAGGGGGTGGGGGTGGGGAGGGGGAGATTGGTAAGTGGGACTGGGAGAAGGAGAGGGGGGTGGGGGTTGAGGTTATTCCAGCGGCAAGGAAGTTCTTGATCATAAACAGTCTATTTATATACATGTTCATTCATTATATTTTTTCCTCCTTCATCAAGTCATGTTATGCGTTGGGTGAGAAGTAACTGGCTCGGGGTAATTTAGCTGAAAAAGATCTAGTTATATCATCAGTATCTGGAGGTACAAGTTACGTCGGGGGTAATAAGCTCTTTCTGACTTCCTCATAGGTATAGTTAACAAGTGAGCGGCTCGTGGAACACCGAAAGTAACAAGTTAATTCGAACACCAGGTATGAAACGAGATCCGTCAGAACCCCTGACGAATGTCTCACCTGCCCAGAACTTTCTAAATGTCGTCACAGTGAAAATCGACTGAAAAAGATTTCATGAAAGCTGCAACAATTTAAAATCTTTGGGATCTGAGCGTAACTTATTTCCCCACCTAGATTACCGAGTCGCGTGGGTGATATGAAAGAAACTACAATTTGCTGGAAGCTGTCTAGAAATGAGATCAATCCGCCTCACTCTTCAGGAATTTCGACTCTGGCAAGAAACTTATCTCAAGGCGGTGTCATGCAAAGGCACTGCCTGGCTTTCGTTGGTGAAAGAGCAGACAGTTTTAAATAGGATAGCGAATATTTAACTTTGTTTTTTTTTTTTATATCCAAGCAAAATGGAATTTGCAAAGGGTTTTCAGTGGGTATCGTACAGTTTTATCAGCGGCATTGGGTACAATTGTGAGTGCAAATTTTGGTTAAGAACTGATGAAATATTCCAAAATATGTTCTCGAAAGAAGCTCTATATTATATATATATATATATATATATATATATATATATATATATATATATATATATATATATATATATATATATATATATATATATATATATATATATATATATATATATATATATATATATATATATATACATATATATATATGTAGACAACCACATGAAAAGTGAAAATTAAAGACCAGGTACCAAGAGATTTCGTGCATTGCGTACACTTCTTCGGGGTACAAAGTAAAATAAATAGAGACATAAACAAGAAAACCTCACAAAACAAAGATCAAAGCCATTAACAAGCAAAACATCATTGCAGTATGTAATCACTAGTTTGAAGAAAACAAATTGCCACCACCAAACAATAGGTAAAAATACTTTAAAAGTGCTTAAGAACTGAAACTGCTGTTAGAACAGGCGATTGCGAAAAGGTGACGTTATACTTCCCTATAGTTTTACAAACAAGGTAACTATCTGATTTCATGTGGTTGTCTACGTATACATTTGTTTGTCACGTACAGTTTGGTGACTTGTTGCTGACACACACACACACACACACACACACACACACATATATATATATATATATATATATATATATATATATATATATATATATATATATATTTTGCAAATGGGACTCTGTCAACGAAATTTATTTATACATTTTCTCCTGAATTGTGAGAAAAGTACCAGTACCCTGCAACAGTTTAGAACCAAAGACCCTTGCTCCCGTCTGATGATCGTTAAAGAGGGTTCACTGCAGAACAGAGAGATAAGTATTGATGTGCTATAAAATTACTATCTGACAGAACCGGAACCTGAAGTATAAAAGGTAAATGGGCCTATTTCTCAATGCTTTCGTCTCTCTCTCTCTCTCTCTCTCTCTCTCTCTCTCTCTCTCAAATTGCCGTTGGATTTACTCGGCACTTCCTGGTTTTTATTCCTATCATTATCATCTCATGCTATCCCAGTAATCTTTTCTGAATATTGTAGTGCAGCATTTTTTTCAGCAATATAAAAAGATTTTTTGAGTTATGACAGCTGGATCTATTCGGTCCTTCCTGGAATTTATTATTATTATTATTATTATTATTATTATTATTATTATTATTATTATTATTATTATTATTATTATTATTATTATTATCTCGTGCTATCCAGTTATAATTTCCCAAAATCTGGCTGAAACATCATTTTTATTTACGCACAAACCAACCTCATGCAAACCAGGTCAGGATCAATTTGTTGGGGGTATATTTACCACTTTTGCAAATGACCTTTGCACTTAAATTCATCAACCCGCCCTCCCCTTCCTCCTTCCCCCTTCCCCTCCCCTCCCCTCCCCTCCCCACCATTAAATCCAGTTCCTGGGAGATAAAAAATCAAGAGTTAATATTGGCTAAAGATCGTCTTGGAAAATTGCACCTAAATTCATCAACCTACCCCGCCCTCTCCTCCCTTCCCCTCCCCCCCTCACCACCACCACCACCACTAAATCCAGTTCCTCATAGGTAAAAATTAAGGGTTAATTTTGGAAAATTTGTAACAGAGCGTATGAAGGATTTCTTGTTCGTAAAGTTTGAAACCCTCTTTTTTTCTTTTTACTAAGGTTTATTTTTAATTGAAGTACTAATTAACGCCTCAGCTGGATGACACGAACTCATTTTCGTTTTAAATTTAGTTTCGTTTTATTTTCTCGATGATTTTCGCGATAGGGTTTGTTTCTTTTCTTAATTATAAATGTTATTTTAAGGTTAATATTATTTCAATCTTTTTAGCTTTTATGCTTGTAGCATATATACATACATACAAACATATATATATATATATATATATATATATATATATATATATATATATATATATATATATATATATATATATATATGTATATGTATATGTATATATATATATATATATATATATATATATATATATATATATATATATATATATATATATATATATATATATATATATATATATGTATATATATATATATATATATATATGTGTGTGTGTGTGTGTGTGTGTGTGTGTAAGGAATTAAGTAAAGACAAGAGCCTTGAATTACAAAATACTTTCTATGATTTCTTAGTAAGTACTCCTAAGGATAACCGTAGGGTTATTGAATGTCGCAGCAGTGAAGATGGAGGTAAAATAGAAGATGGAGGTAAAATAGAGAGAGAGAGAGAGAGAGAGAGAGAGAGAGAGAGAGAGAGGCACTAGCCATCGTTGTTTTGGAAGTTTGTGATGACACCTAAAATTCCAGGACACAGTAGAAATGATGACGATGTCATATGCCCTGATTCTGATGCTATCAGTAAGCCTTTTTCGCCTGTTGTGTTCTTGCGAAGAGAAGCATCATTGTTTTGAAGCGGTAGTGTTACAACGAGTATTAGTTCTAGTTGAAACGTAATGTGATCGTGTACACTTTTGTAAAAGGTGTGAATTATGTTTGACAACTCGTGTTTAGCGTTAGTTCACATGCTCGTGCGAGAGGTAGGGTGAGAATGGAGTTTTATGAGACGGGTTGGCATGCATCCAGTAAATAGATTGAATTAATATATATGATTTATTATATGATAAAATACATAACGAATGCATTGTCACGCAGATGTATCTTTATACAAATTCTCTCTCTCTCTCTCTCTCTCTCTCTCTCTCTCTCTCTCTCTCTCTCTCTCTCTCTCTCTGTATCCCATTCTACTCACAGAAGGGCTATCATATTTTTTTTTTCTCAACATATCGTACCTCAACTTCAAAATTATCGTTGTTACATCAGAATTATCGTACTAGATTTTCAGATTTCTTTTTTTGATATCGTATGCTTTCCTGCTGCTACAAATGCTAACATTCATACTTCAGATCAGTAGAGAAACTGTCCTTAAAGTAAAATATTAGCTGATGTTCTTTAGCGAATATGGATTGACGAAATGATTTTGCTTTACCAGTTTGGCTAATGTTTTTCAGCGTGTTTTATCACTATATAGTAGCCATGTATAGTTCTGGTAAAACTAAGCTATACTTACTTTTCTTCCTATATTGCTTTTCACCCCGTAGGCGGGGGCAGTGCCGTCAGTGCACTTCACGGGGTGTACTGTAGGCATTACTATAAAGGTTCTTTGCGGCGTCCCTTCGGCCCCTAGCTGCAACCCCCTTTCATTCCTTTTACTATACCTCCATTCACATTATCTTTCTTCCATCTTGCTATCTACCATCTCCTAACAGTCATTCCATAGTGCGACTGCGAGGTTTTCCTCCTGTTACACCTTTCAGACCTACCTACTCTCATTTTTTTTTCCAGCGCTGCATGACCTTATAGGTCCCAGTGATTGGCCTTTGGCCTAAACTCTATATTCCATTCCTATATTGCTTTTCATGTTTAAAATACATAAAAAGAACTCAGTTCAGTATAACACTGAATGTGTACATATTATATAGTAGTAATTAGAATTGCCTATTGTTTTTTTTTTTTTTTGCAAAATTATAAGGAAATCTTATCACTGATGGGATATTTATGAAATTTTATTCAAATACAAAGTATTAAACTCAGCATTACCTGAAGAAAATTAGTTTCCTGATATAATTTGCTTATACATATTTCAAAATTAAATCGATGGGATTAAGCTATAACAAAATGTTATTATTAATATGCACTCCTGATATGAAAATACCTCTTCCCTGTTAACATGACAGTAAGAATTATTTAAAAAAATATGAATGGACTTTAACAATTGAATTGGACATATTAAAATTATGCAGTTATATTTAAAGGCGTGAGTCACGTGACCTAGTTCCCTTCAGTATCATCTTTTACGTTTTCATGAAGTTGAAAACTGTTCTTCCCACGGGCAGTCAGTATTATCTTGGTTTAAAAGGGATACATGATTTTTGCTTTTAAATACCTTCAGACGCTAACAATGCACCTTTAACTCTGCCTGTACATAGCCTATTTCCGATTTTTGTTTTGCAAACATTCACGCTGCTAAACACACATTCTTATTCAGCATTATCGTCCGGTAAACTCAGGGTACAAACAGCAAAATTTGCGCGGTCAGAAAAGCCATCATCCTATCTTCCTAAAATGTCGAGCGAAAATGGCTCGGGTGTCACTTTGCTGTCAAAACTGGTTCAAGAAGATATGGAGGAGTTCTCAGGAATTCTCCAGCGGTCATCTCTTTTTCGTATTATCGAACTATTTTCTTGGTGACAATTAGTGGGAGAGTTCAGTGACCAACAGCTAACGATTTTGCAGACCCTTATGCGTATGACTGTAACAGGAAAGCAATTTGGGTATTGCAAACTGTTGCGGGTAGACAACGTACTATAGAGGCCACCGACCCTTTTGCTGAGTACACGCGTAGCCTGCTGCGCACTCGTAGAGTCGAATTTCTTGCGCTAATGACTGCATGATCGTCTTTACAGTCTGCTCGATTTTCCATGCTAAGGGTCTGTTATGAGTCATAAGCATATTGACATTAAACTAAACACACAGACTTTATCTCGTGTAGTTTAGGAACTTTTAAAATAATAGAAAGGAAAAGTTAGGTATGAATACCTATAGCTATATGTTTTATCATTCCTAGAAACAGAATTTTATTAACTTAGGAATCTTAGTTGTTCTTGTTTATTAGATTGCAGAAAATTATGTATTCTAGTGGATTCAAGACTAGTATATCTCGGTTATAAATTCTGTTGCTTTTATTGTTGGGGGGAAGGGATATGCTGATTCTGTAAATAGCGTATACTTTTATACATGCTAGCATATTATTACTGTATCTATTGCCGTGTGGAATCTGTACACCATAGTATGTCTGGTGACTCCATTGGCCTGTGTCATATAATTTTTGTATGCAGGAGAATAAATAAACATGTATATAAAAAGAATTATACCAGACCCTGATTTATCGTACATGCCCGATAATTATCGTGCGAATGACAGCCATGCAGTGTTCAATCAAACTTCATTCTCATGCTAATTGTCACACGAACTTACGAACTCACACTAAATACGAGTGCCAAAACAATTTTCACATCATTTACAAAAGATCACACAATCATATGATGTTTCATTAACCGATACGAAAAGACGTTTCAACTCTAATGCATAATTTGTGAAACATCCCTTCGCAAAAAACTCAATATACGAAAAAGGCGAACTAGTAACCGTGAGTCAGGCCATCATACATCGTCATCATTTCTATTGTGTCCTGGAATTCACGGTGTCATCACAAATTTCCAAAACGTCGATCGATGGCCGCTGCCCTCTCGCCCGTGCTTTATCTTTTTGTTGTTGTTCTTTTTGGGGTTTTTTCCATCTCTTTATTCAGTACTGCAACATCTGATAATCTTGCGGTTATTTTTACTACTTGTGTAGAAAGTACATTATGTTATAATTCGTTTCACGACGTTAGACTCACTTCTCATATATATATATATATATATATATATATATATATATATATATATATATATATATATATATATATATATATATATATATATATATATATATATATATATATATATATATATATATATATATATATATATATATATATATATATATATATATATGTGTGTGTGAGTGCGTGTGTGTGGGTAGGTGGGTAGGAGTGTGTATAATATATACCGTATATATTTGCTTCTCTCTCTCTCTCTCTCTCTCTCTCTCTCTCTCTCAAACCCTAGCGCACGCCCTCGTGATCAGAGAGCTGTACTGAAGTCTTTAAAATTAATATATTGGAATTTTCTCTCCACAGATAACAATTTTATCTACTTGCAAGTACCAGAGTTTGATCACATACCCACGTTCACTGATTACAAAAATTCAATAACATCTGAAATTCATTTTGTCAGAATGATATTTAAAGGAAAGTACGTTTCATTGTTATTAATCTCTTACCAAGCTGGTGCAGTTTTCCTGGAAAATCCGGTAGATGATTCATTATTCCTGTTGTTTTCATTACTTTGATTTTCCTTGTTGATGGTTCCTGTTTTTGGCTTTTAATGAATTTTTGCCATATCTTCTAAAGTAATCTTCGTGATATGCAAATGTTTATCATTATGCTCAGTTCAGGAAATGAGCAAAACCTTGGCATTTTTTCATACCAAACGTCCTTCAAACCAAAAGAAAATCTACATGATCCGATTTCCGCCAGTTAAAAGCAACCTTGTTTCTCGTGCGCCCGTACCGCACCTGGGGCATATTGCAGGACTGCTGCGTTTAAGGAAGCAAATTTCATTTCCTCTTCTAATGTTTCGTGATGAAAAGTTGGAAATCAGATTCTTACAGCATCCGGAGGTGATGTAGAAACAAGTCTTCATATCCAGTTGTGGCCGGCTTTTTATATATGTATTTTCGTTAAAGAAAACTATTGTGCCGGCTTTGTCTGTTCGTCTGTACTTTATTCTGTCCGTACTTTTTTTCTCTCCGCACTTTTTTCTTCTCTGCACTTTTTCTGTCCGCCCTCACATCTTAAAAACTACTGAGGCTAGAGGGCTGCAAATTGGTATGTTCATTGTCCACCCTTCAATCATCAAACTCACCAAATTGCAGCCCTCTAGCCTCAGCGGTTTTTATTTTATTTACAAGATTAAAGTTAGTCATAATCATGCTTCTGGCAACGATATAGGATAGGCCACCACCGGGCCATAGGTAAAGTTTGATGGGCCGCGGCTCATACAGCATTATACGAGACCACTGCAAGATAGATCTTTTTTCAGTGTTCTTGATTATGTGCTATAGCGGCTGTACAGAAAACTCGATTGCTCTGAAGAAACTTCGGCGCATTTTTTACTTGTTTTTGATGTATTTCTGTTTATCGTTGAGGATGGCGGGGGAATTCTCATTTTTTTTTTTTTACGTTTTTGCAATAAGTGGTTGTACTCAGGGTGTCACTTTTGTTTTTGTTGTTATTGTTGCTATTGTTAATGATGTTGGCTTTATCAATAGTTGCATTGTTGTCAATATTTTACTCCGTCATGTTATTTATTATGATGATGATTAACATTTTACCAGGCTCCGATGATTCCGTCTAGGGAGTCATTTTTAAACTACTCCATTTTTCTTTACAATGTTGGGACAAGGTTAGCCTAACCCATCCCTAAACCCAATGCCTCTTTCATCTTACGCATTTTTTATTACATTTATTTTAAGATTCTGCGGGTGGATTCCTGGAGAGCGAGCGAGAGAGAGAGAGAGAGAGAGAGTGAAGATAATAGTTACCATGAAATTAGATATATCATTTTCATTTGCCGTCTTTATATTGCTTATTTGTTACATTTATTTAAAGATTCTGCGGGTGTATTTCTGAAGAGAGAGAGAGAGAGAGAGAGAGAGAGAGAGAGAGAGAGAGAGAGAGAGAGAGAGAGAGAGAGAGAATGAAAAATAGTAATAATCCTTGCCATGAAATTAGGTATTCCAAAATTTCATAAAAATTCTGCAGGTGTATTGAGAGAGAGAGAGAGAGAGAGAGAGAGAGAGAGAGAGAGAGAGAGAGAGAGAGAGAGAGAGAGAGAGAGAGAGAGAGAGAGAGATTACATAATAGTAATAATCCTTCCCTGTCATAAAATTAGATACTGCAATTTTCATTCGCCAATTTTATATTGATTGCCTTAGTTACATTTATTTAAAGGTTCTGCAGGTGTATTTCTGGAGAAAGAGAGAGAGAGAGAGAGAGAGAGAGAGAGAGAGAGAGAGAGAGAGAGAGAGAGAGAGAGAGAGAGAAATAATAGTAATAATCCTTCCCTGTCTTAGAATTAGATACTGCAATTTTCACTTGCCATATTTATACTGGTTGCCTTGGTTACATTTATTTAAAGGTTCTGCAGGTGTATTACTTGAGAGAGAGAGAGAGAGAGAGAGAGAGAGAGAGAGAGAGAGAGAGAGAGAGAGAGAGAGCAATGGAAAAATAATAGTAATAATCTCAGCCATGAAATCTGACATTTCAATTTCCAACCGCCATTTTTTATAGGGGTCTTCTTAAATGCTTTCTCCCTTCACAAAAGGAAGAGCGACTTCAAATGAACACGCTTCATGAAGATGACTGTTGTTTTAACAACGCTTGAAGCAAAATCAAAATACATACTTTACCTTAGGACGTTGGAGATCTGATTTAAAAGGAGTTGTGATAATGTCCACGCGCGATTTATCACTGGACAGAAAAAGCTCTTGAACGGATTTTTCGTTAGTCTTCACAAAGGTATTTCGAAAGATGGGCTTTTGAGGTACAACACTTTCTCTCTCTCTTTGTCTCTCTCCCTCTCTCTGTCTCTGTCTCTCTTGTTGATAAGTATTCTTAACGTGTGTGTGTGTGTGTATGTATATATATATACATATATATATAATGTTTATGTATGTATACATATATACATACATAAATATATACATATATATATATTTATTCATTTATATGTTTATGTGCATATTTTTGTTTCTGTTGTGAGTGCGTTTGTGTGTGCGTGTATATATAACTAAACATCTGTTCCTGCTCTTTTTATATTTTCATAAACGTAAATTCATCTGTGTGAAAGCTTTCCTGGTCGGGTCAACGGCATGATTATAACTGTTCAACATTAATATTTTCAGCTTACGACCAAAAAAACCTTGAATTAACCTCCAGTAGACATCATCTTTGGTGTCACATCATCCCATCCATCAGAATCACCATTTTTTGTATTGTCTTTCTTTCTCTGCAGAGCGAACAGTAAGAGCGCTACAGACAGAAGGAAAGACGAAGAGAGAGAGAAGGAGAGCGAGAAGCGAGGGATCCTGTTTTTGGTTTTCCCTGAAAACCGGTTCGTAGGAAGACTTTCCAAGATGACTCCGTCTCAGACCACTCCCTGCTTCATTGCGGCTCAGAAGCAGCCCATTGCCGAAGATGCAGGTCAGCGGATGATTATCATTTTTGTTGTTCTTTTTTTTTATAATTGTCGTCTGTGCTGTTTCCTTTAATTCTAGAGCTGCTTGTGTTTATTATTGTTGTTGTAAGTCGGTTGCTGAGTGTTATTATTATTATTATTATTATTATTATTATTATTATTATTATTATTATTATTATTATTTCACTAAGATGATTTCGCAATGTGACATAAATTTTTTGTGACGGACAGAATTGAAATTGAAATTTGTTAGCCCCATAGTCTATGAATATATATATATATATATATATATATATATATATATATATATATATATATATATATATATATATATATATATATATATATAATCAACACACAGTCACGTGCGGAACAGAAATAAATTTCTGACTCACATCAGGATCGAACCCAGGTCTTTCATTTGAAAGGCAACGGCGCTGCCCACTAGGCCATACAAGTCATAACAGAAGTTGGAACCTGAGGGAACTGCACCCAAGGAATTACCTGGGCAAGCTAGTGGGCAGCGCCCTTGCCTTTCAATTGAAAGACCTGGGTTCTATCCTGATGTGAGTCAGAAATTTATATATATATACAGAGTGTATATATATATATATATATATATATATATATATATATATATATATATATATATATATATATATATATCGTTGCAAAGCCATTCCTTGCAATTCTTGCAACACCTTCATTGCATAACACCGGATGCAGTGAAGAAATGTGAGCCTAAATTCTCCTTTGAAGTTCTGCTTAACTTTTGCAATTAACGTCAGGTTGAAGCTATATTAAAGACGAACTAATTGTAAACTAATATCTCCATATTAGTTTATGATTAATAAATAAAAACGTTCTTACAGTTATATATTTTTTTGTAAATGCAACGTTTCATAATTATTGTATAATTAGAACTTATATAAAGGCTAATGAGGTAGAGTTACTCATTACTGAATTCTGAAAAGAAAACCATGTGATGCTAATTGTAATTTATACAGCTACACATATACACATAATTCTGTACATGTGGAGGTGTTCATGAGTTTGTTTATAAGGCAAAAACTGATGGAATGTTGACTCTGTTCAAATATACAGAAATACATACATGCATAGTTGTGTGTATGGACATTTTGTGAGCTTATAAGGTAAAAATTTATGATATTTTTTCCATATACATACATACATACATACATACATACATACATACATACATACATATATACATATACAGTACCTATGTAATATATAACCTACTTTCATACTACTGTTTTTGAATTTCGGTGACACAAGAACTTGATCCTCTCGCCGAGTCAGACTGCATGCTGTAAACTTTACAACAAGTAGGAAAAAGCGGTTTAAAACGAATATAACACCAACTGTACGGTGGTGTAATTGCTGCTGGATTAAAAACAATTGTGCCAGCCAGTTTTTAGGGCTAGTGCGTTACCTGTATCTATCGTGTCGCACTGAACGCTTGCGACCTTTTGGTGACTTATGTAGATGAAGGTTTTGTGGTTTATAGCTCTGATGGGCCTACATACTCAGGCAGGTCAGTGTATGTATGTATGTATGTATGTATGTATGTATGTATGTATGTATGTATGTATATATATATATATATATATATATATATATATATATATATATATATATATATATAGTGTCTTCTTTAGTCTGCGCCCAAATTATTCTCTTAAGCCTTCCTTTCCTCTCTCCTCCGTGTCTCCAGCATTTCCATTTCCACAGTCACTGCTGCAACATTTCATTCATCATCTCCCGTCCTCACCACATGCCCAAACCATCTCGGTGTTAACTCCTGGGCTTTCTTTGACGCTGACACTTTCAAGATTTTTGCAGGTCCACAGGTTTATTAACTTCTTATCGTATCTCTTCTCAAAGTTAGGAATTAACTATTAAGCGATATCTTGCAGAATATCGAACACACACGCGCGCGCACACACACACACACACACACACACACACACACACACACACACACACACACAAACCTTGTAATTCTTGACTCTTGGACTTACTTTGTCACTCTAATGACGTTTGCAGTCCTTCTGATTTATTAATTTCATATCCTGTCTCTTCTCAAAGTCAGGAATTAACTATTAAGTAATATCTTGCAGAATGTCGAATACAAACACACACAAACACACACACAGTCAAACATATATCACATATATATCACTACAAAAAAACTGAATCGTGTCCCTTTCACGTACAGACTAACTGAAGGAATAGAACCCATACACGCACAGACACAATCAGAAACATAACAAATACATCTTCACTGAACCCTGTTCCTTTCACGTATAGACGAACTGAAGGAATGGAACACGTACAGTACACGTACACACACTATCAGTAACATATCAACAAATACATCAGCACTGAATTGTGTTCCTTTGAATCCCGTTCCTTCCACGTCCAGACGAAGTGAAGGAACTGCGCTCCAACGGGAAGTGGGCGGCCGGCATCGTCCTCGCCAGCTACATCTACGGCGAGTACACCGTCGCCAGGCAGCTCCCGAAGGACCCGAGGCAGAACGGCTGGTGGCTGATGTCGTCGCCGTTGCCCACGATGTTCTTCTGCTTCGTCTACATCTTCGCCGTCACTTACCTCGGGCCGAACCTGATGAAGAACAGGAAGCCCTTCACGGGGCTCAGGTCCGTTATGATGCTGTACAACGCCATTCAGGTGGTATATTCCGCCTGGCTCTTCTATGAGGTAAGGGAGTGGGAAAAGGGGAGATTCTGAGGTGTCTTTTGTTTAGGTTCAGTTTAGACGTATGGGCATACTACATACACACGCACACACATTAATATGTGTGTGTGTGTATGTATATATATATATATATATATATATATATATATATATATATATATATATATATATATATTTGTGTGTGATTAAAATGCATTGTTGTTTCAATTTATATATATATATATATATATATATATATATATATATATATATATATATATATATATATATATATATATATATTTTGTGTGTGATTAAAAATGCATTGTTGTTTCAATTATTCTTTGTTGATATAAAAGTCTTGCTTATATTTAAAAAAAAAATAGATATTGAAGCAATATTCAATAATTTTACCATTACTTGTGACTAATGAGTTAAATTCTCTGCTACTATTACTTATCCTACTACTACTACTTCTACTACTAATACTACCACTACTACTGTTAATACTAGCACTTTTAGCATAGCTGTTAAGAAAACTAACACTAAATGCCCGTACATTCCTGGAGTTTACGTTAATCTTAACAAAGTGCTAATTTACCAATTTACTCACCGATTTCCAACAATAGTCTTTGCATCGTGTAAATAAAATATGTCTAAATCATAAGCAAAATAATAAAATAAAACAGCAATAATTGCTTGATTAACAGCAATCTAATCTCATTTCTTAAACGAAACTATTGCGGCAAGATAAAAATAACACAACTAAATGGTATTTGTTATCAATTTAAAGCAACCACTGACGTCATACAGTAACGATAATAACAGTCAAGGCCAAGAGAAAGAGAAGGTATGCTCACTTCCCCCCCAAATCCTCCCTCATGTAGGCGGAGCTTTGTCTACTTCCTTATTGCGTCAGCCGGTGAGTTGCCGTAATGAGCAGCTACCTCTAAGATACGTCATCGCCTACGTAGTTACCCCAGGTGGGAGGCGACTCCACCCAGCTGGGTAGACCTAGTCTCCCTCTCTTGGCTTTAATAACGATGATGGAAACGTTATCGTTATAGTTTCTCTATTTGGCTAAAGCCATAATAACGGGTAAAGCCAATGAGATACCCGATTAAATAATGTATTAATATATCAGTTTTCCTTTTTACAAACTACAATAGAAACTAAACTGCACTGAGTATGAGAGCTATGAAAAGAAATCACTTAAAGAAAGTATAACATTGTGATCGCTTTTAAACGTGGAAACTGCATGTTTTACCTAGATTTCTTAATAAAATTATTAACATGCAATATGTGTAAAGCTTTTATTAATATATAAGTATGGATTTTCCTTTGTAATTATGTAAAAATATTGAAAAGTTAATTGACCTGGAATTAAAACATTTTCGATTGTAATTACATTTTGTATGTTGCAATGTAATGTTTCAGCTCTAATGTAATTTAGTCATTTCCGTAACACTGATACATTTTAATTGTACAAAGCTTTTGCCTTGCTGTTTATTATAATACCCGTGTATATATGCTTCATGAAGCTTTTTAAGATCGTGCAAAAATTTTTATCGTGAATATTACAAAGAAACAAAAGCATGTTGTTCCAGGTGATTAAAAACGATATGTAAAATACAATGTGAGGAAGAAAAAAACAAATGGAGTCTTGATAGTAATCTTCCTTTTCTTCTCTATTTATAACCCGGCATTTTTTTCCTTTATCTTCCCGTTTTTCCTTCTTCGTCCCGACTCCTGCCAGGGAGGAATGGGTGGCTGGTTTGGGACTTACAAATTCATTTGTGAAACCTGCGATTTCTCCAATAATCCTCAAGCGATTAGGGTAAGTTAATCCTCTCTCTCTCTCTCCCCCTCTCCTGACCTGTAACCGTGACCTGCCATCGATTTGTTTTACAGGCCGGCATGGGTGGTTGGTTCACGAAATACAAATTTATATGTGAACTGTGTGACTTCTCCAATAATCCCCTCCCCGTGCGGGTAAGTGCAGTGGAGAGCTCAAGGTAAAAAAGAACAAATTTGTATATAAATGTATGTGTATCTTTTGTGCTGTCTCCATTCTTCACGCCCTCACCACCTACCAACCACCACCCCCTCCTCCTCCTCTTCCTCGAGCTAGTCCTATGTACTGTTGCGCATGCGTAAGTATTGGGTTCCATCTTGCAGACCCAGGGTCTACATTATTGGTCCTTGTGTAGACATATCTCCGGTGTAGAGTGTTATTTTCCTTGTTACGGTACTTTAGTATTCCTGTGTAATATTGCCTCTGTGCCGTACATTGTCTGCTGAGAAGTTTCTGTATTTCTGCACATGCTCAGGTAGAAAATGAACTGTTTGATTGGTATGGGCTGTTTCATACGTGTAACTAGAACAGATTATGACAGGTACCGTATAGCAAGCAGTGCAGCTTCTTATATATTATTATCATCTCATTGTCCTGCTCTTTCATAGGTAAATTCTAAGGTGATAGAACTTCCCAAAGAAGTGGTTTTCATATGACTTTAAATTCACTAAGAATTTTTTCCCGCAGTGTGATCTTATCCATAATTTTTTTTGCTATTAAGATTTATTAAATGCTCACTCTTTTTCTTAAATGTCAACGAAAGTTTTATTTTGCTATTAAGATTTATCAAATGATAACTCTTTCTTAAATGTCAATGAAATTTTTTTTTTTTTGCTATTAAGATTCATAAGATGATAACTTTTTCTTAAATGTCAATGAAAGTTTTTTTTTTTTGCTATTAAGATTCATAAGATGATAACTCTTTTTCTTAAGTGTCAAAGTTTTTTTTGCTATTAAGATTCAAAAGGTGATAACTCTTTTTATTAAATGTCAATGAAAGTTTTTTTTTTGCTATTTAGATTCATAAGATGATAACTCTTTTTCTTAAATGTCTATAAAAGTTTTTCTTTTGGTATTAAGATTCATAAAATGATAACATTTTCTTAAATGTCAATGAAAGTTTTGGTTAGTTTTGCCGATAACTGATAACTGAAACTGTGCAACATTTATCTTAGATATCTGACGGTGTTTTTAAAACTTCGCTTATCTTTCTGTTAATTTTGATAAGATATCTTGCGCTGTGGTTTTTCATAATATTCAGTCATTCCTTTTTGGCTTCTTTTCTCGGCTGTAAGGGTTAGTATATATTCTATAGTCCTTGAAGAGTAGTAGTATTATGTGTTATTGCCTCTGCTTGCAGAAGTATTCAAATAGAAAAGGTTTCAGGCTTTGTGTACATTTTTATGTGAATCGGCTTCCCCTGGCATTTCTTACGTGATAATAAAACAACTTTGTAGAGTACGCATTTGCTGTAATTCTGTAGTACTTTTGTGTACATGTTTCTTCTTTTCCTTACGTTTCACTACTTAGCAACACAATAACAATTCGATAAAAATACGAAAGATGAAATGAAATGAGAAAACGGGAACGCGTAGTAAAAAAATCACAAGTCATCAGTATTCTCGCAAAGGTTACGAGATAACAATCAGATTTCCATTGTCGAAATTTAGCAGATGAAAAATCCCATATCTCTTTCGAGCGAAAGGATTGAGAACTTAGCCAATATAACGATGAAAGTAAATGCAGATAATTAAAATCCAAAGTAATGTTGTCGGTTTTTTGTTGCCTTTGAAGTCTATTAAACTAAATTTAAAATATATGCAGGTCTCTGCATTTATTTTAATGTAATATAACAAGACAGATCGATAAGGATTTTATTTTTAATTTTAGTGCTCATGGTTTGAGAATTCAGAATTAACTGCACGCTGGTAGATAGTCTTCAAAATGCTTTACTCAAAAATTGGGCAAAAGGAAAAAGTTGCTAGTTGTTGCCTCAAGGATTTGAATACTAAATTATTTTTATCCTAGTTTTGCAGTTTACTAGAAAGAACAGAAGAATGAAATATTTATAAAATTTATCGAATTGTGTTATTTACGTACTAATTCTTTTTGCTATTTATGTATTCATGTTGTATATGTGTGTGAATTTGATTTGGTCTGTTTCGAAGTGTATTATATTTTCTGTTAGAAACCGAGCAATTTTTTTTTTAATACTGCAATTAAGGTGGAATTTATCACCAAGTCAGTGAATATATTCATTGATAGATAGATAGATACACAGATAGATAGTAATCTACGTATGACTAGTGTCACACATACTTTTGTAGACTTCGTCTCCTTAACTGCCATTTCTTCCGGGAAATTAATTTGCATCCTTTATTTACATGATTAATTTATTCACATAATTCACGTTTCCGCAGATGATGCACTGTGGATTCTGGTACTACTTTTCCAAGTTCGTGGATTTCATAGATACGGTAAGTTCACTTTTCTGTCAGTTTTTCCTTCATATTGTCACCTTCGATGACCGTACTTGCTGTGACGCCAGTTTGCATAAA
Source organism: Macrobrachium rosenbergii (assembly GCF_040412425.1). Taxonomy (NCBI): domain Eukaryota; kingdom Metazoa; phylum Arthropoda; class Malacostraca; order Decapoda; family Palaemonidae; genus Macrobrachium; species Macrobrachium rosenbergii. The sequence continues at coordinate 69,826,458 of NC_089750.1, forward strand.
TCATTACCCTAAGTCGTTTTTTTTCCATGATATTGTATTTGCAGTCTGTGTCCAAAGGCGCGCGTGTATCCTCTTAATATTTATGTAGAATTGTGAGTATACAGAATGCAGAATACAGTGGTTTTTGTAACAGCACAAAAGTTAGGTCCACTCCAGACCTGAGTGGTAGAGCGGTCGGTAGGACTACCGAGGTCCGTAGCTCGATCGTGGTTTGCTTCTAGTATAAAGTCAACCCGGCAGCGTCTTCTGGTAGTCAAAGAAGGAGCAGATAGGAATTGGCCACCCTACAGCATTTCACAGTACAATACGTGTCCCCAAACTCAGATCAGATGACGGTATATGACTGACTTGCACTTTTTGACAAATATCGGTAATGGAATGATCAGTTAGATACTTTGCTGCACCACCTGAATGACAATGTGTTAAGTGAATCTTTTTTTTTTTTTTTGTAAGAAACGCAAGGTTACGACCTTTTTTTTTTGCGGGGAGAATTTCGTGCTGAAGGTATGATGTAGCTTAACTGACAGGTGATTGATAATACAATGGCAGTATTCTAGAGCGCACGCTTCTCCATCACTTTAGGCTTCAAGGTCAGTAAAAGTCCTTGAAAAACACGTTCGGAATTATAATAATTCAGGGCTTTTCTACAAGATTGCTTGATTTGAAAAAAAAAAAAAATCTTAGTCAAAATCATTTCGATTGGCGAATGAGAATTTTCATGAATGTGGTCTTTGCCGTTGATGAAAGTGAACATGACCTGGGCTTCTTCTGTAGGTATGTTTAGAGATGTATATAGGCAGAGAGAGAGAGAGAGAGAGAGAGAGAGAGAGAGAGAGAGAGAGAGAATGATGGAAAAAAGTTATCACATTATTGGCAAATGCTACGAATGTTCGCAGAAAGTAGAGCTAGAAAATTAAAGGGACTTAAGAATCAAGAATAACATTAGGAGAGTTCAAACTGAGACAAATACCAGTTGAAGTAGTAGTAGTAGTAGTAGGAATTTGCCTTTGAGACGGCTCCCTTGCTCGTTCCATTTTGCCCTTGGTGACGGAGGCAGGAGTTAGAATGTAAGAACAAGAGGTGAAACCACAATTTCATGTGAGAGAAGCGTTTTTGTAAGTGTGGAGTAAAATAGCTTCGTTTATCGAAATGCTTAGTTGGCAAAGAATGATCGAAGCGAGAAGTGTTTCATGATGCTTAATTAGGGCTAATTAAGACATTATGACAAGCAAGAACTGACAAGGTAGAGCAAAAATAATTACTTGTGCGGAAACGACCTAGCCCTGAACTGAGAATAAGAAACAATCGGCAAAATACGATCATTCTAGAGCCGGAAGAGAGAACTGAAGAAGGAACGAAAAGAACAGCAGGGTGAATAACCTAGAAGTTCTTCGCTAATGGAATGATTGTGGTTACTTGTTTTTTAAAGTAAAGGACATAACCATAGAAAATAAGGCATATATACTGTGTGTGTATATATATATATATATATATATATATATATATATATATATATATATATATATATTTTATTCCTGTTGAAGTCAGTGACATTGTTCGCAGATACTATCATCTTTTTATCAAGACATTGAATGAGTGTAAGCTTCTTCTGATTCAAAGTCTTGATAAAAAGATGGTACCTGCGAACAATGCCATTGACTTTAATAGGAATTGCACAAGAGAGAAAATATGGCCAAAGAGCATATGTATATATATATATATATATATATATATATATATATATATATATATATATATATATATATAGATATATATATAGAGAGAGATATAGAAATTATTTTAAAAATGACCGGGTATAATATAAACGCTGGCAAAAAATAATAGTGATGATAGTGATACCTGCTCAAAGACAGACAGACCAGTTTGGACCATTGTAAAAAAATCAAAATAAGACCGATAATCAAAGGGTAAAAGAAAGTTTCGTCATAAGTTGTCTTTTCAGAACATCAACTTTGGCTTTGAACTTTCTGCTGACTTTTGACTGATCATTTCTGATTGAATCCTTCAACAGACACTAACTGGTTCTTTGGCTGGGCTGAGAGCAGAGAGAGTGAGTCAGCAGGTTGCTGACATGGATCTTGCTTGGTCAGCGAGTCAGAGAGAGATTTTAAAAAAATTTTTCCAGTTCTGTTGAGGGTTTTGAAATGACCGTGGTATATACCCTACTAAAAATTGCTAATTATAATTATATCCATCTTTTACCATTGCATAAATCACACACCTTATATATATACATAAATAATAAATCGCGTATCTTTTCATATCTATACTTTGGCTATAATATACATAATACTGCTGACTGCCGAAATTGACGTATATATGACAACTGGTTCTTTGCACCCTGAGATGTATAAAGATAAACACCTTATAGGTCAGAATTTTGATTTTACTTTTTCTTATAATTTTTTTACTTTCAAGTAGTTCGTTGAGGGTTTTGAAATATATATATATATACTAATATTTGTAATTATAATTATATCCATCTTTTTACATGCATACACACACCATTATATATATACATAAATAATAAATATATATATATATACATATATATATATATATAATATACATAATATATATACAAATACATATATATGCAATTAGACTTGCACCCCTTATGTATAAGGATAAACACCTTATAGGCAGAATGTGTGTGTGTATATATATATATATATATATATATATATATATATATATATATATATATATATATATATATATATATATATATATATATATATAAATATATATATACAGTATATGTATGTATATGGTATAGAATAACAATTTAAGTATCTCTTTAATATGTATCAGGATATCCAAACAATCACCACTATTTTTTCAAAGCTTACGTCGACGAAAAAATCCAGAAACCGTTTCCAATGTCAGTACCCAAACCGCTGGATTCATTTCGCTCTAGAACGGGACACCGGATTGAAATTTCGGAGTCGACCTTCTTCTGGATTTAATGGCGCCCACTTTCACTTGTTGGCTGAAATATCCAGCTTAAAATACCAATTCCCCCCAACGCATTGCCCACCCCCGCCACCCATTACCAGGGCGCTATGGCCACGAATGGACGAAGGTCATCTAACCAGAGTGAGACACTTTGAGACTGTTGGCATAAAGCAGGAATTTGAAATCTGCAAACAAGAAAAAACTCACCTTCTGGTGGGCATGTTGACCTATTATGAGCGAGGTTTTTGTATTTTTTTTTTCTGGCGGGGGGGGATGTCTTTTAGTCTTTTAGATGGGTATAAACTCATTTATTTTGACATCAAGCTGTCAAGGGATTGGTTTGTTAAGTGTCACGTGAAGCGATGATTTTTTCACAATTCTGAAGGACAGAAAGGACTTTAAAATTACTGACTGATACAGGAATCGTTTCATCTGTCATGTAGGGTACAGGAGAGCAATACAGAATTGCTGTTATCTTCTGGTAATGTAGCTGATTATGTAGTATATTTTTACCATTGTATGCGCTTTGGGGAAAAGACCTTTAGTGTAAATAAAAAAGATAAGAATTTATATATTTTCGGACGAGAATATAACCATAAAGAGAACAAAAATGGCGGGTCATAACAGGCCCAATTACAGTGAATTGAAAGCAGAAAATGCAAATTATCTGCAGCATTAATTTTGTAATTTGGTAACTCGTCAATTATCGCATTACAGGCAAAAATTATCTGCAGAGAAATGTCGTCATGCGAAGCTATTTAGTGTTACATTTTTATAAGAAATTGTTTAACTTTTATTTTCCACGTTTTTGCTCTCAGATTTTTACTTTTTAAGTTTTTCATGACTGGTATTTCGTAAAGCAATATTAGATTACTTAAATATTTATTGTGTCGTGGAAGTTCCTATATGTTTTATGTTCAGGCTTTAAGCGGCAACAGTGTACAGCACGAAGATTTTAAACCCAGAGAAAAAAACAAGTAAAAAATGCGCCGGAGTTTCTTTCGAGTTTTCTGTACAGCGTATAATTCTGTATGAGCCGCGGCCCATAAAACCAAAGCTTGGTGGTGGCATGTCCTCTAGCGTTGCCAGACGCACGATCATGGCTAACTTTAACCTTAAATAAAACAAAAACTACTGTGGCTAGAGGGCTGGGATTTGATATGTTTGATGATTGGAGGGTGGATGATCAACATACCAATTTGCAGCCCTCTAGTCTCAGAAGTTTTTAAGATCTGAGGACGGACAGAAAAAGTGCGGGCGGACAGACAAAGCCATCTCAATAGTTGTCTTTTGCACAAAACTTATAAGGAAGTGTTTTTTGTTACTGAAGTCAAATGTGAAAGATGATGAGAGCTGAGTATAGAATGTAATCGAAAGCCGAAGCAATATATAACGTTAAATATGTTTCATTGAGAAATAAAAGGCTGGTCATTTTGTTGTAGAAAAGTGAAAAGTAAAAGTTACATAATTTATAAAGTGAGAAAATGTCAGATGAGGTATACTTTACTTTCGAGAAATAAGTATTAATTGAAAACATTTTCTTTTGGAAGAAAAATATTAAATATAGCTAAATCCAAACTTCAAGAAGTTTTAGAGTAGAATCACATATAATTGATAATGAAACCGACAGTTCTCCCCTAAAGAAAAATTGCATGTTTTACATTAAGGAAAAAAAACGAAGACAGGTTTGCACGATCAGGAATTTAGTTAATGAGAAAATCTAGGAGAGTTGAAATGAAACAAAACAACAAAAGTTAAATTCACCATCTCATCTTTGGATTATATATATATATATATATTATTTATATTATATATATATATATATATATATATATATATATATATATATATATATATATATATATATATATATATATATGTGTGTGTGTGTGTGTGTGTGTGTATGTGTGTGTGTGCCTGCTTACGCGTTTTGTAAGCATGTGATTGCATGTGTAATAGGAAGAACAGAGTCTAGAAAAAAATATTAACCTTGCAGTTACTGGGTTTAATTTTATTTTTCTTTTCATTCTTCCAGGTTTTCTTCATCCTGCACAAGAAGTACGAACACATTTCCCTGCTTCACGTCTCCCACCATGCCCTCATGCCCATCAGCATGTGGTACGGCATCCGATACCAACCGGGTAAGGAGACCAATTGTAGTGTGTTTACGCTGAAATAGAATAACTGTTTTTATTATAATATGTTATTAAGTGGAGTTAGTAGAATCTGCTCTCTTGCTGATTCAGGTTATGAGTGTTATTTATCTTATTTTTTTATTTTATTTATTTATTTACTTATTTGTTTATTTACTTTTTATATTCTGAGATTTAGTCTAAATTTGTATAAAAGTGTATATACGCAAACAAATTTTTTTTTATGAAGTGAAATTGTTAGCAATTCCTTTTTGTTTATTTATTTTGATTGTCATTTAATTTTATTATTTTTTCTTCATCTAAAATAGTACAAAAATATTTCGTAAAACGCTGTGATAACTCTGACCGTTGTATTTCAATGTTTTCGTTCAAATTTTAATCGTTGAATATGTAGTATCCATTAATATATATTTTTCATAATTTTTATAAGTGGTATGTCACAGTTTTGTCATTTTTTTAACCATAAGAAAATTTTCATTTCTTTGTTATCGAACTTTTTTGCATTCACTCACAATTTTAATTTCATTCCTTTTCCTCAAATAAAGATTTATTTTAGAATCTTAACATTTTTATAAGTCAGTGAACGTAGACTTTTTTTAAACCTTTCGGGAATAAAA
>NC_089750.1:69834706-69874706 GCF_040412425.1 Macrobrachium rosenbergii
CAAATTGGTATGTTGATCGTCCATCCTCCAATCATTAGACCTGCTAAATTGCAGCCCTCTAGCCTCAGTAGTTTTTATTTTATCAAAGGTTAAAGTTAGCCATAATCGTGCTCTTGGCCAACTATATAGGATAGGCCACCACCGGGCCGTGGTTAAAGTTTCATGGGCTGAGGTTCATACATCATCATACCGAGACCACCGAAAGACAGATCTGTTTTCGGTGGCCTTGATTATACGCTGTAGCCGCTGTACAGAAAACTCGATTGCGCAGAAGAAACTTCGGCGCATTGTTTACTTGTTTTTCATCGTGTATTGTTTACAAAATTTCATCGATCGATTTTTTTTTCCCCTTCTGCAGGAGGACACAGTACCCTCATGGGCTTCCTGAACGCCTTCGTGCACACCGTCATGTACGCCTACTACCTCCTGGCTGCCATGGGACCTCGCGTCCGACCATTCCTCTGGTGGAAGAAGTACTTGACTACGCTACAGATGGTTCAGTTCACCGTTGTCTTCTTCCATGCTGCCATAGTAAGTGTTTCTCACATTCTCTCTCTCTCTCTCTCTCTCTCTCTCTCTCTCTCTCTCTCTCTCACACACACACACACACACACCCCACACGTCTCTCTCTCTCTCTCTCTCTCTCTCTCTCTCACACACACACTCTCTCTCTCTCTCTCTCTCTCTCTCTCTCTCTCTCTCTCTCTCTCTCTCTCTCACACACACACACACACACTCTCACACTCTCTCTCTCTCTCTCTCTCTCTCTCTCTCTCTCTCTCTCTCTCTCTCTCTCTCTCTCTCAATACACTTTTTTCCCTTTTTGGAGGGGTTGCTGACAAAAGAGTTCGGCCTACTGGATTGTCAGCAAGTCTTCAGGGATTAGGTTGCTTGCTCGATGCCCTTTGTTTGACCTCAAACAGGTGCTGGTTGCACTGGTAGGTGGTACCCAACGAGCTATCAGCTGACCTAGAAAGCGTGACCCAAGCATGTCCCCCCCCCCCAACTGCATTTTCATTGTGCATTAGATTATTGTGAACCGGATTTCAAGTTCTCGAATAACTCTACGGGAATTGCACATGCATTTTCACGCGACGTAAATTTCTTTTTTTTTTTCCCTGGGTTTTTTTTTTACCTTCTGTGTTTGGTACAGTCGACTTTCAGGTTTTATGAAGTCACAGTTCACTTTCCCTCTTCTCTTGGTATGTCCGTCTATCATGTCATATGTAAATATGCCGAAGGGGCGTTCGAGGAACTTGAGAAAATAGCAAGATTTAGGTCGTGTCAAAGCTTATCGTCGAAGAATGCTGACTTTTCCGTCGGTTGAGTGACATCATCATTGTTCTCTCTCTCTCTCTCTCTCTCTTAGATTCTTAAACCGGATACCACAAGTTAAGACGGTATGAGTAGGTTCTTTAAAAATATTTCTTATCTTAAAGCTTGTCCTTTGTTATTTTAGAGTAAAGCATATATATATATATATATATATATATATATATATATATATATATATATATATATATATATATATATATATTGTAATTATATTAATTTCAAGATTCATTAGTTATATATATATATATATATATATATACAACCATCTTCATTTATTAGATATTATGTGTGTATCCTGAGCAAGAACGTTAAACATAAAACACGTATGTATATAACGAAATATACTCCAAAGTATATCCTTAGGTACAAAAGCATTCGCTTGCTGCGTATATACGAAAGCACGATGTACGAACAACAATTTCACTTTCTCTTGATTTTCTCGTTACTTGAAGAAAAAGAAAGTCCCAAGTGCTTGCCAAGTCTTCAAGCAGTATTTTTTTTTCTTTGCATGACTCTTCTCACATTTTCGGTTGCTTAATCTTCCCTAAGGGTTTTTTTTTTTTAGTCTTGGTATTTTTGCTTCTTTCGTAAGAGATTTTTTTTTCGTCGGTCTGGGGTCTTTTATCATGCTAAGTTTATCAGTCTGCGATGCAAAAGCTGTGTTGAGAAAGAAAGGTATAGTTTTCTAAATATTTTTTTGTAATGAAAATATATATTATAGTCAAATAAAGTAACACGGTCATACTCTATATATATATATATATATATATATATATATATATATATATATATATATATATATGTATATATATATGTATATGTGTGTATTTCATACATATATATATACATATATATTATATATGTATATACACATATGTATATATATATATATATATATGTGTGTGTATGTATGTGTGTGTGTTGTGTAATAAGTGGAGGTATACTGTATATGCCCGATAGGCTTTGGGCGAAGTTAAAAGAAAAATCGAAAAGTAAGCCAGTTTGAAAGCACTTTCTCCTATCTGAGAATCTTGAATGTTAATAAAGAAAAATAGTTATGGAAATCTAGACTCTAAACCTGCTCTCATTATATGCTTACATAACTGCATTGCGAACTAAATAAAAAAAATCAATTTTGAATATTTGCTGAGATTCTGTGTAGTTGATTCTTGATTCCATCATTCTCAGCCACACTTCCCTCGCATTTTCGTAGTGAATAAATTCCACATTTCCAATTTACCTTTGAAAGTTAACCCTGTCCGATCTTTTCTCTTCTCTGAATGTTATTCCTTTCCGATCTTTTCTCTTCTCTCTGAAGGCTAATCCTTTTCGATCGTTTCTCTTCCCTTTGAATATTAATATTTTTCGATCTTTTCTCGCCTCTTTTATTAATAATCGTTTTCTCCTCCCTTTAAATATTAATCGTTTCGATCTTTTCTTCCCTTTGAATGCTAATCCTCTCCGATATTTTCTCGTCTGTTTGAATATTAATCCCTTTCTCCTCCCGTTGAATATTAATCCTTTCGATCTTCTCCTCCCTCTGAAGTTAATCCTTTCCGATCTTTTCTCGTCTGTTTGAGTATTAATCCTTTTCTCCTCCCGTTGAATATTAATCCTTTCGATCTTCTCTTCCCTCTGAAGTTAATCCTTTCCGATCTTTTCTCGTCTGTTTGAATATTAATCCTTTTCTCCTCCCGTTGAATATCAATCCTTTCGATCTCCTCTTCCCACTGAAGTTAATCCCCTCCGATCTTTTCTCGTCTGTTTGAATATTAATCCTTTTCTCCTCCCTTTGAATATTAATCCTTTCGATCTTCTCTTCTCTCTAAAGCTAATCCTTTCCGATCTTTTCTCTTCCCCATAACAGCTCGTCTACATCGACTGCGCCGTTCCTAAGATCCTCGTGACTTGGGTTGGAGGAGTGGCCGTCATGTTCTTTGTTCTCTTCGCAGATTTCTACATCAAGGCCTACAGGAAGGGACTAAAGAAGGTAAGTTTAAAAAGAAAGATGATAAAAAGGAGTGTAACAAAATCAAAGAAGTCTTGTTATACTGTTCTCTAATTGTAATTCGGATGTTTTGTTTCATCATTGTTCACCTGAGGTTTATTTAAGTCTGTGTTGGTCTTTTGACATGATTCCAGATACGTGGTAAAAGATGTTTTTCCTTACATGGTTCGTGAAGGTTTTTTTTATTTTTTATCTAAACGTGCAACACTGTTTTCCTCGTTCGTAAATGGTATTATGCACTATCTCCGATGTTGAAATCAAAATTCTCTTAATAATTAGCTCTCAAAAATTCAGGACTAATACTTTTTGCTTTTGATCGACTCATCACTTAGATATTAAAGCCTTAGGTTGTCAGAATGAATTGGTAGTTAACAACAGACAGGGGCTATCTGGAATCCAGATTTTAATATATCTTTTTTAAATCGTGAAATACTTTCGTTATTTAATTTAATTGTCAAAGAAGCTTTGCGTTTTTTGGCGGCCGTATATTTTCATATTTTAGTAATGTTAGTACCAATTACATTCTGAATTTTTTTAACACACACACTCTGTATGTGCATACATCATTAATTCATTATGACAAAAACTCTACTGATTTAGCATGGTAGTACTCCTGAATTGATAGATAGCAACTGAAAAATTCAAATACTGAACACTGCAGGTCAGTAGCATAAAATTCTTTCAGGATCTTATTGCATACTTATTCACTGCTAATTCTGAAATGTCACGACATGGTTTGGAAACACCAGGCTGAAGTATTTCAATTCTAGGCCTCTACCCTTCATCCTCCTTTGAATAATTGAAATACATTTACTGTTAATGCATATATACCCCTATCAAACATTTAAAGCCTTTGGCCCCTGCAGAACTTTTAACCCCTTCCGCTAGAGGTCATTTACTTGGCAGCCTTTCGAGTGGGCATCTCTGTATTAAAGGATTTTTTTCGGGAATCTCAAGACTGCATTGGTGCTTCGGTGCCCAGTTTTTTAAACGTTATATTTTACCCAGCAGAAACTTCTCACTTGCATTTTGTGTTTTGAGCTCAGGAAATTTTTTTTTTTTTCCAGGGAGCTGCAAAATCCAAGGGTCTGGAAATCGGGACATCTGCTGGAACGTCCAACGGCATTGGGACCAAGGGCCTCCCCAATGGAAGTTGCGACGAAGCCGGTTCGAAGTTAGCCAACGGCTTCGGCGACGGAAGTTCGCTGAAGTTCAGAGCTCAAACATAGGTGGCAGCACCTTGCAAAGCTCAGCCCACTGATCAAAAAAAAAAAAATTTGCATGATATTATTTGGGCTTTGATTCTCTTGAAGCTTAAACGGAGAGAAATTGTAAATATTAGTCTTAAACAAGGCCTGTCTTAATTTTAAGGAGATTAATGTAAAAAGTCAAATTATTAGATTGCGGATAAAACAAAAACAACAACAACAACAAAAAAAGACCGTAGTGAAAACATTGGCCTTTTTACAGAGCGCTTTAAAACACGTTAGTTATAATGGAGTTTTCGCTTTTGTGATATCATGGAAATGATCTATAACACTTATACACTATCAGTATTCCTACTGTTTAAGTCTTTTTCCATTTTCCAAGTCTTTTTTGCTAACTTGTTCTAGAAATGTAAACGGTTAGTTTTTTTTCGGGTAATTGCTATAAATAAGCCTTGCAAGTTCATTGACTGACTGCATTCCATTTTCATAGACAAACAGAGTACTGCTATGGATATATTAGTTATAGAGGTTAAAAGCAATTCTGCTATAACTGAAAGTTTTATATTATATATATATATATATATATATATATATATATATATATATATATATATATATATATATATATATATATATATATATTATATATATATATATATATAAGTTAGCTAATACGATTTCTTTCTGTGCTTGTACACAATCATCTCATCGATACTTGATGCCTGTTCATAGCCACAAGATGCCTTCTCTCTCTCTCTCTCTCTCTCTCTCTCTCTCTCTCTCTCTCTCTCTCTCTCTCTCTCTCTCTCTCTCTCTTGATTATTGTCCATTAAGCATATTTTATTTTTGTATCCTAAGCTGTTTTTGCATGCTTGGTCGTTTTTGAGGAATTTTGAACTTCAGGTAAACATTAATGAAAGATCCTCTGTATGTTGAGTGGAGTAAAGGAAGTACAAACATTACCTGCTGAATATATATACATTTATACACACACACACACACACACACACACACACACATATATATATATATATATATATATATATATATATATATATATATATATATATATATATATATATATATACATATATATATTATATGCGAAGGAAAAAAAACGTTAAACGAACCTCACCAAGCAACAAAATGCAAAGTCATCCCTCCGCCGCTGGCAACAGGTTGTGTTAAGCTAAATAAAAGTTTCTTAGGCTACAGTGCCTTCAGCAAGCACCAAGGGCAATTAGGAAGCCCTGGTCCGTATATTTTGGGTGGTCTGAGGTCCCCTTACACTGTTAAGCTTGTGCCTTGTAATGCCTTTACTAGCGTTAGTTGAAGTTAGCCTTATTAAGTTAAACAAAGAAACACATTAGCCCGCAAATGGAGTATTGCAGTGTCGTGTCTGTGATATATATATATATATATATATATATATATAAATATGTATATATATATATATATATATATACTATATATATATATATATATATATATATATATATATATATATATATTATTTACACATATGCTTGTTTGAATATGATCAGGCAGGCACGGTATTTAATTTTTTTTTGTAACATATGAATTTCTTTCTTTTAGATTAACGGTTATGTTAATTTAAGGATACTTCCATGACTTCAGTCTGGGATAATAAATGAATGCCACTTCAATGCAAAATGGTTTTCGGGGAATTTCTGTACCACGTGAGATGGTAAAAGGAAGATCCAAGAGAGTTCAAATTTTTCTTCTGTTTCCTTTATTTCAAGCAGGAAGAATCACGCAATCGTTGTAAATTTTTTCTTACTGTTCAAGTTCCACGTTTGTACTGAGTTTTAGTCATTAAATATATATATATATTATGCCTAATGTGTGTTTCATTTTCAAATTTGGTTCTCGGTAATTCCTAATCCCACAACTGTAATCTTCGGGGAATTCTGAAGCACTGTTGAACAAGATGAAGAAAAATCCTGTCGGGAGAAGACTGAAATTGGGTCCTAATTTCGTAAATTTTAGCTGCGCTCCTCTCCAAGTTATTTCCTTGAACATGTGGTGTCGAGGTTTTGACTTTTGGTGTCAAAAATCAGTTGGTTGCAAGGGATTAAGGCAATAAGCCAAATGCATAGGCTATTTGGAATGTAATTCATTATCTTAACTTCCATGTTACGTCACATTGTCAAAACACAAGCAACGCTTTCAGAGAGACAAATTCAGTGGGTATCTTTTCTGTCCAAAACAAACAGAAAAATTGGCTTTCTCGAGAAAAGTAAACAAATAATAACGTACTGATTATGAATGGGAATAAATAACAAACAAATCACTTGTCACTTCTGAATGACATTTTTTTCTAAAGTTAATCATCATAAGTCTGCGTTTCTGTATTATATCTTCCCATATACTGCAAAGGATGTATTTGAAACAGGATGTTTCATATGATGTATAATGCAAAACAATTTATTTGCAACAACATGCATTGCTAGAGGAAGAAATTTCATCTACTCAGAATATCCTACAGACAAAATAGAAATTTTCCCAAGCGAGAATGATCTCGGAAAATAAAACATAGGTGGCACTACTAGTTTTACAAGGACACCAAAGAAATCATCCATGGTTGGTGAGTAACGAATTGTGTATTCCGAATTCCTTGTTTTAACGCTCAAGGTCCAACGAAGACTTCATTTGATGCTTGGCCAACGTTGAGGCAACTTATCGGCGATTCCCAGTGGATTTTTTTAGTGTAATCTCGACGGTTAGGCAAGTTACGGCGATTCCCAGTGGGTCTTTGTTGTGTAATCTCGACGGTGAGGCAAATTACTGGCGATTCTCGGTAGATTTTCTGAAAGCAACATGTACTATGAGGCAACTTATCGGAGATTCCCAGTGGATTTTTTTGCAAGTAATCTCGACGGTGAAGCAACGTACAGGCGATTCTCATTGGATTTTTTGCGAGTAATATCTACAATGAGGCAACTTATCTGAGATTCCCAGTGTATTTTTGTAAGTAATCTCTACGCTGAGGCAACGTATCGGATATCCCTTGTGGTGTTTTTGTAAGTAATCCATATTTAACTTGTATTCCATGAGTGGTATGAGTTTACTTTTTAGACAAGGGAGGTGGTTTGTGATTTTGCAAATCTTTTAAATATGATTTGGTGATATGTGGTGCCTGTAGCATGTACGAACTCACTGCCCCATTTGTGTTAAGTTCTTATATTTAATTTTTTTGTAGCGAGTTTGGACCCAATGTTCATTGCTTAGGTGTTTTTCATCACTTCAGGCCAAAGTTTATTTTTCGAATAGTAATGGTCAGGCAAGCAGACTTGTGCGAGGTGGCAGTCGGAGCCAGATTAACGCTGGCCAAATAAGACCTATAGACATCTTGATGCTTTCATTAATCTTTTGGTTTGCTCATGTTTCCACAACTGCTGACAGTGCATATACATAGTTTTACGCAATTGAGGGTAATGAAATCGTCAAGGTCCTTTTACGCTGAGTAAGTCAGTAGGCTAATGAATGCCTTGAAATGGCTGTGTGAGTAGCCCAGGCTTGGTCTGAAGTGTTTTAGCAGTAGCCCAAACTTAATGTGCCTATAACCCACATGTTGCAGTAGGGTTATGGTTATATATTCACATTTGAAATACAGGGTCCTGTGTAAGGTCCAGCCGTATCCCAGGTAATGGAACTGCTGGAAGTGTGAAGATAAGCTGCAGAGTAGCTTCGTAAAATGTTGTAGATTAAACCTTTTTTAATTACCCCGACAATTATGAAGGACCAGTAGGAAAACAGGCTTTTTGTGGGGTGTCAGAAATGGAAAGGATATTTGACTGAAACCTAGGGCACTGGGCCCTTACTTGGCCAGGGGGATGTGAAGCCCCCCTACCTAACTAACTTGAGGCACTTTGAATGAAAGTAGGGATGAGCACTTACCTGACCTAGCTTTGCCGTGTCCCTGCCTAGTTGACCCCTCGCCTAACCTAGCCTAGGGCACGGTATTTTGTAGTAGGGCTGTGACCTAACCTAATCTAACCTAGGGCATTGTGACCCTAACTGGCTGCCCCCACTAAATTAACCAGTGTTGCTAGTCTATCCTAGTGTATGATGCCACTTTTACAAACCTTCAATAAGCCTTGCTGTAGCCTAATGACAATCAAAAATATCATGTTAGAATAAAGCCTTGCATTTCACTCTTTCATTTTTCCCCACTCAGAACCCTGCTTTCCCATTGTGGTCTCCATGATTGTAGGATATAAGAGGTCCAGTATCCAAAACTGTTCCTAGCCTACCAATTTGCAACAAAAAATTAACATCACTTTCAAAATGCACTTAAGCACAGGAAAATTATATTTTCTACCCAATATATTATGGTTTAAGGTAAAAACTTTACTTTGAAATTAAGTATAGTCCCTTGATGGGAATTTTGGGTTTATGGGGGAAAACCATGTTATTGGGTTTGTTTACTTGTGACAAGGGCTGTCCCTATGAGGTACTTTCCAGGCCACCAACCATCTTATGGCTATTGCTCATTGCATGCAGTGTTCAGTGTTAGCCAATGAAAATCTCGGTTCTAATCTTAGGCATATCCTGCCAATCAAAAAACTCACCATGCACAACTTGGTAAAAGCATCGAAATAACTTAATTTGCTCTTTTGAATCATGGTTGCCAACAGAGCTGCGACTGTGAAAATGATAGTGTTAAAATTTAGCGTTTCTGACTGATGTTCGTTTCTCAAGTTTAACATTGCACAAAGTTTTAAACGTGAAATGTCTCCCCTGTCAATTTGGTTAACGAAAACTGGTTTTACTATGAGAAAATAACACTTAATTCATATGGTATAAATTTTGCCATAGCCTACCACTCTTCCTTGAAGGGCATGTAGTATGAAACAGCTCAATTAAGTTGATACAAGATTATGTTGGTACAGCATTTTTTAGTTTATAGGTAAATTTGCAATAGGTAAAATTACTCGGGAGCTTCCTAATACAGACTCCACCCTACTTGCAAACGAGTTACGTTCCAGATGGCTGTTTGTACGTTGAATTGTTTGTAAGTTGGTTACTGTACTCTTCATGCCTATTTAAGTACAGTATGATATAAAATCAATACAGTACTGTGCGTTTTTTCATCCTGAAACACATAACATTGCACATACAGTATTGTATGTACAGAATAAGCACGCTGAACAAAATTTTAACCTAGGGTGGCAAAGGGAGCGCTCTGAACACAATTTTAATTTGCAATTCCATTTGTTTGTATCTCTGAATGTAAGTTGAATGTTCTTAAGTAGGGTGGTGTCTGTCTGTGGAATCCTACAGTTAATTATTGGTACTGATTTTACTTGGAAGTTTTGTTTTACCATAGATCAGCAGCACTCAGATTGGTGGCCCAGGAAACTGAAAGTTGACTAGGCCAAGTTTGGAAAATGTGAACTCAGTGCATACTGAATAACAAAAGAAAGGAAGTTAAGGGAGTGTTGGTGTTCAGATGTTTCAGATAGTAATTATAAATTTCTGTGGTTCCAATGCCCAACTATTTGCAGAGTTTAGTGGACCCATAGATTGGGGCTTCTACTCAAAATAGTATTCCTGGCAGGACAGAAAGTGATACAGTATTTCAAAATGCAATTGACAAGAAATCTTCAACAAATATTGAGCTTTTCTCCAAAAGAAGAAATCCAAGAATAAAAGGTTTTATACGTTCAGAGGCAGGTGCTACTCTATATCTTCCTCATGTCAACTGCGACGTCATAGAAGAATATGTAAGCTCTCTTTATGCATATCTCACTGCATAAGCCAAGCTAGGGATATGAAAAACTATTAATGCCATATTACACTGGTAGGGTGGGGTAAGGAGCTGTTGTTGGGTTGGAATAATGCCTTCAGTTAAGGTTAGGATGTATTAATGTTGAATGTATTTGATCTGCTCTATGTTGGCTACTAATATGCCGTTTGTGGATTTTGGCAAATTTTTGGTCAGTGACTCGTGGAAATAATGTGTAACTGTACTGCAGTTTTCACTAATGGTAAGACTTGAACAGCTTAAACGGTCTGAACAGGGTGTGCTGTATTCCTAGCTTAGCCTAGTTATTACAATATTGTGCATAAAATAGCTTAACCTATTTAGTTATGAGGCTGCAGTTAGTTTCAGTGCTGCAACAGCACAACCTGGAAGAACCTGTACAAACAATTAACCGTCTAATTCGACGCAGAATTTCGGGAACTTTTTCCTAGTAAGTTGACCCATGTTAAACACGTACTTAAAGAACCTTGTCCCAACTTAGTTGAGCTTTTTCAGACCACCTACCCTTCAGGCCTGGCATGTATAATCTACTGCAAACTTTATCACCATAAAAATCACATGTAGTTTTGCCACAGCAAAACATACGTTTATATAGTTTAATTAAACAATTTCTAGTGGGAGTAGCAAATTTATTGTGGTTAACTTCACAATTAGGACAAAACTAAAATGTTCTGTTCACGGTCTTAATTCCAGAGTGAATCGCAAGCTAGGTCAGCCTGCTTTCATCATGCCATAATTATGGCCTGGATAAGCCCAAAATTAGAATACTAGCTGATTTTATAGGCTGACAATAAACACTGCACACATACGCGGTAGCAGCAGTTGACAACTGATGGCCTGGAATGGTAATTCTCATGGTCAACAGTGAACACTTCTTGCATGTAGAATAACCATGAGGTGTTTGATTGCCTGGAAATGACCTTGCATAAGTAGCTTGTGTCATAGGTAAACATCAGTAACCTGATGTTTTTCATCAAAAAACCAACAAGGAAATTTTTTACTTTATGATAAAACAAAAATTTCATGCAGTTTTACAGGTAGTGTGCATTGGATTTCGTCAGAAGGGGTGATTCCATGTTCCTGTCCATCAGCTTTTCGTGCAACAAGACTTGCCTACCAGTTAAAATCCCAGTGCCTTGGATTGGTGACAGTCCATAGGTGTAAGTTGGTGTTCACCCTGATGTCAGTTTGGGCCCACCCACAAGGTATATGCTTGCTGTATACCTTGGGGATGGCTAGTTCTGGCATCTTGGAGGATGCAGCTGCTTTTGAATACTACCACTGCCTTGCATGTGGGATCATCATGATACACCGGGAGAAGTCAGAGCTCATGTCCAAGCAGCAGGCAAAAAGACCCAGGCATGCTGACAGATAGGGCAGCAGCAAATGTCAGATTTCTGCGTCAGGCAACTCAAAGGCTTCAGTACAGTTTTTGCTGTGACAGGAACGACAGCTCTGCTTTTGCAGGTTGAACTCAGTCCCCTGTTATTTCTGGAGAAGCTTGATCTGCACGGGGCCTCCGCCTTTTTGCACTTTAGTGGCAGCATTGGTCAGCTTCCAGCCCATGCACTTGAAGTAAGTGAGAGACAGCTTGATCTTAAAGTTGCAGGTGTCTTATTATTAGTTAGGGAATAAATTTTGATTCTGATAGTTATTGTAAGATTTTTTTTTTATTTTCAGTGGAGTACAGTAAATAAGATATTTTCATTCTCCAAAATATTGGTTTCAAATTACCATTGGTATATTTCAGAGTACTGTATTGCCTTCGACATTTTTTAAGTTTATAGGCTTAAACTTATTTTCTCACTGCAGTTGGATGTTATAAGATAAGACTTTTAAATATATTTTAACATGACTTACATAACTGACACACAACTTAAAGTACATATGGAGTATTAAAGAATTTATTTTTTCCAGATTGTCACGTGATTCTGCCTGGTTTGATATAAAGACTTCATAAGTGATGGTATAGGTGATCCAAGTATACAGTGGAAGGTGCTATGAAAGTTGGAAGTTTAAATGAAGGATTTAAGAAAACGAATAATGAAAAGATCCGAAATGAAATACACTGAAGTTTTAACTTGGCTAATTGACAAGAAAGGTGATCAAGAATTTTTCTACTTTGAAAAGTAGCAGGTAATTAAGGGGTACAGTTGTTTTTGAGTACTTGGTATTTATGTAAATTTTAACAACTAGCCCCTGTAAAGTTTAAGCTGATAATTTGGTATAGGTCCTGTCTTCCTAGAATAGTTGGTTAAAAAAAATATTCTAAAAGCTGGGAAGTTAACAGGGAAGGTCTTCAGTCATGGTCACACATTAATGTGATGCAGTTTCAGAAAAGTGGAAAGCACTGCCGAGTAAACATTGTTAGCAACATAAGAGGCACACTTAAGGTTTTTGGTCTAGAATTTTTTTCTTAGAAGATAGTCAAACCTTACTTGGTTACAGATAGTTAAATGAAATATGCTGGCTTTCTAAACCTTACTTGGTTACAGATAGTTAAATGAAATATGCTGGCTTGAAAGTGTTATAGAAGGTAGCTTGAGTTTAGCTCTAAATCAAACTTCTTGTTTCTGCTTGTACAATTTTTACTGGTATCTTTGGCTTTTTGTAATGGGGAGTAGGTTTGTAAAAATAATGCTTAGTAGTGTTTGGGCATTAAGCTATTTAAGAAAAAAACTATATTTGCTAAATATTTGGAAAATTTAATAGGAATTTAGGTTGCTTTCATGTAGGCTGATGAGAATACTGCCCCTTTTAGATTGATCTTAATATGTGGTTGGAACTGAGCCAAGTATGTGGCAGTAACAGGGTGTTTTCAGCATTCCTGTGTCCCCTAGTTGCTCCGTTTTTTAGATTAACTTTTACCTGCTTACTCACTGATGAGAGTACTGCCACTTTTAGATTCACTTTTACCTGCTTACTCACTGATGAGAGTACTGCCACTTTTAGATTCACTTTTACCTGCTTACTTACTCATAAGATTCACTTTTACCTGCTTACTTTGATGAGAGTACTAATCACTTAAGATTCACTTTAGGAACTGTACTCAAGTATGTGAATACTAACAGATTAACCTTAAAACAATGGTAGGAACTGTGCCAAGTATGTGGCAGTAACAGTTGCTTTGAAAACAATATTAAGGGTGTTTTCAGCACTCCTTTGGCTCACAGCTTCTCCGTTTTTTAAGATTAACTTTTACTCACTTTTTTCCATCTTGCTGGCCGAACTGAAAACCATTACATTTTAGGGCCATTGTGGCTTTTTTTTTTTTTTTACCCAATTTCGCTTAAAGATCCATGTATTTTTTTTATATTGTCTCGATATATCTCTGTCCAACCACTAATAGCACCTTTCTTTGCTGTCTTGAAGGCGAGATGGCCGAGAGTGCCCCAGTGCTTTTCTTGTAGACTAAATTTCAGCATTCGAGCTTTGTCAAGGGCCGTTGCATCATTGGTTAGATTGTGTTCATTCCTTTCTTGTAATATAGTGTAAATTTTCATAGGATATTGGCTAATATAATCGGTATGTGAAAGTTTAACCCGGGCCAATTAATTTTTATTAACTGGGTTTACTCAAAGCTTATTCAGAGCCCAATGATTGTTTTGAAAAACAAGTTTAACCTTTCTATGACGGTAGGCAAGATCGAAGTTTCTTTGTACGGCTTTAGGTGAGAAAGAATGAATTATGTTAAGTGACTAGAGAATTTTGGTGGTTTTTTTTAAGTTTTGATTCTTATTTACCCAGTCGTATCACAATAATGAACGATAGCAGGAGGCAGGATAGCTAGATTTGTTCGATAGCAGGAGACATGATAGCTAGATTTGTTGGAGTTAACGAAAGGGGAATTTCGTCTACATTTGATAGTTTCTCCTAATGATAATACCACTTGTTGGTGCAAGATCATGTGTGTTCAGTTGAATAGATTACAGAATGATACCACTTGTTGGTGCAAGATCATGTGTGTTCAGTTGAATAGATTACAGAATTAAGGGTCCCTGCCTTGTGAGACGAAGGGATTTTGAATGTCAAATTACCAATTTGATGCTAAACTTTTCGGCTATGTTACTGTAATGGAGAGAGGGGGGGAGGATGCAAGAGGATGCAAAAAAAAAAAAAAACTGATTCGGGAAGTGTGCATAAACTTTTAAATTTAAAACTAAACGCAGGCTAAAAGTAATCTACTTTTAGCCTGCGTTTAGTTTCAAGAGTTATCAACTCTTTTTGATAGTATTGGTGAATAAATTTTGAAAAATTCATTAAGAATCGACAACCTTTTGTGACCTAGAATTTGTCGTTCAGAATCGATAGCGTTTCTGGTGATCTAAATATTCATGTGAGTTTTCTTTACAGGTTGTCACCCGGAGGAGGGTTGAAATTCCAAGGAAATGAATGAAGAGAGAAAGTGAGGCTGAGTGTTAAGTGAGTTTTTCATGGACAAGTCTTAAAATACCCTGATGGTGGTATTAATAAACAAGAAAATTCTGTCTAAGTCTTCAAATACCCTTGTGGTATTAATGAAACCGGAGAAGTTTGTGAAAATTTTAATTTTAAGGGTGCGTACATTTTTCAATAAACATTCCCTCCCTGATAGTATTTGTTTTATTATATGTACTAGGGTTACCCTACGTTTTTCCAAACCGTTCCGCTATTTCCGGTAATCTTTCACTAGTTGGCCACTCTGCTCGCCAAAGTAGAATCGTTTCTTCACAGCTTTCTCGCCTGCTCTCTGATTAATGAACATTCTTCGATGTTTACACGCCTCTTCCCATTCGCTCTGCTCGACAAAATTTAATCTTTTCCTCGTAAATTTCACGCCGCCTCTCATTCCATCTGCTCTTCTACGTCGAATCTTTTCTCCTTTACTTTCACATTACTCGTTCTTTCTGCTCGCCTAAGTTGAGTCATTTCTTCTTAACTTTCACGCCTCCTCTCGTTCTCTCAGCTCGCCTAAGTCGTTCCGTTTCGTCTTTACTTTCAACAAGCAAGCTGAAAGAGAAAATTCAGTTGTAAATCTTATCCTGGAATGCACCAGTATTATGGAAGCGCAAATTGTCAAGTGAAAGAATCTTACAAAATTTTAACATACTACTGCGGTCTTGCTTGGTCCTTGTGCAAAAACATTTAAGATTCTGCAATAATCTGCATTCCGAATGATCACTGGTTTTACTTTAATGCCCATAAAGTCTCGTAAAACTGCTTCCCAACAACGTAGCTGGTCTGCTTATATGTGCTAACCTGAAAAAAAATCTCCCTTCAGCTAATTTATGAGTTTTAATGCTTCAAATGAACAAAAATCTTCAATGAAATAAAGTATGTGCTACTGTCACATGTTATCTATCATGGTGATTATTTTAACTTTATAATTATTACCTACTCTCTAGCTAAGCCACTAATTTTACAATAAGCAGTGTCAAATGTAAACCAACATTGATTAAAAACTTCAATGAACCTGATAATGAATACTCAATTATCGTCCTTGCTAGTCTATTAGAGCCATGATCAAAAGTCAGTACATTTTACTTCTCGTCAATACCTAATAAACCTTGAAAAATTCCTTACTTTTCCATCAAAGTATAACACGGGTGTACAACAAAATTTAAAAATCACAATTTCGTACAACCACCTTTGGTTGCAAATTGGTTGTCACTCCTTATTGGAAGGGAATATTCAGCAATGAAAAACACAGATACTTACCATTTAAGCTGCTCCAATTTCTAGTACCTAAGGTTCAGTTAAAAGTCAGTCACTTGCAACACAGAAGCTGAATTACAGCACTTGCGACAGTGTTGCAGTGCTGAATGCAATGCACTCAAAAGCCTACATTATTCGTTGGTCCGTCTTAACTGCTTCTTCGAGACTGCTACAGGAAGTTGTACTATGAACGTTTGCAGCTGGTCACATCCGGTTAATACAGAACCTTGAAAACCCCTCCTGTAAAAAGGTGGTGGTACTGTAGTTAAAAACAAACTGAACTTGAAACAAACCTCATAATAGGAAAATAATTCTATGCATACATACAGACTAACAATTCATTTGACGACTGTGAAACCAGTAACGGAAAGCAAAGCCTGACATGCTGCCCAAAATGTATACCGTCTAATCATTGTACGAGTTAAAATTAATAAGACCATGGGTCAACGCTGAAATAAAAATAGCTAGTGAAACAAAAAAGGGGAAAACAGGTTTCACGAAGAATTTAAGCCAGGAACTGACTACAGACCCATTAAAAAAAAAATTGAAAAAGCTGAAAAATGTTGCTGCAGTATCAATACACCAGCAGTGAGGTATTGCGTTGCTCTTACTTTTTCAATACAAAGGAAATAAATCCCCGAATAAATGTACCAGTTTCTAAAATATTAAGTGGAAAAAAGTTTGTTCCATACCCCTGCAAAAATCCATTTGGAAGGCTTCGAGTAGACAAAAACGTGAAACACTCGATATAGACCCATTTCCTCCAAAGAGCGGAAAATGTGCAATACCAAACTTTTATACAGTCTAATCAGCAGGTTGAACACCTCAAAAGCCATATGTTGCCATGTAATTCAAGAGCCTCAAGATAAAACCTCTGTTTCAGTGACAGAATCAAGGATGAAGATGCAATATCGAAAGAACGGCACGTACAGTAGTTAGGTAATCATTTAGTTACCTATCTAGTGTAAAACTAATCAAAATACTATCAAAACCGCCCAGCTACTTCCATTTTGAAACTAAGGCGGCATGCTAACAGTTATAACTAAGAGCAATCAAGGTACAAAAACACTGTCCTGGGGAACAAGGGCGGTCTTAGCCGTCTGCTACAAGGTTCCTCGTAGGGAGGTAGTGCCGTCAGTGCACCTCACGTGGTGCACTGTAGGCATTACTTAAGGTTCTGTGCAGCGTCCCCCTGGCCCCTAGCTGCATCCTCTTTCATTGCTTTTATTGAAACTCCGTTCATATTCTTTCTTCCGTCTGATTGTCCACCCTCTCTAACAATTGTTTCATTGCGCAACTGCGAGGTTTTCCTCCTGTTACACCTTTCAAACCTTCTTACAGTCAGTTTCCCTTTCAGCGCTGAATGACCTCATAGGTCCCGGCGTTTGGCCTTTGGCCTAAATTCTTGATTACTTCCTTCCTTCCTGATACAAGGCTGAGCAACGCAAAGGGTGCTATAAAACCTCAATTTCGAGTTTCATTTGCCATGTGCCTTAAATTCGACATCAAGGATAGGACAAAACATACTGAACAAAGGTGGATACTTTCAGGTGTAATGGTATGCTTCGATGACGATACTATATTTAAAATCTGCATCAATCTGCAAGCTTATGGATCCACTTGAAAATAAAACTTCCAAACAGTCTTCCGAACACTACCCCTAAGTAACTGAAGTCTACATACAACTTTTGGAGCAGGATATTGCTCCTTCCCTTGGAAGAGAATGTGTTGCCTAATAGGGCAAGTCTTTGGAGAGCAATATTTTGAAAAATCGTGGAAAACCCGTGTCTCTAGGACTAGGACTATAGATTAATTGATATTACGAAGCAATCCTATAATCAGCAAGCAGAAAGATGCTTGAGTAAACCTTGGCACTATATATTCCAAGGTCAACGCAGCCTGAAAAGTGTGTACATAAAAGAACGTGAAGCAACCCTAATTAGGTTCAAGACTGTCAAAAATAAACTCTGATTTTAGTGCGATTTCCACGAACCTGTTAAGCTGCGCCTAATAAACCTTCAGTCTGCTACCTGATCAAATCACCTTTTTCTAGCTCCTCTCAGGTTTCATTATGATATCTGCAGTCTATTTCAGACTTTTAAGCCTCAGGCAAAGTTTCAGAAACACCATACAATGCAAGAAGCTGAACATATCAGCCATCCACTTCCCAGTTAATAAATTCTCACGGGACTAACGGAGTGCCTGAGTGTCAAACTGGTTCAGTAAACAGGACTATAAATACCAGTTTTCAACCAAATTTGCAAGTGAAAAAAAAGTCACTCTTACTCGGCTTAGGTAGCAAGTGAATTTTTCAGAGTAACTTGAAACCGAAGCAAAACTTTTACAATTCTCAATTCACTTATATATATAAAAAAAAAATTTCACATCGGTCTAGTTAGTTTACTCACCTTACAGTCCAAGCACTGCATGCGTTGTTCCACGTAATTTAAATTTTGAATTTCATTAATTTATTGACGGGAGATCGTTTTTCTTTATTGACGTCTCTACCTGCAAAAGAGAAAGAGCTTAGCCCTCAAAAAAGTTCAGAAATTAAAACCGTTGGAAAATCTCTCATTTCACTTCCTACAACTGGCACAAAACATTCAAGAAGTCAAAATCAACTCCAGCATTGGATTCCCGTTTACTTTATTTCCCGTACTTGTGTTCCTGTGTGCATTACTCCCATTATGATCCCTTTAGAAAAAGACTACACACTAAACATTATCCCAATTAGATCCCAGTTATTTCAGCAATTACCTATCACCTACAGGCCTATTTAGACTACTTTCACTCATAGACCAGATTTCTACGAAATACCGGATTGTACTTCCCACCATCCCCATCTTTTTTATTTAAGCTCTAGTTTGAGTAAAAAATAAATCATAAAAAGCTATCCGTCAAACTTTCACAGTTGAAATATTAATATGAATGTTTTGTGGAAGGAAGGAAGGATTATAGGCGTTTGGCCAAAGGCCAAGCCCTGGGACCTGTGAGGTCATTCAGCGCTGAAAGGGAAACTGATAGTCGGAGGATTTAGAAGTGTAACAGGAGGAAAACCTCAAAGCAGTTGCACTATGAAAATTGTTAGGAGGGGGGTGTAGAGTAAGATGGAAGAAAGAGAATATGAACAGAGGTACAGTAAAAGGAATGAAAGGGGTTGCAGTTAGGGGCCGAAGGAACGATGCAAAGAACCTTAAACGTGATGCCTACAGCGCCCCTCATGAGGTGCAGTGACGGCACTAACCCCCCTAACATTTCCAAAGTTCCAAAGTTCCCTGTGTACAAACTTTCGTTCTTGCAATCCATGAGAAAATTTATGTAATCATTAACATATCACTTTACCTGCTAAAAAGACATTTAAATAAAATAGAGTAATAACCTCAATGACTTTGTCTCGGGGAAATATTCTGGAAAAAAATGATTTTATCACATTTCAAGTGAGAAAAGTAACTTTTTCATCCAGGTTAATATTTACCCTACTTCGTAACTTGGCCAAAAAAATTGTTTTTTTGCCAACAGAGTAACTCTGCATAGATTTTCTTACACCATAGCACGGGAGTGGAGTTAAGTGGAACCGTAAAAAAAAACCACTGGTTAACCAAAACCAGTAAGAAAAAAATTACTGGTTTCAGAATCTCACTTTCTATTTAACTCTGTATTCATCCTAAAGCTACAAAAAAAAGTTAATGGCTATACTCGACTTTGAAAGCAACGAGTAAAGAGATAGTTTAAGATTTCAATTCCGACTCAACATACTTTAGCATTCTGAATTAAAACTCGCCAAATCTGACAGCAACGATTTTCAAATGTACAGTCATGTTTAACCTCCGTTTTTAAGCAAAAAGGTAACCAGCCGATTTTGCATTTTAACGCATCCAATTTTCATTTTCACAACACTTTATTGTCGACCTAGGACTGGGCTCAACTTGTCTGCATTTACGTATCTCATTCCTTGACGTCTTTACAGTTATGTAATACGGCATGTTTTACCTGTTTCGAACCTCTTCATAATTCACAGGGAATACTTGAAACCTTCCCTTCATTATTCTCTAGTTCTACTTAGCTTTCAATAACATAAGTATCACATCTGTTAGTGCAGTGACCTGCTTTAGTGCTCACGAAGATTACTCAGGTGAATTTGACCAAATATCTAAGTAACGCATTTGATAGCCTCACGGTAACCCTGAATATCATTAAATTAAACAAATACAAAAATGAATGAGTTACCTCCTCATTCACCTCAGTAATATGCAAACAAAACCATTAACTATCAGGCCTTCTATTAAGCGGCCTAATGAATTCCAGACAGGCTTTGGCACATGAAAAACCCTAACAAATAAGCACGATTTTGATTCATATAAAGCAGCTGAGCAAAAAAGCTCATCCATATTTTGCCTAGGAATTATTGCTGTGACCTTAGTAGAGTATCCTCCCAGAAAAAGATAGCTTACAATTATAACCTTAAGAATTTATTCAAGTAACCAGAATATTTTAATAGGATGGGTGAAAAACTCTAAAAATACCTTTAGCAAAAGCTCAATTTACACAATTTCAAATGTACTAGGTTAACAGTAACCAAAAAAAAAAAAAGGCATCCTAACCATCCTAACTCCTATTACTTGAAGGGAGAGCTCTCAAAAAACTGATGCTTAACCGATTTAGTCCTTGCAAAAGTGGAGGGCCATTTTCCAATGTAGGCTAAATTTCCTAGCGAGAGGAAGTTGAGCAAATCATACCTCAAGGCTTACTTTATATAAAATCATTAAACTGCTCTATCTAGAAAACTGAAGAGGCCAGAAGTTAATTTCAACAAAAACTCTACACATCCCAGTTAAGCAGTTGAATGGTCCTTATCAATAAAAAAGTAAATTTCTGAGTGAAAACTTTCTATAACCAAGCTTTTCCTCTGCCAGCTTTCTTTGAAAACTTTACACAATCTCATTTTCAAGAAAGCTTAAAAACTGCGTCAGTATATTCTGAGTAAGTCTACAGTTCTTCTGCCCAAATGACACTTGGTAAGTGCGTTTGAGATCTTTATCAACAGCCATTTCAAGACTTTTGGTTTCACACTTTAAATTGCAAAGGAAATGATAGCCAAAGATAAATATAAACACTATCATCAAATGCACACCACAAACACGAAAGGCTATCCATGACAGAGGTGACAAATTGTGTACACTGAATAACCGTTGCAAAGTATCCGACTGTTACACGCCCTATCAATGCTATAAATGTCAGGAATTTGGTCACAGCGCAACAAATTGTAGAAATGACCAAGCTTGCCCTAGATGTGGTGAAAATCCCAAATCAAATGAATGTGCTAGCAACATCAAGTGTAAAAATTGTGTAAAGAAAGGTCAGTGATACTAAACATAAAACATAAGATGGCAGTAAGTGCACAGTATATAAATAATGTGTCAAAGGTGAAAAATAATACGGATCTTGGCTTTGACTAATAATCTTCTATGCAATTTAATAAGGTAAATTAAAAAAAAAACTAAAGACTCTCCTATCCTGCAGGAGCTACAATACTGACGAGAAAACACAAAGACAATTATAAAATATAAGAAGCACCTTATTTTGAAAATGTACAGGGGCCCGCCAGAGAGGGAATTATCCCTGTGGAGGGCTGTACATAAAATCAAACAAAGTGAAACTGGTTAAGTTGAGGGAAGTCTTGCCTCCCGGCTGGGCTTACGCTGTCCTCAGTTCGGGTTAAAGAGTTCGGGTCGTTTCGGCCTTAAGTCATTTAGGCCGCAAGCACGTTTAACTGCAAAATGGGCGCCGTGTTTAGTACCTGCCCCTTGAGGATGTACGTAAACCATAAAATCATGGCGGTAAATACCATCAACATACCGTCTTACGTTGTTTTGGATGTTACTGCCTAAATGACTTACGGCTGAAGCGACCAGGACCGGGCTTGAAGTGGGGCAAGAAGCTCTAGGATGTGTTACATAAGGTTTAATAGGCCTATGTGCATTAAAAATATGTCTAAAGAAGGGGAAAAAGTCATGGATATAAATGTACTAGACTACACCAAAAATTCCACAAAAGATGAAAACTGAAATACCTCGTTTATCCCAAATTACCTTCTAAGAGTTAAACTGAGCAAGCTGGAATATGGGACTGCTCTAGAACCAGACCAAATGGAGTATTATCCATTTTCGACACTATGTTGAACGAATCTTGCCTTCGAGCGTTGGATTTAACATTCCTGGAATGCCCATATACCCAAGTACCTATAGGAAGAAGTTCTGGAGGTGGTCGCTAAACTATTCGGGAATGTGATTCATGGGGTCCTTCCCCCCAAATTATATTTAGGAAGAGACGCCCGTCCCCTCGCCCCAACCACCCACCCATATCACTGGAATCCTAATCGACCTTGACTGACGTGAGGAGCAAACGAACAGCGCGTGAGATTCAAGTATTACTACGTATGATGTGTACATGGCGGTATAAAAAAAGAAGTCTGGTATTACAGGGGCCAATGCCGATGAAGCACTTGCTATTGTCAATAGAAAAATATTTAGAATTACTCGTGTTTTATGTATAAGATTTACACTATTGAAAGCGAGTTCTAAGTCGTCCACTTAAAACCTCCACTTATCGAAGTTTATAATCAAATAAAATAATCTGCATACATTTGTATACTATATACATATTACACATGCATGTGTGCATCTCATTCATTTTTACTGAGTATACTAATTTAATTAAAGTATTTTCAAATTTAGTTACCAACTCCCATTACCAAGTAACGTAATCTGGCCGTATGTCGGTATACAGTAACTAATTTTCTCTGTTCAAAACTGCAGCCGAAGTTGTATTTGGTGGCCACATTTTGATGGCATATAAACTATCTGACGGGGAGCTACACGGGCGACGATGTCTGTCACAATTACTTGGTTACCAGGGAAACTCGAATATCCTTGAGGCCGTCCCCCTGGGCCCCGACAACCAAACTTCACCTGAAAAACCACCTGTAACTCTGGTCGGTAATTACCGAAGTTAGGATACTCGTGACCATCTTACTCCTTTCCACCCACGTCCAAGTTGGCATGCCTGATTTTTAATCACCACCTCATGGATGTATCACTGTCACGAACTCGATCACTACGAACACGCTTGGAAAAAAAATTTAACCATAAAACTTTACTACGCAGTAAAACTCGCGCCAATCACACTTGTCCAGAAGTCACCCAAGTCACAAAACACGAATGTCCGGCATATCACCATTTTCTTTACACAACCAAAAATAGACACTCCCTGTTGCTACCCCGACTACGAAATTACTTCAACACTATCACACTCCCAATTATCGCTGTTCCCATCTAACGAAAAACTACGTTATGACATTTACCTTACGTCCACAGCAGAAGGGCTAAAACCTCCACGCACTTTACCAATTACCACTTCCAACGAACAAAACGGTAAAACCGGCTGCAAGAAAATCTGTCCCGAACTCTCCTTCACCAACCCTCCACAGCAGCATTCCAGCAGAGAATGGGAAAACTATTCCCATTTGGTCTATAATGCAAACAAGGAAGCTTTAGGAATACAATTCCGTTTTCCGTTAGCATTATTTCACTAAAAGTACAGTGACATCTGTTGGTAAGTAACTAAGAATAAAAAAAAAAGACAAATAGCTAAGAAAACGCCTACGACAGATATTGGTTTGGATGTATTGCACAATTAGTGACAGAATAAGAAAAAATAGATACATTAAACTGATTAAGAGTTAGGAATGAAAGTTAAATGTAGCCCAACTCTTGAATTTCGAAGGCATTTCGAAAGGTAACAACGGATACATTTACCTGACATTTTAATCTGCTTAAACTTGTGTTTCCGCTTCGATATGACATATTACTTTAAATTTTACAAAGCAAACCGAAAGGCAACATACTGTCTTATTTCAGTAGCGCTGACTTCGTCCATATTCATATGAACTGCACTTTATATCGTCTCACAGCAAACTAGAAATCCTGACAAAATAACAATTATAAGAAATCCTAAGCAAATATGAAAGCATGTACGTAGAGCCAGTTTAAATTGGATCGGTTTCCCAGCTCCCATATATACTGTAATCAGCCAATTATTATGTTAAAAGGATAATTATTATGGACGACATAAGCTTAGGTCTATCAAAATTTGAAGCACAATGATCACAAAATTCCTCTGCAAAACAGAGCAGCATTATTCTTGAAAGAATAACCTGGAGTTATATCCTGGGTACCGGTACTAGAATCATCGAAAAGAGCTGAAATAATATCGTCGTCCATTTATCGAAAATGGATCCCTGAGCGCTTAGTTTAAAGAAACATTGTGGACAGATTTAGAAAATAGAAAGCTAACTCACATAAATTTAACAGCGTACACCATGAAAAAGCTATTGTTTAATTAGCGTCAATATTGACACAGAATTGTAAAAAAGTCAGAATCTCATTAAAGATATATTATTAACATAATTCAATACATTAAAACAACAATAATTCTGCATTTTGATAGAAATCTTGAAAAATATGAAGCCTTTCAGTGACTTCATATTGGCAGTACATGAAAGGTGCGTTTTTTACGTACATAATTGAACCAATCTTACCACAATGATATAGTATAAAATAATTTTTCAAGATAAATAATAAATCACTATGAGAAGCTTGAAACTCAGAAATATTTTCGGTATAATAATTCTGATTTTTGAAAATAGTAACTCATCTCTGACGTATTTTCTCGAATTTGTCTTCGCCTCTACAAAGGTTGGAGGTTGGCTATCATGAGAGAGACAAGGCCACCAAGTTTAAGCGTCGACAATTTAACGTAAACAGAAAGGCTAATCAAGTAGAATTAAAGACAAGCTATAATACAAAGAATGAGAATGAATGAATCAGTACATCACATGTAACATGTGAATTTCACCGTATGAATGAAACGTTGAACTATCAGTGCTCTCCAGACATGGATCA
Source organism: Macrobrachium rosenbergii (assembly GCF_040412425.1). NCBI lineage: Eukaryota > Metazoa > Arthropoda > Malacostraca > Decapoda > Palaemonidae > Macrobrachium > Macrobrachium rosenbergii. Next base: position 69,859,703 of record NC_089750.1, read on the forward strand.
ACAATGGAGTGATATGAATGGCGATCCGATTATCGTCTCACAACGAACTAGAAATCCTGACAAAATAACAATTATAAGAAATCCTAAGCACATATGAAAGAATGTAAAGATAGTTCAAAATGGATCAGTTTCCCAGCTCCCATATAGACTGCAATCACCCAATTTTGTTGAAAGGATGATTATGGACGATAGTCTCACGGTCTATCAAAATTAGAAGTACAATGCCACAAAATTCGCCTGTAAAACAGAGCAGTGTTATTTTTGAAAGAATAACCTAAGTTATATCATGAGCATTGGTACCAGAACCATCGAAAAGAGCTAAAATAACATACCGTCGTCCATTTATCGAAAATGGATACCTGCCTGGATTCGTGAGCGCTTATTTTAAAGAAACGTTGTGGGCAGGTTTAAAAAAATAGAAAGCTAACTCGCATAGAATGTAAGAGCGTAGCCAAGAAAAAACTATTGTTTATTTTGCGTCAGTATTAACATAGAATTGTTAAAAGTCAGAGTATCATTAAGAATAAATAGCGTTCAGAATTAAATACATTAAAACAACAATAGTTTTGCTTTTTTATAGAAATCTTGATAAATATAAGGCATTCCAGTGACTTCACATTGGCAGTACATGAAAGTTACGTTCTTTTCGTACATAATTGAACAAGGCCTATCGCAATGATATAGTATAAATAATGAATCATTATGAGAAGCTTGAAACTCGAGGAACACTTTTCACAGAATACTTTTCATTTTTGAAAATAGTAACTCGCCTCTGATGTATTTTCTTGAATTTATGTCTCGCCTCTAGAAAGGTTGGAGGTTGGTAATCACGAGAGAGACACGGCCACCAAGTTCAAACGTCGATAATTTTACCTACACACAGAAAGTCTATTTAAGTAGCACTAAAGACTAGCTATAACTACAAAGAATGAAGAATGAATGAATCAGTACATCACACGTAACATGTGAACTTCACAGTATGAATGAAACTTAGCACTATCAGTGCTCTCCAGGCAGATCAACAATGGAGTGGTATGAATGGCGATCTATTCCTTTTATTTTCGTCTCGCAACAAACTAGAAATCCTGACAAAATAACAATTATAATATATCCTTAGCAAATATGAAAGAATGTAGAGGCAGTTTAAAATGGATCGGTTTCCCAGCTCATATGGACTGCAATCAGTCAGTTTTGTTGAAAGGATAATACGGACGATATAAGCTTAGGTCTATCAAAATTAGAAGCACAGTGATCACAAAATTCCTCTGCAAGACAGAGCAGCGTTATTTTTCAAAGAATAGCCTGAGTTATATACTGGGTATTGTGCTAGGACCACCGAAAAGAGCTAAAATAACATACCGTCGTCCATTTATCGAAAACAGATCCATGCCTGGATTCGTGAGCGCTTAGTTTAAAGAAACATTGTGGACAGATTTAGAAAGTAGAAAGCTAACTCGCATAGATAAGAGCGCACACCAAGAAAAAATTATTCTTTAATTTGCGTCAATACTGACATAGAATAGTAAAGAGTCACTATATTCATTAAAAATATAATATAAATTATAATTCAGTACATTAAAACAACAGTAATTCTGCATTCTAACAGAAATCTTGAAAAATATGAGGCATTCCAGTGACTGCAAATTGGCAGTACATGAAAGGTACGTTCTTTGCGTACATAATTGAACCAGGCCTGCCACAATGATATAGTATAAAATATTTTTTAAGACAAATAATGAGTCACTATGAGAAGCTTGAAACTCGAAGAAAACTTTCGAGATGATATTTTTTTTATTTTTGAAAATAGTAACTCATCTCTGACGCATTTTCTTGAATTTGTGTCTTCGACTCTAGAAAATTTGGAGAGACACGACCACCAAGTTCAAACGTCGATAGCTTTACCTAAGTACAGAAAGTCTAATCAAGTAGCACTAAAGACTAGCTATAATACAAAGAGTGACGAATGAATGAATCAGTACATCACACTAACATGTGAACTTCACAGTATGAATGAAACTTAGAACTATCAGGCATAGATCAACAAGAGTGACATGAATGGCGATCTGATCCTTTTATTATCGTCTCACAAACTAGAAATCCTGACAAAATAACAATTATAAGAAATTCTAAGCAAATATGAAAGAATTTAGAGACAGTTTAAAACGGATCGGTCTCCCAGCTCATATATAGACTGCAATCAGCCAACTTTGTTGAAAGGATAATTATGGACGATATAAAGCTTAGGTCTATCAAAATTAGAAGCACATTGATCACAAAATTCCTCTGCAAAACAAAGCAGCGTTATTTTTCAAAGAATAACCTGAGTTACATCCTGGGTATTGGTACTAGAACCATCGAAAAGAGCTAAAATAACATACCGTCGTCCATTTAAAGGAAATGGATCCCTGCCTGGATTCGTGAGCGCTTAGCCTAAAGAAACAATGTGTGCAGATTTAGAAAATAGAAAGCTAACTCACCTAAAATTGAACAACGTACACCCAGAAAAAACTATTATTTGATTTGCGTCAGTATTCACATAGAATTGAAAAAAGTCAGATTCATTAAAAATATATTATATATTACAATTTAATACATTATAACAACAATAATTCTTCATTTTGATAGAAATCTTGAAAAATATGAGGCATTTCAGTGACTTCAAATTGGCAGTACATGAAAGGTGCGTTCTTTACTTACATAATTGAACCAAGCCTACCATAATGAGAGTATAAAATAATTTTTTAAGACAAATAATCAATCACTATGAGAAGCTAGAAACTCAGTGAATACTTTGGATACCGTATTTCTTATTTTGAAAATACTAACTCATCTTTGACGTATTTTCTTGGATTTATTATCTTCGTCACTAGAAAGGTTGGAGGTTGGCAACCGTGAGAGGGACGTGGACACCAAGTTCAAGGGTCGATAATTTTACCTAAAAACTGAAGGCTTCATCCAGTGGTGTTGAAGACCAGTTATGACCACAAAGAATGACGAATGAATGACATTTCACGAAAGTCTGAAATAGACCAGTTGTAACCACAAAGAATGACAATGAATGACATTTCACTAAAGTGAAATATTTACATCACATGTAGCATGTGAACTTCACAATCTGAATGAAACTTAGCACTATCAGTGCTCTCCAGACACAAATCAACAATGGAGCGATATAAATGGCGAATTCTTCTTTAAATTTGGTTTCTTAGGATCTCCTTCCTGTTAAAAACTTGTCTACACGGCAGCTAGCTACTGACTATTCACAGCAACTGACGCGAAGAACGAACGAGTTGTCGAAAGAAAACTACATAATACTGAAAAAAATGAAAGGGACGTGACTGACCCAATGTGGACATTGGAAAATAAGCCTAGACAATTTTTCACATAATTCAGTGAAAACTTTCAATAACAGGAAAAAAATACAAACCATGATTTAACTTCTGTATCAGAATAAAACTGTCATGGTTACTGAGCAGTTATTGACTAATTATAAAAAAAAGGGTTATAATTTTCATAGCCGTGGCTTCAAATGGAGGGAAAATAAATATTGGCCAAGTATCTTCATTTTCTGGAAACGCTAGTCTATTACGGTGGATACACTGCAGTGACTACAACAACCTTAAGAGAGATATCTATGAAACCATCAGCATGCAGTAAAATCGGGATGAATATTAATGCAGATAAATTGTGCAGCACGGCGCTGCTAGGGGTTGCACCGCATAAAGGACCCTACCTAGTTCAGGTGCAGGTGAAAAATCCTAATGATAGCAGCAAAAGTAACCAACCAACTTTGCCTTGTCGAAACTGGATCACCAAATGGATTGATAAGCCGTGGAATTTAGTAGATTTAGAAATTAGAGGGCTAACTCGCAGCAGCTTGAGGTTCGTACATCACGAAAAACCTATTGTTTATACATCGCCATCTTGCACGTAAATTCCTAATCAATCAAAGTTTGTTTTAAAATTTCCAATTTATTGTAAATTTAATACCTAAGAGATGATAAGTTAGTATTTTGATAGAAATCTTGAAGCACCTAAGGCATTTCGGTGTCTCAATTTTGGCAATGCGAGAAAGGTGCGTTGTTTACGTTCAGATCTGAATCCGACCTCCAAAGATGACCCAGCACCATCGGATTTTAAGACAAAAAATGAAATCACTATAAACGAAATAATTTTAACACTCATATTTTGCACTTCTAAGATAATAATTCCTCTCTGACATATTTCCTGAATTTATGGTGATAAGGATTGCAATGTCAGTCTTTCATTTTAACGGTTGCTTAGAATGTCGTAGCCTGTCTAAATACTTCTGGCCACACGTCACCTGGACTATGTATAAGTGTCCCAGAAGTGAAGATGGGAAACTCAAGTTAATCAAGAGAGAAACAAACAAAGGCAGGACAATTCAAAACAAATATGACACAGAGAACGAGTTCTCCAAATACTATCAACTACAACTGACAAATGGAAAGTTGGGGGTTGTATAGACTGAATACGAACCTTGAAAAACAAACTTTGATGATGATGATCAATTAGTTTTCAGGAAGCCAGCCAACAATTTTCAACATAATGAAAATACAAAGCATGATTTAATTTGGCGGACTGGGAATGCCATGGTTATTAAAAACCAGCGCTATGCCTCGGTAATTTACGAAAAAAAAGAGGAAAAACCAACCACATCTATAGTCGTAGCGTTTGCCATGGTGAGCAAATGAATATTAAACGGCAGAAATAATGTATATTGTTTCTGTGTACTGAAACTATTGTATACTGCGGTGCATACAATCCACTAGTCTTTAAACAGATATCTGTGTAGTTAATCAGAATGCAAGGTGAATATTAGTACGTATAAAGAAGCCCACTAGCTTAGGTAAAACTCTCAGCTATAAGAGCAATAACAGCTTACTGTCGTCCTTTATCAAAACTTGATCACTAACTGGACTGGTAAACCACTCACCGTCGCCGCGGGTACCGAGGTCCGAGCATCACTTTGGGGCTTAGTTTAAAGAAACAGAGTAGGAAGATTTAGAAAATAGAAGGCTAACTCGCATGGCCTTAAGAACGCACCAATGAAAAGACATTTGTTTAATCATCGTCAATCAGCACATAAAATTCTTTCATTAAAAATTTTGATCAAAAATAATTTTGTATAATTTTTTAAAAGTAGTAAAATTAGAATTATTTCGTATTTTATAGAAATCTCGAAAAATATAAAGCATTTCGACAACTTCAAATTGGCAGTACACAAAAGGTGTGTTCTTTATGTACATAATTGAACCAGGCCTACCCCGGTGATGTATTGTAACAGAATTTTTTTTAAGTCAAATAATGAATCATTATTAGAAGCTTGAATTTCGAGGGATACAATACTTTAGTTTTCCTCTTTGAAAATAGTAAATAATCTCTCACGTAACCTCTTGAATCTGTCAACGTCCCTAAAAGGATTGGAAGTTGGCAATCACGAGAGAGATACGGCCACCAAGTTCCAACATTGATCATCTTACCTAAAAACTGAAGGCTTCATCCAGGAGCGATGAAGGCCAGCTATAACCACAAAGAGTGAAGAATGAATATTTCATGAAAATCTGAAATAATCACATCACACGTAACATGTGAACTTCACAATCTGAATGAAACTTAGTACTATCAGCGCACTCCAGACACAGACCAACATGGAGTGATATGAATGGCGAACTCGTCTTTAAATTTAATGGTTTCTAAGGATAGACTTCCTGTCAAAAATTTTGTGCACGTAACTAGCTACTGACTATTCACAGCAATTGTAACAAGAAAACTACATCCTACTACTGAAAAAATGAAAGGGGCCTGCTTGATGGATCAAATAACGCTGGAAAATAAGCCTAATAATTATCAGTTATTTTGCTCAGAAATCAGCGAACAATTTCAATAATAGGTAAGACAATATAATTATTATAAAAAGGGGTCGGGGGAAGGTTAACATTTTCATAGCCTTAGCTTTCGAATGGTGGGAAAATAAATACCTTTTGACAAGAATATGAATTGTTTCTTCATACGAGAATGATTGTATATTATGGTGCATACGAAACACCAATCTTAAAAGAGATATCTATGAAACCATCTGAATGAGATAAAATCAGGACGATCACCAGTACAAATAAATGTGTGGGTGCAGAACAGCACCTTTGAGGGATTGAAACTGCACAAAGAAGCCTACACTACAGGCGCAGGTGAAAAATCTTAATTACAGCAAGAGTAACATACCATCGGCCCTTTGTTGAAATTGGATCGCCGAGTTGTGGAGGCGGGTAGATTTAGAAATTAGAAACCTAACTCGCATCAACTTTAAGTGCGTATGTCGTGAAAAAACTATCGTTTACTTATCGTCACCATGCATGAAAATGTCTAATATTTCATTGTTATTTTAAAATGTTACATATTTAAAATATTCTTAGTATTTATATATCACTAATTTTGTATTTTGATAGAAATCGTCAAACATTTTTCGGCGATTTCATTTTGGCAATGCACGAAAGGCACTTTGTTTACATTCAGATTTGATTTGAAACTCTACATACAATATTGACCCCGTACTAGGATTTTAAGGCAGAAATTTAGATCACTATACTAGTTTTAAACTCAAGAATTTTTACACTTATATTTTGTCCCCCTAAGATAAGCTCCTCTCTGGTGCATTTTCTGAGTGTTTGACGAAAGAATACCAATGCCAGTCTTTCATTTTAGCGGTTGCTTAGAATGTCGTAGCTTGTCAAAATACTTTTGGTCACATGTCACCTTGACCATGCAATAAGTTGTCCCAGAAGTGTAAAAGATGCAAAGATTGAAGAAAATCCAGAAAAAAATAAAAGGACTATTAAATGAAATGTGACACAAAGAACGATTCTCCAAGAAAACTATCAACTACAACTGACAAATGCAAAGTGGGGGGAGGGGTTTGCTCTATGGACCGAATACGAACATTGAAAAACAAAGATGATGATGACCAATTGGTTTTCATGAAATCAGCCAACAATTTCAACAATGAAAATGCAAAGCATGATTTTATTTCTATGCCAGACTGGCCTTGCCATGTGTATTGAAAACTGAAGATATGCGTTGGTAATAAAACACACACACACGAAGGAAAAACTATACCACTTCTGTAGTCGTGGCGTTTGCCATGGTGAACAAATGAATCTTATACAGCAAGAATAATGTATACTCTTTCTGCACAATGGAACTGTTATATATTGCGGTGCATACAATCCACTAGTCTTTATACAGATATCTATGTAATCATCCAAATGCAATTAAGTCGAGGTGAATATTAGTACGTATAAAAAAGCCAGCTAGTACAGGTAAAAACTTCAACGATAAAAGTAATGTCGACTTCCCGTCGTCCTTTATTAAAACTGGATCACCGACTGCATTGGCAAGACGTGGATATCTCTCGGGCGCTTAGTTTAAAGAAACGTTGTGGGTAGATTTATAAAATAGAAGGCTAACTCGCATCCACTTGAGTATTGTATACAATGAAGAAGCTATTGTTTAGTCATCGCCATCTTGTTAACAAAATTTTAACAATGATAAAAATTTGTTAAGAATATATTTAATTACTTTTAAAAGTAATCAGATGACAGTTCTTTTGTATTTTGAAAGCAATCTTGAAAATTAACATGAATTTTGGACACTTCACTTTGGCAATACATAAAAGGTGCGTTGTTTACGTACGTAATTGAACCAGAACTGCCACGACGACCCCAGTAGCTCAAAATTTTAAGACAAAAAATGAAGACCTCTATAAGAAGTCTGAAACACTAGAAATACATTTGATGACCATATTCAGCACTTTTGATTTAATACGTATTCTCTGACGCATTTTCTAAGTTTATGTCTTCAACTCTACGAAGAGTCAAGGTTGGCAAGTCTGACAAAGAAACGCCCACCAAGTTCAAAAATCCATAATTTCACCAAAACACTTGCGGTTAAGTACCGTTGAAGACAAGCTATAACCACAAATAATGATGAACGAATGATATTTCATAAATTAAAATCGTCACATAACATGTGGACTTCTGAATGAGTCTTGTAGCTGACAAATTATTTAAAATTCAAAGGAAATTAGCGGCGAAAAAATGAAGAATGGCATGACAAACGTAATCGCCTATGATTTTCTTACACAATTACTTAATTTAAAAACAACAGCAGTTATGCAGCATATTTTCTCTATTAAAAACCGTTGAATTAAGACTCGCTTCTTTTCTCTTAAGCCCTTCCCTCAGTATACGTTACGACCGTTGGTGTCGACTGTAGCTGCGCAGCAACTTATCTCAGTCATGGGAGCAATATCACCGTTGAACCCAGACAGGGCTCTTGAATATTGCTTAACTACCTACGGAAATGTATTATGTATATGCTCACCCTCTTTATGTGTAGTACGAATTTTTCAAGCTGCACGCTAGCCTAGTATTCTCTTATTACTGCACGAATAATGTATATGCCAATTAGACCTATGTTCTGTAAAATAAGAGTGTATCTTCAAAAACTGTCAAGGAATAAATCTTACGTGAGAATAATGTCTCACTAACCTCATCTATGATTATGCTGGAAAAAAGGCCTTCTCAGTTCTTGCTTCCTTAACATAAGCATCAAATCGTAGTACCAAAGCATGGGAGCATAAATATCCAAAGTAGCTGTTCCTGATTTCGTTGATGTTTCTACTTTTTCACCCCTTTGAAGTAGGCTGTCCTGAAGTTGATTATTTTTTTGCCACAGTATCTTCTGTGATTGACTGAGCCTCCTGAAATTAGATTCTCGAGTAGTATCTTGCATGCATCATCCATTTTACATTAGTCACTATAGTCTTCAGACGGAACTTTTCCAGGCATGGGTATTCGTTGTGTAATTCAGTGAACTCCCTCCGCATTTCTGTCCCGTATCACCTGATGTTAGAACCACTGTGTACACAAAACTTACGTCCACTACGGGAGTTGCTAAGCTACTGAACTTATGAAACGTGCCACTAGATGAACCCATCCGCATAGGTGTATGTATGGTGATCGTCCGATCACCATACTCCGCCCACTTTTTGACAGGATGAAGATCCCATACACATGCACTCCTATACTTGTGATTCCGTTGGTCGCTTACGATGTATGGGGGTCCTTTGTACAAAGGCCTCTGGTTGAATTTCCGATGACAATTTTGAAGACAACACCCGTTCGTCTACACGCGTGAAAACTAAGCGGTAAATGTATTGGAAAAACGATTGATTGTGACACTGAGTGAGAGATACCGATGAAATGGAACAGTCATAACGACAAAAATCACTGACATCGGAATCATTATGGTAATGTTCCGCGAGTTTTACAGATTCGGAAGAGTAATAACAGAAACATGACGCTATAAATTTACATTGTCATTATTCTGTAAAATGATTTTCCCCTTGACAACGTTACGAAGAAAATACTGCAGTGGATTTTTATAGAATTTACAACCCGAGACTTTGTAAAGGAAAACAAGCAAAGAGTCAAAATTTGAAATTAAGTATCGACAATTATTCAAAAGGTAACCCAGCCCGCTACTGCTCGCCCAATGTCGCAACACTGACAAATCGCTCTCGTTAGATCGCTTAGTTTAGTAAAATATTTTTGGTAGATTTTGGAAATAGAATACTAACTCAAACAAATTTTTTACGACGTATTTCAAGAAAAGCTATTGTTTTCATTTTGAAACGCTCCGTAAAAATATTTTATATATGTAAATATAAAAATAAATACTCTTAAGTATATAAATTTAAGGACATGAATACTCTTTATTTCGTATTTTGGTCCAAATCATGAATCACATAAAGATTTTTGGAAACTTCATACTGGTAATACATAAAAAAGGCGTGGTTTAACGGACGAGTTGAACTAAAAATACCGCGAGAGAATATTTAAACTTAGAATTTTAATTATTTAAGAAAACTATCAGCAGCTTATAATTTTAAAACAATATCTCATGTATACTCTCACTGCCAGAGGTATTGATTGCTTTTGACATATCCATTAAATCAAAGTCTCTGTCTATAGGATGATTAACGACTGGCAATTTTGACGGAGACGAGGCCACCAAATTCAAACATTTTAAGCCAGTCGTGGTTCAAGATCTACCTACAGTAGAAGAATGTCGCACGAATGTCATTACAAACTGAAATCGTCACAAGATGTTTAATACATTTACTTGATCTGAATTACATATCCCTTTGCAAAGGAGTCTTACCACTGCCATTTCATGCTAGATTCACCCATAGAATGTTGAATGAGAAAATACGGATAACAGTGACATAGTTATGTAAAAAAAATCTCCTTTCCACGGGCCTTTAACTATCTATCCTGGCTCCATTATCAACACTACAAAACCCCAAGACTTTAATGGAGATAGATTTACTATTATTCATTCACATACCTTACTAATTTTGTAACAATGTTGCAGTGCTATTAGAGAACAGGAAAAGAGATCCCTCCCCACCTATCCTCATCAGATGAGGATGTCACCTACTGTATACAAAGGGCAAGAGTGGTATTTTGTTATTTCAACTTGACACCCGGCAGGGCAAATGCTTACACCTTCCCCTCCCAGCCAGCCTTGGCAGTCTCTCCATTTTTTCTAAACCTTTGTAACCTTTCTCCTCATTCAAGAGATACTCCTAGCATCAGTCCCCCAATTTATTGACCTCATACTCGAGCTTTTGCAAATGCTTCAACTCTAATTATTCATTCTGCATCATCCAGTTTCTGTCTATTTCACTTATTCACAAACTTTTCTTCCACAGAGGTGGCCACCAAGGCAAGTCCTAGACATTCATATTGCCAAAATTTGGGGTTATCTCTCTTTTTGTTCTCTCTGATTCATGTGGTCTCCTATCTTTCAGGAAATGAGCGTTCGTTTTGGAATACCTTAATTCATCTCCTTTTTCAGTCGGTACTGACTAGATTAAGGCTCTGAACCTTGACCTCTGCACTGACGGGAAAACAGATTAGTTAGCAAGCTCATTCATCGGCAGTCGTCAGCGTGAATGAACACTACAATTTCTTCGTTTAATTCTCTTTCAAGGTGTATGTTAACCCATTCATTTGAAGGAGCCCATAAAACTTCTTTTGAATCTGTACATCAGTCATCACTAACCGGTTTTTACTCTAGTCAATAAAAAATTCAATAAAGCACTACGGATTCACTAACTAGATAAGTTAAATGTAAGCCTCCTGACTAGATGGATTCAAGAACAAAAGTAAACTAAAATAGCAACATCACATTTCGTCCTACTTGCTGTACAATTCACAAACTCAAAATCTTCCTGACTAGAAGGCTAAGTTCGGCAGAGTCAGACTTTGAAGACGAATGTGTAGTCTTTTCGAACTTTACAACAAGGACGTAAAAAAGAGGCTACGTGAAGCTTTTGTAAACAAAAGACAAATAATCTGAAAGTTAACATGTTTGATGACAAAATGACTGACAAAACACGTGCCTGTTTAAAGTCCAGGTCTTTGATTTAGAAGTCTTAAAGATATCAACATTATTTGTAATGAAGACTGTTGTTTGTTGTTGTTTTTGGACGAACCTGACGGTGCCTTCTTCTTCTTCTTTTTCTTAATCCCTTGTCGGAATTGGAGGGTTGGAGTCTCTTCTCTTCTTTTTTCTTTCAATCCCTTGTCAACACGATATTGTCTTCTTGACTAGTCTGTCCAAAAGAGGCGTTTATAACTTTAACTGTTTATGCCAAAAGATAACCGAATGTAACCGGTTATGCTTCTCTCTACTGACTGAAGCAGTTTTCTTTTATTTAACGGTAAATCTGTAAGTCTTATCTTCATCACTTGTAACCTGAGGTTTTTGGATTTTAAACAGCTGCAGTTCTCTTTTATTTACTCCTTGTTCATCTTACACTTCTGTCATGTGATTTACAAGTGTCTTATAACCCTAATGGTTAGATATCCTCAAGGTTTATAAACGACTTGAGTCAAATCTTAAAATCTAACGTACAAATACATTTATGTTGACATCACTTTTATTATTAAAATACTACATTGTTGTAAAGACCACTTCATATATGTACATGAAAATATAACATGCCGACATACTTATACTATAATTGCTTTCTTAGCCCAGTATTGCTCATTTGCATATAAACTGCATAAAACCGCTAAGAAATCGAAACAAATGAACAATATCAAATCAATGCCATAAAATCTCATGCACTCGACAAGACAACTAGGCAAATGGTAAATAACCAAATGCCTTTGTAATGAAATACAGATTCGACTTCACGTCAATAAAAGCTGCATATTGGTCGAAGACATTAAATGCGCAGGGTGAGATTGCAGTCTAATAGCCAAAGCTCTTGTTCTTTGTTTCGAAGGAAGCTGATCTCTGTACTAGGCTCTTGGTTTTCTAAGTCAGAGACCGCAGTCGATCTCCTCGCGGTTAGCAGAGAATGGAACAAATTCTTCTAGTGAAAGAACAATTCTGTAAACATAACATTACATTATACAGATACCTGGATTTACGCTGACTCACACATTATGTATTATGTAACCGATTATGTACAATATGGACACATATAGCTTGATATTTGTTTTCATTTTTCCTTTGACTTTCAATATTTTGTCACACACCGTCATAAGGAGCGTATATTTCTATTCCCCATATGATTCCGATGGAGTGGTAATTCCAGGTTTCATTTTGTGTTTTAAGAACGAACATGCGCACCTACCATACGTTTTCAACAAGACCGAATATACCTTTGTATACCCGATAGTTAGAGACAACAGTAACTTAACCAAACGACTATAGGCCTACACCCCAAATCAAGAAACGGTCTCCACAGTAACTGATCTCCTAAGCAGGGTGCCATCTAGCGGCGGAGGTTCGCTGACGCCGCAGTCAGAGACGACGCTTCCCTTCCTAATGGCACCCGTCTGAGGGCCCGGGTCCTGGACTACTCCGTAGGATCTGTAACCGTTGGGCGATTGGCTCTGGGGAAGGTCAGAGTGGAGCTTGCACATCTGGAAAGTGGGGAAAAAGGTTGTGATGATCTGAAAAAAGTTATCGAAGACAATAGTAAATGCAGAAAGAGAAGATCAATCATTAGAAGAGGAAAACAGACAAGTTAATAAATTAATAAATAAAAATATTTATATTTAAATTATTAAAACAAAAGGTTCTAATTCCACAACACCCTCAGGGATACACTGCCTAATCACACAGACACTGTCCAATCTAACCCAACCCCACTGCCGTTAGTTCAACATAGGCCTATCCTACCTCGAAAGGAAGTCCCTTTTTCTGGTAGGCTTTGACGTAGTAGTCCGTGAAGAGGATCTGAAAGACGAGGGCCATAGCTCCCACCCAGCGGGAGAGCTCGGGGGGCACGTTGCACTCCAGGAAGATCACAGGCTTCGTGGAAAATGCAAAGTTAATCAATAAACAAGATATCAGCATGAGGCCAGAGAGAAATACATGTAATAAAACTATGCTTTAAGCCTCCTATGTTTCTATTCACAATTTTTTCTCCTTCTTTGGCCCCATTGTACACAGTGGCACTATCTCCTTATTCCACTGCTTGGGGTTTTACTTTGTGTTATCATTAAAAAGTTGTTATCATTTTGATTTGATTGTAATGAGATGTCATTAAACCTGGAAATTAGATACTGATGCCGTGAGATCCTTAAGTTCAAGAATCTCAGCAGTTTTTCATTTTGTTCATGAAATACATAATAACTTGACATAAATAATACAGCCGCTGTAACGTGCTTCAAGTATGACAACATTAACGATAAACTAGTACAAAAACAACAGAGAGAGAGACAGACACACAAATTACTGCCGTCATATACGTTTCTTCTATCTCACGCTGGTTAAATCATTTTAAAAAAGTAACTGGCCTAAGGCTATTTATTGACCCTAAATGTAATCATCATAAACTTGCGTTCCCTCTAATTAGCTTTTCACGCACTTGGCGCCCACATATCGGGCAAAGAAAGACTTGCGGACTGAAATCATGCACATAAATAACACCAGGTTACAGAACTGATCATGGGATAGGGATAAAATGAATACTTGAGAAGGAACTCGTCAGAAACTCACCACAAAGGAGTGTATGAACATCGCGACGAACTGCACCATCTGAATGGTAGTGATGTACTTCTTCCACCAGAGATATGGACGGATTCGTGGTCCCATGGCTGCCAGGAGGTAGTACGAATACATGACGACGTGCACGAATGAGTTCAAGAAGCCCATGAAGGTAGCGTGGCCACCTGGTGGATAAAAAACGAAAATATTTTGGACGGGAGAAATATGCTACCTTCCTGGGTATGTTTGCATAAGAAAGAAGATTGTGAATAATGAAAATATATTTTTCTATTTTGTGGCATTTTGAAAAATTCCGTTTGATTAGTTAGTTATTTGTAAGCCATCAGTTAGCGTTTCAACGCAACAAAGCGATGTTTTCAACATAAATTTTGTTACTCAAGCAGACAAATCATTGTTGTAACATTATTATGTTTGAGTCAGTCTGTCCATTAAAAGGATTACCAATATTTTCATTTTTTTTTTTTTTTGTACCTAGTAAATCTTCTAGTGCTCCAGTATCGTCTGACGGTGTTTTCCGATGATAAATCATGCTAGAACCGCGAATTGTTACCTACCAGGCTGGTATCGAAGCCCAAACCAGGTGCTAACTGGCATCAGAGCGTGGTGACTGACGTGAAGGAGTGAGATGTGGTCATACTTTTTGTGCACCACGAAGAATATCTGATAAAAGGAAAAAAATGACACTTTTTTTTTAAATAGCTATGGTATCACAGCTGCTAAAGTCATCTGTGTCGGATATATTTAACTCATTTTATTTTAATGAATAGTATATATATACATATATATATACATATATATATATATATATATATATATATATATATATATATATATATTCTCCTTTAGCATTTTTTAACGCAAATACACGTACGTTCATACAGACCAAAAG
>NC_089750.1:69879706-69917206 GCF_040412425.1 Macrobrachium rosenbergii
CGATGAAAATTCAATTCGTTTTGCTACACTTGAAGGAGGTGAAAAAATATCAGATTATCTTTCGTGGTGAGACTTAGTAACCCAAGCCAGAATTCAAAGCTTTTCACGCTGTCTTGATTTCACGCTCGTTCTGTTGTATCCTTCGATTTTTCCATCTATTTCTATCGCTGTTCTTTTTATTTCTCTTCTTTATCACATTTGCCTTACGCTGAACCAATCCTAAAGCCGTAAAGGAGCCAAAAGATTTTATGCTTAATGATTTCACCTCTCCGTCACATCTCTACAATCAACTGTAGGCCTACATTGTCTCATTCAGCCCAAAGCATCATACTGTAGTTGCTAAATCCATCCGTTGGTTTGAACACCACACCGATATGACAATTAAGGCTTTGGAGAGCATTTTGGTTCTTTCGTGTGGGTGCTAAACGTGAAAGCCATGTCAGAGAAAACCTGCATTCTCTTGTGCAGTGTTCGACGCTTGTAAACGTGAATTTCAGCAGCTTATGTTTAACGTTTTTGCGGTTTAATTCTACTGCCCAAAGACCCCTAATTTCCGAGACAACAATAACTGATATTGAATAAAGAATGGTTTTAAGCTAGTGAAGAATATTCTATTTTTTCAGTCTTTCTTTCCCGCTTTTAGGCTTATCTCAGCCATTCCGTTCGTCTGGAATATTGCTTTTATACCTAAAATGTTTCACTTCAGTCTCACAATTTGATAGGATTAAATAAAAGCCGCTCCCTTTCTTTTTCTCTGTCCGAAGTCTGTCTCTCTGTTCAGACACCATTCCAGTCATCTCCGCAGAGCTCAGGGAAAGGCGCGCCATCTTCCTCTCTCTTCTATCAGACGACTCGCAACACCCGTCACGCCACTTCTTCCCACATTCTACTCTAAATCGTAGTCCTCGAGCTGGAAAGTTTAAGACAGCTTGACCTCCGAATCTGCAATCTTTGGAGCAGACGGTCTGATAACCGTCTCTTTCCCAACACTTCATTAGTCCCTCTTCCTTTTATCATCTTCGGGTCTGGGCTAGAAAAAGACATTCGGTTTGCCCGTCCTAATAACAGCTTTATCACGCAGGGGAAGACGAGGTTATGAATATCAAGGTTAAAGGAGGTTCACCTTTTCCTTAACTTTTTGTGCCTAATTCCATTTCTGCCTGGGTCTAGGTCTAGCGAATCCAGACCTAGATGAGGAAGGAGAGAGAGAGAGAGAGAGAGAGAGAGAGAGAGAGAGAGAGAGAGAGAGAGAGAGAGAAATAACAAGGAGAAATTTCAAATTATAGTCATTACCTTTTTAGCGCCGCAAATGTGTCACGACAATCTCCGGTGCTTCCTGAGCTGCCAGTTTCTCACAACTGAGCCACTTTTCGAAATTTCCAGGCCTGGAGGGGCCACTGTTACACGAAACGACGCAGGGCCTCTCCGGGCTCTTTATAAACTCTTGTTTCAGGTTGACGATCTCGACGAGGACAAAAAGTGGATATAAAAATACCTGTAAAAAAAAAATTAATCCACTGTCCAGAAAAGAAATTGGCAGCGTACGAGAACAAAGGGAAAACCTGCAGCCAAAGAACATTCTCCAAGTTTTTCTGTCATTTTTTGTTTATCTATTTTTCCACTGGAAACGGAGACGTCTCATTGGCTGAGCCGATAGAGGGTAACCTGTCGGATGCTTCCTATTGGTGGATAGTGAGCATAAGACAATAAGGTTTAATGGGAAGTCCGCATCAAAGTTTCACGCAACTCGAGCTTTTTTTTTTTTTTTTCATCAACTCATATTATGAAGGTTGTGGAAAGTGACTTTTAAATTTTTTCTAAGCTGTTTTTGATAAATAAGAAACTGACAAAAGTATCTACAGTATTATAAACATTTGCACATCAGCAAGGTACTGTAGGTTTTCATAAATTTAATCCATAATCAAAAACTATTGAACGGGGAACCAGTTTTTCGGGGAAACTACATACGAACTAGACCATGTCAGGTTTTGTAATAAACCGTGAGTTTTTAGCTCATTTTGCCATCGTTTTAAACGTGAGTTTTACCTTGCTTTTTTTACTATTTTTTTTTTTTTTACCCAACCGTTTGGAACCGGGTTTGGTTGACTGACTGCAATAACGACGAATTGTTAATCTTCGTCAACTCTTGCAGAAGTTGGCAGTACTGCAAGTCTGCCTCTTTCCCAGGTTCGTCCTTCGTACTACTAATTGTAGTACGATGACTACTCAATATACCTTTTATTTTCAATTTAGTTTCCTGTAAAAGAAAACTATTGTGCCGGCTTTGGCTGTCCGTCCGCTCTTTTTTCTGTACGCACTTTTTTCTGTCCGTATTTTGCTGTCCGCCCCAGATCTTAAAAATCACTGAAGCTAGGGGGCAGTTCCTCGTTGGATGAGTCGGTAGAGTTGTCGGCTAGCACTCTGCTAGGCCCGAGGTCGAGTCTCCGGTCAGCCAATGAAGAATTAGAGGAATGTATTTCTGGTGATAGAAATTCATTTCTCGGTATAATGTGGTTCGGATTCCACAATAAGCTGTAGGTCCCCTTGCTAGGTAACCAATTGGTTCTTAGCCACGTAAAATAAGTCTAATCCTTCGGGCCAGCCCTAGGAGAGCTGTTAATCAGCTCAGTGGTCTGGTTAAACTAAGGTATACTTTACAGAAGCTAGAGGGCTGCAAATTGGTATGTTGAGCATCCACCCTCCTATCATCAAGCATACCTAATTGCAGCCCTCTAGCCTCAGTAGTTTTTTTTTATTTTTATTTAAGGTTAATTTTATCCATAATCGTGCTTCTGGCAACGATATAGGACAGGCCACCACTGAGCCGTGGTGGCTCATACAGCGTTACACTGAGACCACCGAAAGATAGAGCTATTTTCGGTGGCCTTGATTATAGGCTGCACAGAAAACTCGATTGTGCTGAAGAAACTTCGGTGCATTTTTTATTTGTTTCTTTATTATTCAGGTTCCAGAATTCTAATCTAAATTTAAAATAGTTTCTCAGCAACTCCCAAACCCTGATCTGCGTAGCAACATCTTTCCTTAGAAGTGAACACGGTTCAATGTTCAAGATGTGGGTAGGCTTTTAGTTATCCTTAGTAGTTTCTCTCTCTCTCTCTCTCTCTCTCTCTCTCTCTCTCTCTCTCAAGAAATAGGATTAAAGTGGGTCCCAGTTTTGTCTACGCAAGAAATAGGATTAAAGTGGGTCCCAGTTTTGTCTAACCTTGTCCGAAATACTGTTGTAAAAGCATAGGCGATTCTACTGTTTGATTTCCGGCGTGGTACAGCCAGAGCATCTATAGGCCTATATGAGCATAACCTCCCATTTCCACTTCTATCAAACAATCCATGTCCACTCCGGCAAATACTGTAATCATATTCGGAGGTTTTCAGAACATTTCAAAATCTGCTCACAAAAACGAACCCCCACGATTGCAAAATTTTGCTTAATTTAGCAACAACGTAAACATAAACATTAGTACACTCTAAGCCGTCAGGCATATTGCCAACTCTCGACGTACTTTTGACAGATTATCTCTGTCCAAATATAGTACGAGGATGAAAAAGTTGAGAGAGGCGGCCACGACCGAGAAATTGAAATTGCTATGCAACGTGCAACTTCCGTATTCCTTTTGCATAGTCTTTAAGCCATGTGTGTTTGCGTTTTGCGCACTGGTGGCCTTGAATATATTTATTTCCACACGCCACATTCTGCTCGTAAGAACGGGAGATACGAATGCTGGAATTACATGACAAAAATGCAACGTATTTTGCTTATTCTCTGCGACACTGATTTGGCTTATGGGGAAATTAATCTTCTGGCATTATAAATTATTTCCTTTTATTCATTTTGTACAAGTGAAGTGAACCTGATTATGATGAAAAGAAATATTGGCTATTAATTTGTGCTCTCTCTCTCTCTCTCTCTCTCTCTCTCTCTCTCTCTCTCTCTCTCTCTATATATATATATATATATATATATATATATATATATATATATATATATATATATGTGTGTGTGTGTGTGTGAATTTATATATATATATATATATATATATATATATATATATATATATATATATATATATATAGATAGATAGATAGATAGATAGATAGATATATGTATGTATGGAGAGGTAAATAATCAGAGAGCGAGAGAGAGAGAGAGAGAGAGGGTCTTTCTTATCTCCGAGGTAATTATAAGTCAATTAGACACACACCCGTTCTCACGATCCTGCTTGATTATGCCCTTGTCAGATGTCTAACAAGCAGAACACGAGTCAAACATGACTGCGCTTCACGCTTCAGGAGAGAGAGAGAGAGAGAGAGAGAGAGAGAGAGAGAGAGAGAGAGAGAGAGAGAGAGAGAGAGAGAGAAGCTTCTAGCGAAAATATGGCCTTTCCTGTTTTAGTGAAATAAAGACTTGTTTATATGAATATGTTTTTGTTATCAAAATTGCAATCATCATTTTATTTTTATAAGAGTATATTACTGTGTATTTTCATTTGTAGGTTGGGGAGAGAGAGAGAGAGAGAGAGAGAGAGAGAGAGAGAGAGAGAGAGAGAGAGAGAGAGAGAGCCTATTGCTGGAAATATTAGTTTTCCGTTGTTTAAAGAAATGGAAACGTTTCTACATTAATCTTCTTTGGTATCACAACTGCAATCATCATTTCATTTTTATAAAGGCTTAATGCTGTGTATTTCTATTTGTTCTGAAAGTATTGTAGCATCGATAATTTTCCTTATCCAGAAAAATGTTTTTGCTATATAAAAGTCTTTACGAAATTTTGCTCAATATCAAAATAAACAAAAGGCAACTATATCAAAATTCCTGTTTTCTTTTTGTACATTCTGATAGAATATCTCATCTTCCACCCTGTCTGCGATCCACAAAAGCCGACTCTCCACCAGGTTCTAATTCACCTTTTGGGTAAAGGGAAGTACTTACATTTATGTGTGTAGAATAAAACGACTTTAAACTCCTTCCATCATAATAAGCTGGAAAAGACTGAAGGTTAACATTGTCTAGGTACCAAAACAATTCCGGGTCTTTATTGTAGACTCCAGTACCCCAAAATATACTGCTTGTGGCCCTGCCCTTTCTGGAACCCGTTCTCGCTGGAACTTGGGAGGGGCGAGACTACCAAGCAACCTAAAAAAAAAAAAAGTATCACTTAAAAAAAACTGGGCCTCATTAAAATAGAAAACTCCGCATTGCCACACACGCTCCCGAGCGCGCTTCTGCAATTACGCATTACGCAAGCACGCCGGGAGAGCGGCCGAGGTCTTCAAGAAAGTTTTTTGTTAAGAAATTAAAAGATCTGGGATATGGTATTTAAATGCTTGTAAATATGATTTATCTTTTTCGTAAGTGCCTTTCCATGACTGAGATTTATTTAAAAGTTTAATGGTGTTATTTCGCAATATAAGATTTTTTTTTACATGGTATTTAAATCGAGGTAAATATCATCTTTCTTCTTTTGAATGGCTACCTTTATCCTTTAGGTTCAGATCAAGGCATTTAATAGTGTAATAAATCCTCATTATTAAATATAAGGGTTTGGTCAGTGCACCTCATGCGGTGTGCACTGTTCTTGGTGGAGTACCTTCAGCCCCTATATTTAACTCCTTCATTCTTTATTCTGTACACTCCTTTCATATTTTCTTCCTTCCATCTTACTTTCCACTCACTCCTAACAATTAATTCATGGTGCAACTGCAAGGTTTTCCTACTGTTGCACCTTTCAAACCTTTCACTGTCATTTTCCATTTCAGCGCTGAATGACCCCATAGGTCCCAGTGCTTGGCCTTTGGCCTAAATTCTACATTCAATTCAGTTCAGTTCAATAAGGATTTGGGACATGATATTATAATACTAAATGTTTTTTCTTTCTGATAGACGGAAAAAAAAGTTAGTGTTAAAAATTATTACTCTGCAGATGAAATTAATAAGAATGGAATGGAATATAGAATTTAGGCCAAAGACCTAGCGCTGGGACCTATGAGGTCATTCGGCACTGAAAGGGAAATTGAGATTAGAAAGGTATGAAAGGTGTAACAGGAGGAAAACCTCGCAGTTGCACAATGAAACAATTGTTAAGAGAGGGTGGATAGCAAGATGGAGGAATGAGAATATGAAAGGAGGCACAGTAAACGGAATGAAAGGGGTGGCAGCTAGTGGCCGTAGGGACGCTGCAAAGAACCTTAAGTAATGCCCACAGTGCACCACGTGAGGACGGTGAGGTGCACTGACGGGGATGAAATTAATAGGTGAGGTAGCTATCGAGATAAACTTAGTTTTCATTCGGTGAAATGCAGCAGCATTAGCCTTGGTCAGTGCTTGGGTGGGTAACCACTTATTAAATGTGGGTATGGCTAGCAACCTCACCCCACCTCTGGGAAGCTTACAAAAGAGCCTACGATTCCGGTGTCAGAAGTAGTGAGTCACAATAAGGAATGAGAACAGAACAGAGTGAGTAGCTTTCTGAGAACATATGCGGGTAAAACCATGCACAATTTATGCTAAATTTCCACCTGTAGATAATACACCGATAAATGATAAGCTATATTGTACTGGATTGTACGTTGACATAATGTTTATAAAAATTTCTGAAATACTACTTATTGTGTAGGCTAGATACACACACATACACACACACACACACACACACAGATGCTTCGGATACAAGAACAATACTGGCATAAGAAAACTCTCTAAGAAAAAAAAATATGAAAACGTCATCACGAAAAAACAGTGATACCATTAAACATTGATTTTCATCTATTGAAATGGTTTTTTTTTTAACCATCAACTCCAATATCTTTTATTTGACAGTTGCGGGAAACATGACCTCCGAAGGGAAATAACAAAAAAAAAAAAATCATCAAAGCTACCGAAACTCCGGAAACGTTTTGTCGCTGTTGTTCAAATCCTTGGCGGATTGATTGCGGGTTGTCTGGCGTCGTGACTTTTTTAAAATTCCCGGATGGTTTCTGAATATTACTTCGTTCCTTCACGTCTAATTCGTCTTTGCTTATTACGCTGTGTTTATCGAGGCATTAGTTTATGACGCCTTGTGTGCTTATCTCTTTAAGTTATGGTGATAATTTAACATGTTTATTGAGGTATTAGCTTGTGATACAGGCATTCGTGCTTAGAAAGTTGCTATTTTGTCTGAACCAGCAGCATATGAAAATTATATTTTCTAATAACAACAAGCAGTTGAATAGATGGAACTATCTTATTTACAAAAAAATACTGGACAACTTTTAATTTCACTTTTGGGAAATGTTGTGCCACCACGGAGTTCTTCGTTGGATGAGTCGGTGGAGTTGTCGGCAAGCACTCGCTAGGCCCGAGTTCGAGTCTCCCGCCGGCTAATGAAGAATTAGAGGAATTTATTTCTGGTGATAGAAATTCATTTCTCGCTATAATGTGGTTCGGATTCCACAATAAGCCGTAGGTCCCGTTGCTAGGTAACCAATTGGTTCTTAGCCACGTAAAATAAGTCTAATCCTTCGGGCCAGCCCTAGAAGAGCTGTTAATCAGCTCAGTGGTCTGGTTAAACTAAGGTATATACTTAACTTTGTGTCACCACGGGGCATTTGGGTATGAAGGATGAGCGGATAAAAGAAGCTGCCTTCTTTTACACATTAAGCAATAAGTCGGCAGAACGAAGCGGTGATATGTGATGATGTCTTGTAGGAGACGACAGAAGATCCAGATTCACAGGTTGCTCCATTCCATAAAGCAAACAGTTATATACAGGGAGGCTCTGAAAGGCGCGCCATTCGTGCCGAGAGCAGCGGGAAGAGTACTCATGCGCATGCGCGGAGTGCAGACAGTGCTGCTCCTGCGCATGCGTTTCCAACGGACAATATTCATGAAAAATACATGGAATGCATATGCGTACAGTAATATCTACAGTGGTCCACACAAAGTAGCATCACTAGCGGCTTATGGAAATAGTTGTAAATTAGTAGATCAAATAAATGTCGCTGACGACTAAAAATCTGCGGAACAAAGTATTACCATCAACGGATGCTGGATAGAAACAGCAAAGCTGCGAAACAAAGCGATGCGATTCCATACGAGATAATGATTTATGATAATAAAGCAGAACAAAGTGATAATAAAGCTAGCTGAACAAAGTGACGTTATTACGCGCTAAATGTTGGAAATAACAGCAACAAGTAAAAAATTAGCCGGAGTTTCTTCGACGCAATCGAGTTTTCTGCACAGCCGCTTCAGCGTACGATCAAGGTCACCGAAAATAGATCTATCTTTCGGTGGCCTCGGTATAATGCTGTATGAGTCGGGGCCCATGAAACTTTAACCACGGCTCGGTGGTGGCCTATTCTATATCATTGCCAGAAGCACGATTATGGCTAACTTTAACCTTCAATAAAATAAAAACTACTGAGGCTAGAGGGCTGCAATTTGGTATGTTTGATGATTGGAGGTGGATGATCAACTTGCCAATTTGCAGCCCTCTAGCCTCAGTAGTTTTTAAGCTCTGGGGGCTGACAGTAAAAATGCAGACAGAATAAAGTGCGGACGGACAGACAAAGCGGACACAATAGTTTTCTTTTACAGAAAACTAAAAGCAGAACAGTGACACTACAGTAAGAAAAAACTACAGAATACAATAAGTTTAAAAAAAAAATAAAACGCAACATTTTGCACCTCTTGATAAGTCTGATGACCATTTGGAAATTCAGAACGGTCGCAAAAAATCAGTTACAGCCTCATTTACGGTTAACAGCACGCGCCAAGGTTTCACTGATTTTTTTTTTTTTCTAAGTCGGGAAGTTATGATGTAGTCAAGCACAAAAAAGACGATAAATCATCAGGTGACTCGTGTTTATAAACATATGAATGAAATTTAGTATTGTAATATTAATCCCTGCCTCTTATATACTCGTATCTTCACATATTTTTCACATTTCCTCGCTTCTTTGCAATTTCGAGTACTTTGAGATTTGACATATCTCTTAATCAACAAAATTATTAAAAGACCAAAAAATAATTACTGATTCAGGAAATATTTTGACAACCATAATTATGGGAGGAAAAAATTAGTGATAATCTAATCAATAGATACTATAAAAAAAGTTACAAAAGCAAAAAATCATTCTGATCCAGGAAACAATTTGAGACCCAAAATTATGGGAGAAAAAAATTGATGATAATCTAAGTAATAAATATTATGAGAACTTAGAGTTCTCCACAATTCTGGTGCTACTCGATCTGCATATCATTAAAGACGGGTATCTGTAATAAAAGTTGGAAAGATAATTATCCACTGACCTGACTTGTCGAGAGCGCCAATAAAGAGTACTATATGAAAGTTACACTTCAGTCTATAACTAAAAGACATAGAGTATTTTTTTAACATACAGAGCTACCGCCTCGCTTCACTGTTCTTGCCTGTTAGGAAATTGTATACTACAAAGTGTCAACATCTTTCGAGTTGCCAAGTATTCCTTTCCTGGTCTTCCTGATCGTGAAGTTGAGTGGAGTGGAATGTAATATAGAATTTAGACCAAGCGCTGGGTCCTACGACGTCATTCAGCTCTGAAACGGAAATTGAGAGTAGAAACGTTTGAAAGGTGTAACAGGAGGAAAACTTTGTTGTACCATGAAACAACTGTTAGGAGAGGGTGGAACGTAAGATGGAAGAAAGAGAATATGAATGGAAGTACAGTAAAAGGAATGAAAGGGGTTGAAGTACATGAGGTTAATATGACTTGTATTGCCACTCAGGGGGCCATAATTTTTTGGCTTAATTTTCCGTACTCTTTTTTTTTATTTTCTGTGTATTTGTATATATTTATTTTTTGTTTATTGTCTTGTTTATCCGTAATTATTGATTTTAATGGTCTTTCACTATCTTCTTCTTCCCGTAGACCAGATCTCTTTTTTTATTCACAATATATGCACTCTGTTATGACGAACGTCAGTTGACAAGTTGACGGGATTCTGTCCTGTTAGATAGGATTTCATTAATAATAATAATAATAATAATAATAATAATAATAATAATAATAATAATAATAATAATAATAATAATAATAATGATAAGCGGTATGTATCAATGGTATAATATGAGACTTTATAAAAATGTTTACATTCTGCCATTGATATATTATTGTGGACCTTATACCAAATTACTCCTGTTCTCGGCATTGAGAGTTCTACACATCAAAACAACAACAACAACAATAATAATAATAATAATAATAATAATAATAATAATAATAATAATAATAATAATAATAATAATAATAATAAACAGTATGTAGGAATTTATGATAATAATAATAATAATAATAATAATAATAATAATAATAATAATAATAATAATAATAAATAACCACAAGATTATATTTGTGGTAAATACTGAACGTCGCCTAACCTTCAATATTATCCACTCAGAAAATGGCAGCAAGAGACTTTTCAAATTCCGCTCAATTGTCTTCAGTAAAGTGACATTTTTTTTTTGTCTTCTGGTTTTGCATATGGAATGCCGAAAGGAATTTCTATTCTTCTGCGCTGAAGAAGTTTTTTTTTTTTTTTTGTGGGGCAGGAATTGGCGAGAGAGAGTTAGGAAATATGTAAGCATTGTGGAAGAAGAAACATGTCCTGGTGTAATTGTTATCATTTTTCTTATGGTGGGATATTGGGGTTTTTAGTTTTCTGAAAAGAAAACTATTGTGCCGGGTTTGTCTGTCCGTCCGCAGTTTTTTTCTGTCCGCCCTCAGATCTTTAATCTGTGCAAATTGCTTTTGATCATCCATCCAATCATCAAACTTTTTGCAGCCCTCTAGCCTCCTTATTTTAATTAAGGTTAAAGATAATGGTGGGTCTGGTAACGCTAACAGTCCACCACCGACATGGGCTAGAGGGCATTCAACATTATACCGAGACAACCAAAAGATGTACCTATCTTCTGGTGACCTTGAATATACGATCCAGAAAACCTCCAACCATTTTAACTTGTTTTATATATATACTAAATCGCATACACATACATATAATTATCAATTATATAATATATAGTTTTTATTTTATATATATATATTATATATATATATATATATATTATATATATGTAATGGGAAGGCATAATCTGTTTGCCTTCACTGGCAACAAGTATCGATGTTTACCTATGCCACTTATCGTGCCAGATGTCGTTCTTTCAATATTACATAAGTTCTTCTTCTATTAATGTTGGTTAAATGAAATTTATGTTTCAATTACATTTATTTAGTCTTTAAACTGTATACTTTTCAAGACAATGACCGAGTCTTTATCTTAAAA
This sequence comes from Macrobrachium rosenbergii, assembly GCF_040412425.1. Lineage (NCBI taxonomy): Eukaryota > Metazoa > Arthropoda > Malacostraca > Decapoda > Palaemonidae > Macrobrachium > Macrobrachium rosenbergii. The sequence goes on from NC_089750.1 coordinate 69,891,029, forward strand.
AGGCACATCGTAAAATTCGACTTAGAATTTCAGATGGGCGTTCAGAAATTTTATAAGTTCACAAGTCAGATTAAGTTTTTCACAGTCATCTATCTCGCACTCCCTGCCCTGATGCCCTTTTCTAACTAACCCTGCTTCCAGAGCCTTCGTATATGGTATGGGTTCGATGCCTAAATCTGATAATTTTCCTTATTTTCGTCCAGATAGGCTTCCCTTTTCCATTAATGTTTCAAATTGTCTATAATTCGTTCAACGGTTGTTATCGAGTTAACGTTATGGTGTATCACCATCGAGGTCAAGATCTAAATTAGTTCATCTTTTGCCCAGCGCAGTACATAAACACTTTTAACGACGGTTAAACTCGGCATCTGTTATGACTTTGTTTCGCTAACGTCTTTTCTGTTTTGCTGTCTCTGTCTTTATCAGTGATTTTCTGTATGCCCTTGTGCGTGTATCAAAGTATTTAGTTTATTCATTACAGACTCGTTTCTATTTTATATATATATATATATATATATATATATATATATATATATATATATATATATATATATATATATATGAAAACCAGCTGAAGAACACAGGAAATTGGGATGCAATCAGCAATAATAATTACGATTCATAACCCTCAAAAAATGGATGCCACAACGAGCAGGATGTAGTACGACGTATGAGGAAATAATTGATCGAAATTAGTTCAGTAATGGAAAAAAAATAATAATGAGAGATTATGACAGATGCTTGTTTGTTTTAATTTGTTTTTTTTATATATATATATATATTTTTTCGTCATAATATTTCAGTCCCGTTTAAAGACCTAATTTGTGATAGATAAGAGAAGCTACATATTTTTTTTTATTATTTTCTAAATCAGCTAATTGTCATCGCTAGGAAAATATTTTCTTGGCTTTATGATTAAAAAATACTCTAAGTGTTTGCAGTTATTATTATTATTATTATTATTATTATTATTATTATTATTATTATTATTATTATTATTATTATTATTATTACTACTTCATATTCCTTGTAAACTTGAATGTCAAGTCAATGACCCCTGTAGGCTTGTCCGATTTGAATAGGGGTTTTCCCTCTGAATAATAATAATAATAATAATAATAATAATAATAATAATAATAATAATAATAATAATAATAATAATAATAATAATAATAATAATAATAAAAAGTGATGGACTCCTAAGGAGGCAGGATGCAACCCGAACCCCACACTATAAAAACCACCCAGTCAAACAGGATGACTGTGATACAAAAATAATAGAAATAATAACAATAATATAGTATGTTTTGAAAACGGTAAAACTAAATTAGATTTCAACTCAGCTGTAAATTAACTAGCATCCAATATACTTTTTTTTTAAAGATTGTTTACTTTAAATACTTCCGTATAGCGCCTCCTGACGGCTAGAGATAAAATGGGCGTAAATAGATGAGAAATTCCTTAGGATCCTCATTTTGTATTTTCTTTTTATTTCTGTCAGAGAATGCGCGTCTCATGATGACGAAGCATATGCGATATCTCAGGTCACTGAAGTGTCCCTGATTTACTGGTTAAGAATATATATATATATATATATATATATATATATATATATATATATATATATATATATATATATATATATATATATATATATATATATGTATATTATATATATGTTTATATATGTACATATATAATATGTATATATATATACATATAATTATACTTTTAAATACAATTAACTAAGTAATTCATGTAAATTAGAGGATTTGTTGGTCATCCTATTGTACTGAATTTTCTGACATTCAAAGAACTCCCTTGGACTATAATAACAAAACAAGGTTACATATCTTTTGCATGCAAGCATTTCCTTATCAAGAAATGTTCCACCATATTTAATAATCATCATGATTTATCTTTTATCTTCTAATTAGAGAACACAAACACATACATAGAATATAAGGAAAAATAAACCAGTTTACCGTTCGAGCGTTTATTCCGTTACAGGCAACAGAAAAAAATCGTAGTGGTTAAAAAACAAACAAAAATATCAACAGCTTCGTAACGAAATCAGGTCCGTCTAAGGTCTAATGCTGTGGTTCTCAACTGGTGGTCCATGTACCACTAGCGGGTCCATGGTGACATTTTGGGTGGACCACAAGATACTGACTATATTTGCTAATAGGATAGTCGTGTATAAAGCACTGGTGAATATGTTCTCAAATATAGTGAAAGCGCGGCAAGAACAACTTTAACGAGATGAATAATTGCCCATTCATTTTATTCTATTATTCCTATCGAAAATTAATATAATGTCAACCTCCAGGCTTTCACTCTTGCGTAAAAAAATATATTTTAATCCAAAATGGTTATTGTCTATGATTTATTTATCGCTGCTAAAAAATAAGAAGGTTCAAGATAGGAAACTGGTGGTCGATGGCCTGAAACGAGTTGAGAACCATTGGTCTAATGGACTATGTATAAGAGAAAAACAAAAGGGAAACGAAATAATAAGGGAGGTAGATAAACAAAACATGATGATGAAGTACGAAAGATGAAAGAAAACAGTGATTTTCGCGAGGGGGAAATGATAGTTAATACATAAGAAATATCGTTTACAAACGCTTCTTTCTATGTCACACTGCCGAATTTTCTTCTGCTGAACGTTCAAATAACAAAATGTTGTCTAGCTGCATTTATCTTTTATTTGGATTGATGTATATCTTCGATCTGGATATAAAATTGTGCTTTTGTTTCCAGCTGAGGACAAAATGAAAGTCTTCGAAAGGTCTGAAAAACAAAAATATCTTCTTTTGCTACCGTACGTCTGTGACATAACTAAGGCTTTAGTGAACTATCTTACAGGAAAACAGAAAACTATCTAACGCAGGTGTAGGTGTCGGTAGAAAAATACTATAAAGGCTCTTTGTACAATATACATGACCATGAATACGCTGCAATTATTGTTTAGGTGTTGTGTTATAGACCACAAAAAAAAAAAAATTTTAGGAACTTCGTAAACAATGCTCCGTTTAAGGATTATGTAGGATTGTGTTGACATTTGTTTAATGGTAGATATTTGAAGACGAGTGTGTTTACCCGCATGAAGAGCAGGCCTGTGTTATATATTTATAAAGAGTGAGTCTGGGCAACGCTGTCACGTCTACGAACATTTATTTATATTTGGTTTCATTGTATCTTATTTACAGTGACACATCTACGAAAATGTAGTGTGCATTTATATATGTACTTATTCTATACATTGTTACGTATTACTCATACCTCTCTCTCTCTCTTACGCGCGCGCATGCACTCGCAAACACACACACACACAACGTACAAATCTGAAATGACTCTGGAAGCGGAACGCATATAAAAAAATTAACCAAAGGTGAGTTCCCGACCTCCCCCCTTCCTCAGATCGATCACACCACCTTCAGGAGGGAGTGCTGGGACTTTTAAATGGCTCCCCGCTGCGTTTTGAAAGCCATCTTCTCGCACAGCTCGATGGTCTTGTAAGTTGTGTCGGCCACGCCGTTGGGCACGCCCCTCCTGCGGGAGACGCCCTTGGGGATGTCCGCCGGCAGCAGCTGGCTGCTGCTGGTGGCGGCGATGCCGTTGCTGAAGCCGTTGCTGAAGCTCTTGATGACCTGGGTGGTGACGCCGTTCTCCTTGGATTTGTCCTGAGGTGGGTTGAGGTAATAATGATCCGTTATTGGCAAGGTTAACTGGTATTGTTTTGATAATTAAATAATAAAGGGAAAATCTTTAATAGAATAAAAAAAATAATTATCGTTATTTTCAAGGTTATTGATATTGTTTATGTAATTAAATAATGAAAGGAAAATCTCTAATAAAATACAAAAATAATAATCGTTATTTTTCAAGGTAACTGCTATTGTTTTGATGGTTAAACAATAAAAGGAAAATCCTTAATAAAATACAATGATAATAATGATCGTTATTTTCAAGGTTATTGATATTGTTTACATGATTAAAGAATAAAAGGAAAATCTTTAATAAAATAAAATAAAAATAATGAGCGTTATTTTCAAGGTTAATGGGTATTGTTTAGATGATTACATATTAAAATGAAAACTTTAGAATATGTATATATATATATATGTATATTTGTAATATATATATATATATATATATATATATATATATATATATATATATATATATATATATATATATTATTATATATATAATATATATATATATATTATATATATATAAAAGTATATATAAATATATATATATATAAAAGTATATATAAATATATATATATATATATATATATATATATATATATATATATATATATATATATATACATACATACATATATATATAATATATATATATATATATATATATATATATATATATATATATATATATATGCATAAATACAAAAACAAGCAATTAAATGATTCAGTCGACTGAACCATCCGGTGACTCTTTTTCATTACACAACGATCCCTATCATTTAAAATCCACTCCTTGGCCCTGAACAAATTACTAATCCTTCATACCTGGGGCTTCTTCCTGTAGGACTTGGTGTAGAAGTCAGCGAAGAGGATGAAGAACATCAGGGCGTTGACGGCTACCCACTGGGTCATGCGTGAAGGAACAGCGCTGCACTCGGTGAAGGCCAGCTGTTGGTGAAGGAGCAACGTTGGTTAGAATGTGCTTTTGGGGGCTTGAACTTTAAGTCAGTAATGGGTCCCTTCGGTGGGCTCGTTCCATATGAACAGGGTACATCTTCTGAATAATAATAATAATAATAATAATAATAATAATAATAATAATAATAATAATAATAATAATAATGAAATAGTTTAACCAGACCACTGCACTGAGCTGATTTATCAGCTCTCACTAGGAAATGGCCCCTTTGGTGGGCTTGTTCCATATGAAAGGGGAACATCTGAATAATAATAATAATAATAATAATAATAATAATAATAATAATAATAATAATAATAATTTAACCAGACCACTGCACTGAGCTGATTGTCAGCCCTCACGGAGCTGGCCCGAAGGATTAGAATGAAATCGTGTACTAGGTCTAAGCCATAGGCCAAGCACTGGGAAATGGCCCCTTTAGTGGGCTCGTTCCAAATGAATGTGGTTCATCTTCTGAATAATAATACTGATGGAAGACAAACCATGGTAGAAGAAGGGTAAACAGGACTGGAATATCAAATTTAAGCCAAACATCAGTCGCTGGGACTTGCGAGGTCTCTCAGCGCTGAGAGTATCAGAGGTAGCAACAATACTAGTACTATCCATAATAACAATTAAGGATTATCCACATTACCTGGGCGGCATGGAGGATGACAATAGTGAACTGAAGGATCTGCATGGAGGTCAAATACTTCTTCCACCAGAGGAATGGGCGGACCTTGGGTCCCATGGCTGCCAGGCAGTAGTAGGCGTACATGGCGGTGTGGACGATAGAATTCAGTAGACCCATGAGGGTGTTGTGACCACCTGAAACGTGAGGCTCAAGTAAAAAATGCCTTTATCTCTTTATTACTGGTTTTCAGTTTATAGAATACAAGGGTTAAATAGTAAATGCATTTATCTCTTTACTTATGGATTTTCAGTTTATAGAATAAAAGGGTCAGATAGTAACTGAATTTATTTGTTTATTTATTGATTTTCTGTTTATAGAATGAAATGGTTAAATAGTAACTGAATTTATTTGTTTATTTATTGATTCTCAGTTTACAGAATGTAAGGTTTAAATAGCAACTGGACTGGAATATAAAATATAAGCCCCAGGCCAAGTGCTGTGACCTGTGAGGTCATTCAGAGCTGTAAATGACACTGAAAATAAAGGTTTAACAGGTATAACAGGAGGAAAAAACCTCGCAGTGGAAGAGGGTGGAAAGTAAGACGGAAGGAAGACAATATGAACGGAGGTACAGTGGAAAGGAATGAAAGGGGTTTTAGTTGCAGCTGAGAGCCGAAGTGACGCTGCAAAGATCCCTAAGTGATGCCTACAGTGCACCGCATCAGGTGCACTGACGGCACTACCCAACTACAGATATCATAATGAAATATTTTTACTAAGAGAGAGAGAGAGAGAGAGAGAGAGAGAGAGAGAGAGAGAGAGAGAGAGAGAGAGTGGAAAACAAGAGTGAATGACATCTAACCAAAGACATCATGACTCATAAACATTCATCCACAGAGAGAGAGAGAGAGAGAGAGAGAGAGAGAGAGAGAGAGAGAGAGAGAGAGAGAGAGAGAGACTTCAAAACAGAGAGGTGAATATACTTCAAAACAGAGAGGTCATGATATATAATTACACAAAAGAGAGAGAGAGAGAGAGAGAGAGAGACAGACAGACAGAGAGAGAGAGAGAAAGTAACTGACTAATACCAAATGCATTCCAACTAAAGAGGCTCTGACATATAAACATATATCCAAAGAAAGAGAGAGAGAGAGAGAGAGAGAGAGAGAGAGAGAGAGAGAGAGAGAGAGAGAGAGAGAGAGAGAGAAACTGACTAACAGTGAAAGCATTCAAGCCAAAGAGGTCATGGTATATAGACATACATCCAAAGAGAGAGAGAGAGAGAGAGAGAGAGAGAGAGATATACCCCATACCTGGCTGGAAGCGGACTCCGAACCACATGCTGACGGGCATCAGGGCATGGTGGCTGACGTGAAGGACGGAAATGTGGTCATACTTCTTGTTGAGGACCATGAAGATCTGTGAGGAGGTCAGGTCAACATATTTTCGTGAGGGAGGGAATTCAAAAGGGAATTTTTCTCTGTGATATTGCTTTTGTATTTTTCTTTTACAGATTCTTGTACTGGAACTCTTATTTATATATATATATATATATATATATATATATATATATATATATATATATATATATATATATATATATATATATATATATATATATATATATTTATGTATATATATATCATATTATATTATATTATTCTTTAATCGGTACCATTTCAATTTCGGTGATGTTTCAAATTTATATCTCTGAATTCATATTTTATTGCACTGTAGAATAAATTTAAATGCACACTGCATGAACATTGAAACCCGTATTTTTGAGATGATATGAAAACTGAACTGTTATTTATTATCTGCTTTTCCATAGCAAGTTACAAACAAAGAATAAAAGTTAAATACATGAATATGCTTTTGATGGAATTTTCAGATGTAAAATGAAGCTATTTTTTTGTGACGAAGCCACTCCCACAAGATGATGTAATTGCTTAACATTTTATATACAAAACTTGTGGTCTTAAATATACAAAGGAAGTAAAACGTGCGATAAATATGAATTTATGAATCATCATATTAGTTAGCTGGCAGTTTTTTTTTTTTATTTATTGTTAGGCTGATGTACGCTAAACTCTTCTATCTTCTAAGATTCAGATCAGAATAGGCCTAATCTGGAGCCGACTAAACATTATGAACTGAAATAGCATTAAATAATGAAATATGGAATTTCTTAAATGATTTAACGAAAGATAACACTATGATGTTTAGTCGGCCATCAGTGAAAATCTACTTATTATTCAGATCAGAATATGCCTAATTTTGGAGCTGACTAAACATTTTGAATTCAAATAGTATTGAATAAAAAAAAAACTAAGAACTTCTTAAATGATTTAATGAGATATAACGCTATGACGTTTAGTCTACCATCAATGAAAATTTACTTATTATTCAAATCAAAATAGGCCTAGTTTGGTGTTGTCTAAACAAGACAATACTACGATGTTTAGTCTGCCATCAAGGAAAATTTACTTAGTATTCAGATCAGAATAGGCCTAGTTTGGAGCTGGCTAAACAATATGAATTGAAATAGTATTAAATAAAAAATAATTAATTTTTAAAAATTATTTAATGATAGACAAATACTACGATGTTTAGTCTACCATCAATGAAAATTTACTTATTATTCAGACCAAAATAGGCCTAGTTTGGAGCTGACTAAACAAGACAATACTACGACGTTTAGTCTCCCATCAATGAAAATTTACTTAGTTTTCAGATCAGAATAGGCCTAGCTTAGAGCTGGCTAAATATTATGAATTGAAATAGTATTGAACAAAGAAAATAATGAATAATGATTAAATGAGAGACAATACTACGATGTTTATCTACCATCAGTGAAAATTCACCTAATAAACAGCTAGGCTGACAGTACCGTGATATCTATAATCTCAATAAATAAGATACTTATCAGCCGCAAATGCTCGAAAGTCGTGGAAATAAGATACTTAGTAACCACAAGCACTCGTAAGTGCTGCTCCGCAGGCTCCACCCGACAACGGAACCCACTCCTTAACTTCCACGAAAGCGCGCAAGTGGAGATGATGACGGTGAAAATGATAAGATGATAAGGAAATGATAAGAGAAAACGTGACAGAGATAAGTTCAGTACAGACCGTATCCATGAAATCCACGAATTTGGAGAAGTAGTACCAGTATGAGCCGTGCAGCATCTTCAAGGGAAAGGGAATTAGAAGTTTGTGTTAGTTTTCTTTTATTTTAATTTTTTTTTTTTTTTTTACATTTATTGGTAAATAAGTTTCTTTACTGTGAAGCTAGTGGAGCTAAATAGGAATATTTGAGTTTATGAGTTTTTTTTATTTTCACGAGAATAAGTCATTGAATTGATGTAGAAATACTCAAAAGTTTTTATTCATTGAAATTTAAATCATTAACTATAACACATCGATTGTTATGATTTATAACAAAAATACTGATACACATGCATATATATATATATATATATATATATATATATATATATATATATATATATATATATATATATATATATATGTACATAATATATATATATATATATATATATATATATATATATATATATATATATATATATATATATATATATATATATATATATTATATATATATATATATATATATATATATATATATATATATATTTATATATATATGTATTTTGTATATCTATATATAAATATAAATATATATATGTGTGCATATATATGCACAGTATATAACTTAGTAACTACTATCGATAATGAAATGAAGAAGATAAACTCAAACGATTCAGTATCTTACCCGAACAGCCTGTGGACTGTCTGAGAAATCGCAGCCTTGACAACGATACGAATATGTGTTGAACCACCCTCCCATTCCGATCTGTGGAAAGATTTTATTGAATTGAAATAAATATTGAAATTAGGCCAAAGGCCAAGCACTGGGACCGATGAGGTCATTCAGCGCTGAAACGGAAATTGACAGTAAAAGGTTTGAAAGGTGTATAACAGGAGGCAAACCTCGCAGTTGCACTATGAATCAGTTGTTAGGAGTGGGTGGAAAGTAGGATGAAAGAAATAGAATATGAAAGGAGGTACGGCAAAAGGAACGAAAGGGGTTAGCAGCTAGGGGCCGAAGGCACGCTGCAAAGAACCTTAAGTAATGCCTACTGTGCACCACGTGAGATGCACTGACGGCACTATCCCCCTACGGGGTGGAAAGATTTTAGACCTATGAGACTGGAAGGATTTTAGATCTATGAGATTTTAGACCTATGAGACTGGAAGGATTTTAGATCTATGAGATTTTAGACCTATGAGACTGGAAGGATTTTAGATCTATGAGACTAGTAGGATTTTTCAGCTATGAAACTACTGTAGAAGGACTTTAGTTCTATTAGCCTAGTAGGACTTTTCAGCTATGAAATTAGCAGGATTTTTCAGCTATGAGACTAAAAGGATTCTACAGCTTTTTCAGCAATGAACTAGAAGGATTCTTCAGATATGAGACTAAAAGGATTCTTCAGATATGAGACTAAAAGGATTCTACAGCTATGAGACTTGTAGGATTTTTCAGTTATGATACCAGAAGGATTTTGTAGCTATGAATTAGAAGGATCTTTCTACTATGATACAAGAAGGATTTTAGAGCTATGAATCTAGTTGAATGACTGACTGGTTTACGTAATCTGGCGTCGCAATGAACTTGGTCATCAAAGCCGAAGGATTCTCCAGCTATGAGACTAGTAGGATTTTACAGCTATGAACTAGAAGGATTTTTCAGCTATGAGACTAGAAGGATTTTAGAACAATGATTCTAGTTGAATGACTGAATGGTTTACGTAATCTGGCGTCGCTACGAACATGGCCATCAACGCCGAAGATACGCTGTTTTTAAATGTGATTCATTCGTAGTTTTTTTTTTTACAGATAAAGTGAGGGAGGATTTAAAACGGTACGCCCTGCATTGCTTATAGTGTATATTTATTCTTGATAGTTGTTTGAGGCCTGGCCGAATTTGGTAATTTAAAAGAAAATATTGAATGTGCACTTGTTTTTATCAAGATTTTTAACATTTGAAATAATTATTTATATCACAAACTGTAATTTGAGGCTCAAGATTTTTAACACTTGAAATAATTGTATATATAACAAAATGTAAATTGAGGCTCCATATTACGTTAACAATGCGACAGTATTTAGTATACTTGAGAAAAATAAATTTTCTTAAATGAGATAAACTCAGACAAGAGTCAGATTTCAAATAAAATGATAAAACTAAGAAAAAATATATCAGAAATAAAATCCTAAAATTAAGGCAAAATATAAGTTCTGAACTTAATAACCGTTAAAATCGGTGTTTCACCCAACTTTTTTTTTTTTTACCAGAGACGAACTTGACTGACTCACACCAGATAAGAAGGAAACAAGAACAGACGATTCTAAGAGGCGCGAGAAACACCAAAAAAGCAGGAAGAATAAAATCCGAAAGTCTTGAAATATATATTAATAAACAGGTAAATAATCCACCGCTACAGCGTAATATAATCAAGGCCACCGTTGGTCTCGGTATAATGCTGTATAAGCCGCTGCCCATGAAACTTTAACCACTGCCCAGTGGTGGCCTATCCTATATCGTTGCAGGAAGCACGATTATGGCTAACTTTAACCTTCAATAAAATAAAAACTACTGAGATTAGGGGGCTGCAATTTGGTATGTTTGATGATTGAAGGGTGGATGATCAACATAACAATTTGCAGCCCTCTAGCCTTAGTAGTTTTCAAGATCTGAGGGCGGGCAGAAAAAGTGCGGACAGAAAAAAGTGCAGACAGAATAAAGTGCGGACGGACAGACAAAGCCGGCACAACAGTTTTCATTTACAGAAAACTAAAAAAAAAAAACTTACCTCCCACACCAGATAAGCCGAGTAGATCACCTGGATCACATTGTAAAGGACCATGACGAGCCTGAGGTTGGCGAAGGGCTCCCTGTTCTTCATGAGCCTAGGCCCGAGCCAAGTGACGCCCAAGACGTACAGGAAGCTGGCGGCGTACGTCGGGAGGGGAGACTTCATGAGGAACCAGTCGTTCTGGCGGGCATCGGGGGTGAGGTGGGGGATTATCATGGAGTATCCGTAGACCAGGTTTCCGGTGCAGAAGACCAGGCCCCATTTCAAGCTCCTGTTCAGCTTCGCTTCGTAGTCTGAGGGGAAAGAATGGTGGTGTAATGTTATAACAGTTTGTTTGTTGCGCATTTACGGTTCTCTGAGCAAACCGTTGGTCAAAATACATCATTCTAAGCAGTTTCTCGAAAGCTAATGTGACTAAGGCCACATCAATCAAATATGAGCAGATATAGTACTAAAAAAATTAGAACAATAAAGAAAATATCTCATGTTTGTTTGAAATGACTGTTTCTTTTTTATGCTGGATAGCTCAGCATCTCTCTTTCTTTCTATCTCTCTCTCTCTCTTTTGGGGGATAAACCACACGGGCCATAAAAACCCGGCCCACATTTGGACATTTCTCCCCGGAGTGAGACAGTACCAAACATTTTCGGAATGCAGGTCAAGGTCACAGCCAAAGGTTACGTGAAATATTTCGAGTCGACCAGGGCCTTTGTAAAACTGGTTTTTGTAGATTGTTCACTTCCGTGACAAGAAATAACTCGCACAAAAAAATACTTGTATTACAAGTATGCAAAAGAAACACTTTCCCAATATTTACATTCCGCATGTTTATATCAAGTAATTTGTATGAAAAGTGGAAGTTTGTAAAATACTCAAGAAGAAATGGCCGCTGGAACTTGTAGCTCATTGTTCGGCTAACCTTTTCGGCGTCTGGTATGGTGAGAGTTGAGACGCCATATTGTTATAGTTCAACATTACCAAACGGAGTCAAACCCGTACTGGTAATCATTTGGATTGTTAACTAGTGTGACGCCATTCACCTTTCGAGAGCTAGCCAATCACTGGCGTGCAGTGGGCGGGGCTTAGCTGCAAAGAGCGTTGGCTCTTGCTATAGTAATCGATCAATCTCAGATATTTTAATTACTTATTTCCAATTCAGCATCCATAGATGATTACTTGAGATCCAGCAATAATTAGTGTTTATTGTATATTTTAATCCATTTTCCAATACTGAATGACCGATCAGCCTAAATGTCTCTTTCTCTGGCGTTGCAACATAACGGTTTTAAGGGCAGAAGTTAGCCCTGATTTTCATTGTCCTCTCTCTCTCTCTCTCTCTCTCTCTCTCTCTCTCATTTTCCTCGTGGCTTCAGCGATAATGCTTTCAGCTCACTATTGAATGAATGTGTTCGATCCACGGACACTACGACTCAGTTGTCCTACGCAACGAATTAGGATACCTGATTGTCAGTTGACTGTTATGGATCGCATTTTAGAGAGAGAGAGAGAGAGAGAGAGAGAGAGAGAGAGAGAGAGAGAGAGAGAGAGAGAGAGGGCGTGTGGATGTATGCCCTAGTATAACTGAAAGTTGGATTCAATTGACAAGTTAATCCTTCCCCCAACTGGAGGAAAACTGAGTAAGCAATTCCTCAGCTATACCAAATATAGGCCTAGCACTCGCGGATGTGTGTGCGTGCATTTGTGCCCTCAATCGTACGATAGGTGCTGGTCATTTTTTTAACAGGTCATGATCACCAACTTGATCTGCAGCAGCAGTGCTTGACCGCTGATTTTGGATTGTAGGGGTCATGTCTGCCCAGTTCTTATAAAAGCAACTGAACTGTTGCCTGTCACCTTTGGCCGCTCACGGCCATCTTGATTAAGTCAGCGGTTTTACCGACTTTCTTCTGTTTCTAATGACTCTCTGCCTGCTTGCGTGCATGAGGTACTGAATTGACTCCGGCAAAAAAAAAAAAAAAAAAAAAAAAGGCATTAGGTCAGTTTTTCTGGTGTTGAGAAGACAAATGAAAAAAAAATGTGTATGTATGGCACCCACGAATACACATGTATCTTTGTATCAGTAGATAGACAGATGTTTTCGTGCCATGCTTAATACATACCTACAGTCTACCTGTTTTCATTTTTAAAATGAGATGTATATAAATATATACATATACAATTACAGGTATATATATGTATAAATTTATATATTTGAATATATACATACTGCATATATATACATATGTATTTGTGTGTGTGTGTGTGTGTGTATACACACACAGGAAGAGAAAATAAGAGAACAGTTTGTTTCCAAATGTGGTCGATTTTCTGGAACTCGTGCAATGAACCTTATCATTAACGATGATCGATTTCACAAGGGCGAACGGTGCTGTTTTATTTTTTCTAGAGATATTAAACGGCCCCCTAAAGTCATACATTAAATCCATTACATGTACTGTAAAACCTTCACTATAACTTTAATAACGTTTTTATAGGTCTATCGCTCTTCCTTTAGTGCCAAAGCTCTGTTAGACTCATTTCTCCGTTAGACTCGGTTCACAGTATGGGTTCTGATTTCTGACTGGTTTGTTTTCGGTATTTTATTTTCTGTTTTATTTCAAGAGTAAATTCTTCAATTTATGAAATTCGTAAAAAAAAAATATAGTTACAAGGCTTAAGGGGTACCTGATACAAAAGATCTTACAATGCAAGCTATTTTAATTCAACCAAATAAAGAACCGTAGTACCATAACATACTGTGTGTGCGTGAGAGAGAGAGAGAGAGAGAGAGAGAGAGAGAGAGAGAGAGAGAGAGAGAGAGAGAGAGAGAGAGACTGCATGGCTTGTGGTGAACAGTATAATACAAAGTATCTCTCACATGCAAAATAGTTTCATGAAATCTAACAAAGAATCGTAGTACCATAACACACACACACACACACACACACAGAGAGAGAGAGAGAGAGAGAGAGAGAGAGAGAGAGAGAGAGAGAGAGGCAACACAAAATATCTTACACATGCATGATATTTTACTAGAATTGCAGTATCATAGAGAGAGAGAGAGAGAGAGAGAGAGAGAGAGAGAGAGAGAGAGAGAGAGAGAGAGAGAGACTGCAAAATAGTTTCATAGAACCGAACAAAGAATCATAGTACCATAACAAACCGAGAGAGAGAGAGAGTTAGGCATGGAAAGTTCAATGAAAAAATAAAAAGAAAAGAAAACAAAAGGAGAGCGAACCGCTACTTTAGTGCTTTCATTCCCAGCCGTCATTTATCAGAAGGAAAACTCTCTAACCTTTCTCCTTGTCGGCTGCAGCTGGTTTGACAGCTTGCTGAGTTTGAGTTTCGCCGGCGCCCATTGCGGTGGTCGGTTGGACAGTTGCCAGTTAGGGTTTATTTCCAACCTCGCGACCTGCGTTGACGATCTGAAACGGCAGAGAGAGATTTATGTATGAAATACATCGGTCAAAACTTTTAAAATATGAATCGTATTAGTGTATCGACAGTATATGTGTATTTTAATTGTATTCAATGCGAAAATGAAGTGTTTGCACATTAATATAGCAGATAATTGACTAAATGGCATCATCGAAGTCAGCTCGACTTGAAAACATTGTCACATTAGTGTTGCAGGATTATACTCGCTGGTTATGTTTATTTTCTGTGTATGATAATGATTTTTCATTAATGGGGGAACTATTTATACCTCAGCGGTTCACCTTCTACTTAAAAAAAACAAAATTACTGTTATTCTTGTCTTCTCATCCAGGGCGGACCTTTAATACCTCCGGAAAAAGGAGAAATTTCAAGGTGTATCTTCATTACAAGGTTTCAATTGCAATGTGACTAATATTAAGTTCAACGTCATAATTGCGGACAGTTATATTTTCAGTGATTATAATGTACGTGTATATATTTATATATATATATATATATATATATATATATATATATATATATATATATATATATATATATTATATATATATATATATATATATATATATATATATATATATATATATATATATATATATATAGTATATTTATGTAATCTATTTATACATAGATTTTATAAATATATATATATATATATATATAGATATAGATGTATATATATATATATAATGTATATATAATATATATTATATATAATATATATATATATATATATATATATATATATATATATATATATATATATATCCATATTCTATCCTGCTTCTATCCTGAGAGAGAGAGAGAGAGAGAGAGAGAGAGAGAGAGAGAGAGAGAGAGAGAGAGAGAGAGAATTTACACTCTCAGAAAGTGCGTATAATTTGAGAGAGGAAAAATAAAAGGAATATCCGTTCTCAAAGTGTATATATATCTGATGACAGAGAGAGAGAGAGAGAGAGAGAGAGAGAGAGAGAGAGAGAGAGAGAGAGAGAGAGAAAGTTAAGATACAAAGACAGATAGACAGAGAGCGAGAATCACCCAGTCATGTAGAGAATTACTCTGCAAGAGCCTATCACGGCAGCCAAAAGGTCACATAATGTGCATTCATCATAATCATTAGCGTCCGAAAGTAGAAATTGCTTTAGAAATCATAATAATTATTAGTTTAAATGTAATGACTTGTATTTGGAGTTATAAATGTAATGATGCTTTTAAGAGATTTGGAGTTGTTAATTATTATTATCACTTCAGTATTTACTTATTAACAAATGTTATTGTGGCATCATTCTTCAATTTATTATTATTATTATTATTATTATTATTATTATTATTATTATTATTATTATTATTATTAAATGTTATTGTTGCATCAGCTGTATTCAATTTATAAGAAAGATAGTTATTATTATTATTATTAACTAACACCACATGTTTGAAAGAGGGGTTATTATTATTATTATTATTATTATTATTATTATTATTATTATTAAATCATTATTATTATTATTATTATTCAAAAGACGAACCCCTATCCACAAGGGACATGCCTACAGGGGCCACTGACTTGAAATTTGAGCTCCCAAAGAATATTACAGTATATTCATTTGAACGAAGTTACAGAAGTTATAGGAGATACAGGAAGAAGAGACCAGTTACTAGAGAAAAACAAAAGAACAAATCAATAAATAAATAGATTGAAACGTAAGTGAATTATTAAAACGCAAGGAGAATTGTTTTAGGGCAGCCTAGTAATGCATGGCATCTTCGCTTGAACTTCTGAAGTTCCGGTTGCGCGACTTCCTCAATAGGAATAAAGGACCTCTGGAACTTTGGGGAGGTTTCGACACCGAGGCAAAACATTTGCTGCATATTGGTGCTTCTGTTTAGCGAATCTGATTGCTCTCGGCTCTGTCCTTTAGTCGTGATTTTGAATAATCAACGAATCTAAAATATTCTTCTCCAGTTTTTATATTGCCCGGAAAATAGGATTCTTATTGGCTTTATGAAGAGAATTCATACGTAAAAAGGTCTCTCACACATCAAAATGTGCTAATTATGTACTAAGAGAGAGAGAGAGAGAGAGAGAGAGAGAGAGAGAGAGAGAGAGAGAGAGAGAGAAAGTTAAGTATATCTTAGTTTAACCAGACCACTGAGATGATTAACAGCTCTCCTAGGGCTGGCCCGAAGGATTAGATTTATTTATTTTACGTGGCTAAGAACCAACTGGTTACCTAACAACGGGACCTACAGCCTATTGTGGAATCCGAACCACATTAGGACGAGAAATGAATTTCTATCACCAGAAATAAATTCCTCTTATTCTTCATTGGCCGGTCGGAGAGTCGAACGCTGGGCCAACAGCGTGCTAGCCGAGAGCTCTACCCACCCCTCCAATGAAGAACTCTAAAGGTTTCTCACACATCAAAGTGTGCTAATCGTGTACTAAGAGAGAGAGAGAGAGAGAGAGAGAGAGAGAGAGAGAGAGAGAGAGAGAGAGAGAGAGAAACTATTCATGAATCTTGTCTAGGGAACATCGCTCACTTACACGAGAATAAAATGTGTAATTGTCTCTTAAACAAATGACTCACTGATTATAGACCAGACATCATTTCTAAGTTGGAAGGAAAACAATCAAGACTGCTTTTCAATATGTTCACTGCACTCTTTAGCCAATATGCAATAATCAACAAAAAGCTAAATCTGTTCAATACAACTTTTAAATATTAAGAATTTATTCGCCGAGTGTATTGACCCACAAGCATTGCTTACAACCGAGTGTTTCAAATGTGCCTCGCTGTCGAACTTCTGTTCCAGAGGTCTTTTATTCCTCACACCGTTGGACTGTGGAACAGTTTCCCTGAGGATGTCGTGGAGTTGGAACCTCAAAAGTTCAACATTTTATTAATTTACCTACTTATTTTATCCATTTATTTATTAATGTGTTAATTTATTTTTCTTTTTAATAAATGACCCCTTCTTTCCATTTTTCCCTTCACTTCCTGTTACTTTTTTCTAATGAAAACCATAACTCTTTGGAAGCTTGAATTTCAAGTCAATGGCCCCTTTGGTGGGCTTGTTTCATATGAATATGATTCATCTTCTGAGTAATATATATATACTAATAATTATAATCATACGCCAATCTTCATACCAAAGGAAAATTGATAAAGTCTACGGTTGGGCCCACCCACATTTCGTTCGCATGCGACCCCCTCTTGTTAGTGAAATATTTTCAACTTTCTGAAAGTATTTAGACCTTGGGAGGATTTAGGTGCTGTTATTTAAGAAAAAAAATTCACGTGTGGCCCTCAGTAGAGTCTAAATAAATTTAGACATGTTCTAACTAAAGATATGATCATACTGAATGATTCCATTGAATGTTAAAATGCGTAAGAATAAAAATGCGTAATTAAAAAAATGACAGGTGAACAGTTACCTGTGGTAGTTGATGCACTCGAGAGTTCACCGCATATAATAATAATAATAATAATAATAATAATAATAATAATAATAATAATAATATAAAGTCAATTTACGTCTTTGAGATCAAACGCTTGGCGATTGTATATATAAAGTGAGAATTTAGTATTATCTTTCGCCATTGAAAGAGATACGCTTAATTATTGTTTCGAACTTAGGCCAAAAATCGACGTGGGTTTAATGATGAATTTTATTTTCATTAAAACAATATTAGATTAAGATTGCAGAATCAAATCCAATTAAAGATATTAGATTAAAGTTGCAGAATTAATACTCATTTTTAAAACATTAAAGTTGCAGAATTAATTCCATTTTAAAAAATTAGATTAAAGATGTAGATTTAATTCCTATTTAAAAAAATGTTAGATCAAAGTTGCAGAATTCATTTCCGTTTTAAAAAAATATTAGGTTAAAGTTGCAGAATTAATTTCCATTTAAAAAAATATTAGATTAAAGTTGTAGGTTTAATTCCCATTTGAAAATATTAGATTAAAGCTGTAGATTTAATTCCCATTTAAAAAAATAGATTAAAGTTGCAGAATTAATTCCCATTAAAAAAGATATTAAAGTTGCAGAATTAATTCCGTTTTAAAAATTAGATTAAAGTTTTAGATTTAATTCCTTTTTTAAAAAAATGTTAGATTAAAGTTGCAGAATTAATTTCCGTTTAAAAAAATATTAGATTAAAGTTGCAGAATTAATTTCCATTTTAAAAGAACGTTAGATTAAATTTACAGAATTAATTCCCATTTTTAAAAAATATTAAAGGTGTAGAATTAATCTCATTTTAAAAATTATATTAAAATAGTAGATTTAATTCCTCTTTAAAAAAAATTAGATTAAAGTTGCAGAATTCACTTCAGTTTAAAAAAATATTATTTTAAAGTTGCAGAATTAATTTCCATTTAAAAAAAAATACTAGATTAAAGTTGTAAATTTAATTCCCATTTTAAAAATTAGATTAAAGTTGTAGATTTAATTCCCATTTTAAAAAATTAGATTAAAGTTGTAGATTTAATTCTCATAAAAACAGATTAAAGGTGTAGATTTAATTCCCATGTAAACAAAATATTAGATTAAAGTTTCAAGATTAATTCCCACCTAAACAAAATATTAGATTATAGTTTCAGAATTAATTCCCACTTTGAAAATATTAGATTATATTTACAGATTTAATTTACGTTTAAAAAAATATTAGATTATACTTATAGAATTAACTGGGTAAAAGCGTGGTGTATCTAACTATGTTTTGGTTTGAGGACTAATAATCTTTTGTTTTTTAATAGTATATTCATAGGAACCAATGTTATAAGAATAATTATTATTTTATGAAAGGGTGAAGAGAAAGGGGGGGGTATTATTCTACAAAGGGAAGAGGAGGGGTGGGGGGAGTTGGTTATTCTACAAAGGGGAAGAGGGAGGGGTGGGGGAGTGGGTTAGATTGATTGATTAATTGAGTGTTATCTGGCGTCACAACTACCAGGACTGGAGTTGGTGTTAGGAGGAGGATGAAAAATCTAAAGCCATGTCAGGGGAAATGTTTTTTTTTATGTATTTTTTCTAATTTTTTGTTAAATCATGTATACGGAAAGCGTATAATTATTACTTAAAAATTAGGAAAGCGGTGGTCATCTGAATAAAGAATTTGCAGTGACCTTGATACTAGCGTTTAACGCATTTGTCTTGACACATCCGCATTATTCTCTCTCTCTCTCTCTCTCTCTCTCTCTCTCTCTCTCTCTCTCTCTCTCTCTCTCATTTTCTTATATAATCCCTGTATACAAGAATTATCTAGGTATTTTATTATATTTCCTTTTATACATATGTCAAGTTTTCTCATTTTTTGTGGAGGTTAGTATTTTATGTTATATTCTGTCCCCCTAGAAAACTTGATGTCTGTGAGATTTTAGAAGATAACTCCTTTACCATTCACTATCTATATGCACAAGTATGTAAGAGTTTTAATTATGTTCGCGTACATAGACATATATATATATATATATGTGTGTGTGTGTGTGTGTGTGTGTATAAGTTTATATAATATATGTATGTATATGTTTATATATACAGTATATATATATATATATAACAGATTCAATACATGTACTGATGCTTAATAAAACCCGGAAGTGAATTTCGCGTTCCTCAATTGACAGGAGTTTTTTTTTTTTTTATCTTTTTTGCGGCGCCGTAAACTGGTTATCTTCGTAATGGCTACTCTTCTCCTCCCTCGAACCTTCGGAGGACCACCAATTTTGTCGCTGCTGTTGCTGAGGTCAAAGTCGAGACTGGATAACCTCTTCGAGGTATTCAAACGAAGGTAATTTTGTTCCTTTATCTGTCATTAAATATTACTTGTTCCTGTGCTCGGTAAATCACGAAATCTTTAGACCTATGTAGCCACTTCTTGTTTCCTGGGCTTCCTCTGAAAAACGTTAGACTCTTATGTTCGTTTTCTATGATTGTCGATCGTATGGCCACTATAATGAAAGAAACTAATGTAATTCTTTAAAATCTAATGTTTTTATTCCTCACAGGTAAATTTCAGGTTGTCTGTCACCCACTTTTACTCTCTCTCCATCTCGGTTAGACTTGACTTTACTACAGATTGTTAAAACTGTGATGACTTTGGAGACTTTTAAAAGACTACAGCGGCAAAATCTCAAACATCTTATCCAATATTTCAGAAATCTATTCAACTCTAACTAATCGATGTTTCTTGAAAGGCGAACGTTTTTTTATGCACGTTAGGATAAAGGTTCGTATTGACAAACATATTCAAAAGGTTTGATCGAGGTATTATGACGCCACTGTGGCTATTTACAAAGATACATACACATACGTAAACACACACACATACACACACTTACACACACACAATAGACACCCACATGAGATAAAAGTGGCCCCACTGAAAAACAGCCTAACTTCCACATATTGCGTTTGTGTGCGTGTGTGTGAGACTACGAATTCAAATGTTAGTCTCTGTAGCAACTTCTACCGAATAAAGGCAAAAAATTATAAAAAGTCCTTGGCCAAAGAACGACAGAAAAAAAAAGGTCCTTAACCGCTATGTAAATTGTAGTCTTCAAATATCAACAATAATTATCCGTCTGTTTCAGTAATTATCAGATTCTCTTTCGCATCGATAGCTCTAGGGTTCTGCATGAGTCAGAAGCGCCCTAGAGCGTGACCCCGATTTCTATATTTTTTCTTTTTTTCCCTAAACAAAGAACGTGTTTACAAGAAGTTTTCTGTGCTTGACCTGACCTATAGCAGAGAGAGAGAGAGAGAGAGAGAGAGAGAGAGAGAGAGAGAGAGAGAGAGAGAGAGAGAGACTCCACTTTCAGTCTCGTTTTCAACTACCTCCTAGACCTATCCGTGATGTGGTAAGGAGAGCCAGCACGACTAATCGGCCTTTTTTTTTTTTAGGAACTAAAATTACTAAAAACTTGCCTTAGCCTAAAGTTTAGCCCGGTCCCTAAAATTCCAAGGCTAAGTTCCCAATTTTTCAGGAAACGCAGATCTGGATTCGACGTCGTAAGATGAAAGTGTCTCGGTGGCCTTGGTATAGTCACCCTTTGCTTGATTTCCACGCAAACATTTAAAAACTGTAGTTACGCTAGTTTTTTCATCCCCTTCATCGCCTTCTTCTTTTTCTTGAGTAACTTAACTCCACCACTCAAGTTTTTGTGCATTTCCATCCCAGTGGTATTTTAGCTTTCGTTCAGTTTTACCCCTATTGGTGCGAGACTACTTTTATCCTTCCTTCATAAATTGACCCGTGACAAGCACTCGTTCAATTGTTGTGCTTCGATTTTCGTAAACGGAAGCTTCATTTGCGCATGCGTGGGGTCCTGGACTATTTAATTTTTTGTTTCTTTTTCGGAGTAGAAGATAATACGCTTTTTATGGCGTTGTTTGCATTCTCAGAATTGAGAATTGATCGAAATGTGTTGGGTCAGGAAGAAAATATACAATAAACACGTACACACATACATACATTAAGATATGTACGTGTGCGTTTGCTATAACATAAAATTCAAATCTTGAAGTCATTGCGTTTGTGGAGGTAACCAGTAATGACAGACCTTAAGGAATCTTCTGCGAATGGCAATATGTCACAATAGGCCTAGGAAACTACAATTTGCTTCGATAGATTGAGAGCTTGTTAACAGAATATGTGAAAAGGATGAATCGTTTCTGTTAAACTAATGAAAGCAGTCGGTTGAAAAGCTTACAAACAGTTGAGGAAAACCTGCTCAAATGATACATTACAAACGGGATTATAAATGCATTTTTCATTATCTCTCTCTCTCTACTATAAGTCTAGTTTAGGAGATGAAGCTGAACGGGAGTGTACTTCCGCCACCCACTCAAGGTAAAAATAGTATATGATAGTGTCAGCTATGATAGTTGGAGGACCAAGTCCCCACCCGGGTGACAACTATGAGGCGGGAGGCTGGAGCTGGGTGGAGATTTGAGGAAGATAAAGCACAGGAAAGATAAGAGTGGTGGACTTTCACGTAAGCACTTTCTGTTGCACGGCGTTGAAGGCGATAACATATATATATATATATACATATATATATATATATATATATATATATATATATATATATATATATATATATATATATATATATATGTATGTGATGTATATGTATGTATATATATATATATATATATATATATATATATATATATATATATATATATATATATATATATATATATATATATATATATATATATATATATATATATATATACACACATATATACGTACATACATATATCTATATACATACATGCATATATGTACATACATACATATACATACACATACATTACAGTATATCACATAGTACTACTAAGGCTAGACTGATTCTTAGCATATTACCAAGACAATATTAATAGCTTGAAGGGCGTTTGGCGGTTATCAGAGAAATGCTTGACATTAGTCTCACCCGAGAAGCTCGGTCTTCATTTTTCAACAAGAAACTGCTGATCTTGACCCGGCGACCCTTATCTCGCTCTTTATCGAGCCTAGTTTCCCGTTTATAAAAAAAAATGCAGATATATCTTCTCAGGGGGTAGCTAAAGTTAAGCTTTCCTCTCGGAAGCAATCGTGTGCATTTCTGAGATAACCGCCAAATGCCCTTCACTGTAATATATGTGTATATATACATGTGTGTATGTATGTGTGTATGAATATATATAATTATATATATATATGTATATATATGCATGTATGTGCGCGAACACGTCTTAGATTATGCATGCGTACATGCGTTTTATAAAAAGACCTATGTGGACAATGCATAACTCAGTTTCCTTCTACTCGTGAATATCCGAGTCACGTATATTAAGAACAATGTATCATTTACTTAACAAATATGGGAA
Source organism: Macrobrachium rosenbergii (assembly GCF_040412425.1). Classification (NCBI taxonomy): domain Eukaryota; kingdom Metazoa; phylum Arthropoda; class Malacostraca; order Decapoda; family Palaemonidae; genus Macrobrachium; species Macrobrachium rosenbergii. The sequence goes on from NC_089750.1 coordinate 69,914,569, forward strand.
ATGTTTATGTATATTTCGATAACCACAGTATTTGGACAGGTGGCCTCGAATCGTTAACACATATTAATTATCTGAATATGCAACTGAACACCTGCGTCTAGAAGACGCCACAAAGACAACATATAAAATCACATTTCCTTCAATAAATTTTTGTAGGATTGCATACAAGTTTTCGCTTTAAAAAAAATTAGAATGGACACCAGAAAGATAGAATTTCTTCCTTAAGGCAAAATGAATCAGGAATAAAGTAAAAGTTGTATTGGATTCCTGTCACTCCCTTAGACCAACGGCCATTTCTTTGGCATGAAACCTAACGTTTAACTACTTTCAGTACTGTTGAACCTGCATAGTTCTTGGTCACGCGAAGATGTGTAACACTAGGGAACAAGAGAGAGGATTCGAGATTATAATGGAATAAAAAAAAAAAATAGCTGATAAAAACTGAAACCAAAATATGCCTTTCGTGATAGTGTTAAAGAAAATCCGTTTGGGGAAAACTGGTTTCCACTTTCCTCGAACGGAGGGCCCCCACCCCCTCAACCCTCATAATTTACTTGTAATCTTTAAAAGCGGTTGAATCAAGGTCCCCAAGGGTGACATCGTTTTCAGAATACTGGCTTGGTTTTTACGAGTCTGCATACTCGGCCTAATAAAGATTTCACAGTCTTTTTTAACAGACCGGTAAGAAAGCATCCTCGCTAGACCTATTGGCATGGGAACAATCTAGAATTTTAATCACAAGCGTCTTAATTTTCTTAACATTTATTATTATTATTATTATTATTATTATATTATTATTATTATTATTATTATTATTATTATTATTTCAGACAGCTATAGTTTCCCATCTCAGAGGTTGTGAGACTTTAACACAATAATGGTATCTATCATTACAATTACAGTCTTTACTGAAATGTCTAGACGGACATATTATTTCTTGTTGCTAAGCTCTCCTGTTAACTTACTGAGAGCTTTGCTAACTAATATCTTGAATGGCTTGAAATGACGCATTTTTCATAATTCCTTGCTTAGATGTGAAGCCCTATCGTAAATTTTTCACTATAACGAGCAAAGCAAAATGGTTTAACTAAAGTGTGTTGTTACGCTTTGATTTCATTGAAGGGACAGCGATTTCTACTTAAAAGTGCTTTACCATTCATGGATCGATTCATTCAGTATTCCGGGATTCACAGACGAGGTGTTCGAACAGTAGCTCTAGGCGCGTTTCATGATTGATTGAGCAATTCATTCAGTAACACTCGAAATTAAACACATGAACTGAAATGAGGTGTTCAAAGCAGTGGTTCCATGCATGTTTTATGATTATTTGCGCGATTCATTCAGTAATTCTAAAGATAGGTTGTTGAACCGAGACGAGGTGTTCGAAGCAGTAGCGCTAAAGCATATTTCATAATCAGTTGAGAGATGCATTCAGTAACTGAAGGAAGATAAGGTATTTGAACCGGGACGAGGTGTTCGAAGCAGTAGTACCATGCGTCTTTCATAAATTGATTGAGAGATTCATTTGGCAACTGCGCAATAAGGCGTTTGAATCGAGACGAGATGTTCGAAGCAGTAACCCTGGGTGCATTTCATGACCAGGTGAGTCATACAGTAATTGCGGGTAAGACGTACGAAGCGACACGAGGTGCTCGAAGCGGTAGGTCTAGAGACGCAGGTGTGTCTTGATGAACTAACCGATTCATAAAGGTGCTCGACGAGTCAAGGTATTTCAAAAACTAGGTCTAGACGCTTACAGAGCCTGTTTTATTGGCGAAAGTTTATTGTCGCAGGCTGTCCTGGGCCTGAACATATTCAGATCTTTAGTTCAGGGTCCTAAATAGACTCTCAAAGGTTGTGCCCTTTTAAGTGATTAGTTTTCAGCCGTTTTGAATCTAAACGAACCGGAGTTTTACTGATTTGTATAAGTAACCTTCGCATTGCTATATTTGTTGACAAAAATGTTTAAAAACATCTCGCATTTTTCCAGTCAGACTGGATAACACAAATTTTCCCGAACAACTACGTACGTAATAACTGAGTTTCTTAGTTTCACTTCAAGTGTGATTTTATCAATCTTTCGAGCCTATAAAATTAATTTCAGTACTAACTAATGGCCATTTATCAAATAGCTAACTATTTTTCACCAAGAGCTAACTAAAATAACGAAAACTGAGATATTATATATATATATATATATATATATATATATATATATATATATATATATATAGGGAAAATTAAACAGTACAACACAACAGCAGTAAAAATAGCAGTACAAGTAAACGAAACAAGAGATGATGGCAAAACAAATGAAAGGGAAACGAAATTAGAAGACAGAGAGAGAGATAAGAGGCACTCACCGAAAGACACTGAAAGCCACACCAGTTTCAACCACCACGTGTTTCCAGAGGCGAGCCCGAGCGAGGCTCCTAGACAATCATGAGAAGGAGTGGCTACACGGGAGAAAAAGAGTCGGAGAGAGTGTTGTCACACTGCTGACAGCAGCTGCAGCAGTGGCCAGTGTTTATATACTGCCAACGTTTTGAGTAATTTTTCCCCCTTTATAGCACTACGGCGCACTCGGCTATTTTTCTCCCCGATCTGTCTCGGTGGGCAGCAAACGAACACTGACCCA
>NC_089750.1:69922206-69924706 GCF_040412425.1 Macrobrachium rosenbergii
TCATGGGCCGCGGCTCATTCAACATTATACCGAGACCACCAAAAGATGTACCTATCTTCTGTGACCTTGAATATACGATGTACAGAAAAATTGGTTGCGCCGAAGAAACCTCGGCGTATTTTTTTACTTGTTTACAGAAGTAATGAATATCAGAGTCACAAACTAGTTTTTTTTCCTAGCTGACGGTATCATTGTAACCTAAGGTAGTGCTGAGCAGAAGCTTCCACCAATCACTATTAGTTTCAATGATATCAGCTGTTGAAATTTAACGTCAGCTTTAAAAAACCAGACTGAATTAATATAAGTTATGCTGATACTCGCTTATTGATGGCATATTATCTAAGATTATGATAATAAATAGAGTATTTTTTTGGTGTCTTTGGGCACAAGGTCGTGATTAAAAACTTAAAACAATAAATATTTCAAACACTTTTAGAAAGATTCAAAACGTGCTAAAAGGGTAACACAACAGAAAATTAATTTACTTTTGTTTCAAACTGAGTGACTGATTAACTGATTAAGAATAATCTGGAGTTCATTTTCGACAGAGTTATTAACTGAGTACTTGATTAAGAATTATATAACTTTGCTGTATTTTATACCACTTATATAATTTCCAAGGTACATTCGTCTAAATAACTTCAGAACCTTCTTTTAATACTTTCATTTAATATTTTCGTCTGATACTTTGTAAGCAAACTGGGTTAAGTTCATTTCTTAATGTCAAATAATATACCAGGTGTTTCTCACTTGAGTATTTTTATATTAGCGTTCTCATATTCCTCTTCATTATGCATAATAGGATATAATCGAAAATGGGCCAATTTATGTAATAAATTCTTTATTAAATAGAGTTTTTGCTCTGCTTGTTTAGAAAATATTAAACAAGGAGAGAAAAAACTTTGTTCAATAAAGAATTTATTACATAAATTGGCCCATTTTCGATTACATCCTATTATGGATAATGAAGAGGGGATATGAGAACGCTAATACAAAAATACTTAAGTGAGAAACACCTGGTATATTATTTGACATTAAGAAATGAACTTAACCTTTTCGTCTGTCAACATTTCAGGTGACTGAGTTGATGTACACTTGCCAGAGAGGGCGCCTTTATTTATTTTCTGCATCCTTTGAACTCTGTGCCAGCTACATCCTTTCCTGACTTGAATATTGCTTTGATATTTATTAAGAGATCTTTTTTTCTTTGAATGCTAACATTGTAGGGGTCCGTGTTATGAACGACCGTGCTATCTCCGTTCATTTTTTCTTCGGCATAACAATTCAGTTACTTAGATTAATAGGACGTGAATATCAAAGCATTCCAATAATAATAATAATAATAATAATAATAATCACCAATTATTATTATTGTTCAACAGATAATCCCTTATTCATATAGGACAAGCCCACAGGAGCCACTGTCTTGAAATTCAAGCTTCCAGAGAATATTGTATTCATTTGAAAGAAGTTACAGAAGATGATAGAAAATACATAAAGAAGAGATCAATTATTAAAAAAAATTAAAGAAACGGTAACCCTAACAAGGACAGGACAGCCTAAGGGCGGAACAATCGTGACAGGGATTCGCGTATGGAACTTGAAGCGTGAATATATAGAGTTGTCAGTGATTGTCCTACGTCAGAGCAACACTGACCATGCGCGTGTCAATCACGTGATTTTGTCAGTCCACGCTTCTCCGAATTTGACCTTCGGCCCTGAGATGTTCTCCCTACTTCCTTATAGAGAGAGAGAGGGAGAGAGGACGGGGAGAGAGAGAGAGAGAGAGAGGTGAGGTGAGGTCCATTGTTCAATTATAGTCTATTAGCTTGTCAACCATATATGGACTTCAAGTGCCTTCAATAGTCAAACCATTTGTGATTTTACATTAAAATCTATATCAATTTGCAAATCATTTGAAACAAATCAATCGATAACTATGTCAAAATAAAAAATTTAATATTACTCAATATTTTTCATGCATTATTTATAAGCTATATTTCCGTTCTCTCGATTCTAACCTCGAATGACTTTCACAGCTTTAAAACTAGCGTTCCGAAATTGAAAGAAATCGAAAGTTACAAAGCGTCACATATGCTACTGTATTGTAGGTGCTCTTATACAATAAGAAGAAAAAATTCAAGAAAAACATTTTTAAGAAATCTGGAAAAACCACTGAAGATTTTACCCTGTTTTTTTTCAGTATATCTTAAGTTCATCTTCTCAAGTTACGTGTGTTAAGAGACTATTCTTTTAATAATAATAATAATAACACTAATAATAATAATAATAATTCACTATTATTATTATTATTATTATTATTATTATTATTATTATTATTAAGCTAAAGATTAAAAAAAAATGCCCAACCATGGGGAACAAATTCCTTAGAGTTATCTGCTTATTTTTACCTGCCCTTATTTAGATAAATGCAAAGGACAACTTAAAGAATTATTATTATTATTATTATTATTATTATTATTATTATTATTATTATTAT
>NC_089750.1:69934706-69967206 GCF_040412425.1 Macrobrachium rosenbergii
AATATTAGCTAAAAGGCTACTGAAATAGGCCAAATGTCTATAAAAAAGACCTCTATAGCAGCCCAAATAAGCACCAAATAACCTCTGAAATAGTCCAAATCTGCTTAAAAGACCTGAAATAGTCAGCGTTTGAACAATGTGACCATATTATAAAGTACCCCTGAAATAGTCTAAATCTGCTCAAAAGACCTGAAATAGTCAGCATTTGAACAATGTGCCCATATTATAAAGTACCCCGGAAATAGTCCACATCTGCCCAAAAGACCTGAAATAGTCAGCATTTGAACAAGGTGACCATATTACAAAGTACCCCTGAAATAGTCCATATCTTCCCAAAAGACCTGAAATAGTCAGCATTTGAACAAGGTGCCCATATTATAAAGTACCCCTGAGATAGTCCAAATCAGCTCAAATGACCTGAAATAGTCCGTATTTGAACATAGTGCCCATATTATAAAGTACCCTTGAGATGGTCCACATCTGCCCTAAAGACCTTCTGAAATAGTCAGCATTTGAGCAAGATGACCTTATCAGTTGCCATGCCAGTCTACAGAAATCCTTTACTAGCTGCTCTATGAGCAGGAGCCAATGCTTGCATAATGCCAGCCAAATCATAAGCAACAACTACAGAAGTCGAATCAGTCAGATCCCACTTGAATCTGACGCAGGATAAACTTGTTTATTAAAGTTCGTCTTGTGAAGATCAAGACATTAAACAAGTAGCTGATGTCTGACCAGAACAACGCCACAAGGGAAATAAGTTTTTAACTCAGGAGCGTAGCTAGTCCAACTAGTCTAACTAGCCCAACTTGTAAACAAATACTGGGAAAAAGTGGGCCATGTGGATGGTTTTACAAGTTCTGTAGTATTAAGGTATACATATGCTTTGTTTAACCCGTAGGGAGGTAGTGCCGTCAATACATCCCATGCAGTACACTGTAGTCATTACTTAAGATTCTTTGTGGCGTTCCTTCGGCCCCTAGCTGCAACCCCTTTCATTAATTTTAATGCACCTCTGTTCATATTCTCTTCTGCCATCATACTTTCCACCCTCTCTTAACAACTGATTCATAGTGCAACAGCGAGGTTTTCCTCCTGTTACACCTTTCAAACCTTTTTGTAGTTATTTTCAGTTTCAGCGCTGAATGATCTCATAGGTCCAAGCGTTTGGCCTTTGGTCTAAATTCTATATTCTAATCTATAGCTTGTTTAGAGAGCGAGAGAGAGAGAGAGAGAGAGAGAGAGAGAGAGAGAGAGAGAGAGAGAGAGAGAGAGAGAGAGAGAGAGAGAGAGAGTGGGGCGGGAACAGGTAGGCTTGCAAGCGGGCACAGGTAATGAGAAGCCTGATTACGAAGGAAGGACAGGTAAGTTCCGATTCTGAATCTTCAACTGGGTGACCTTTCCTTTCCAAAACTTCAAAGTCATGTTGATTGCGTCCTGTTACATTTCATCATGAAAACATAATAAAAAAAAACCCTTTAGGCATTTCCTGTGTTCCAGTTTAATATGTTTTACGTATCCTGATGACTTTTGTCTGTTGTTTTAACGTAACTTTTCTCTTTTTCCAATATTTTCTGATTCCGTTTCATCATCATCATCACCTCTTTGTTTCTCAATTCTTTGTATATACTCTGTACCCCTGTTCACACCTGCAGCTTCCCTAAACTTGTCTTGTGAAGTAATGAGGTTTTAGAAGTTTTTTTTTTTATTTTTAGACACTTTGCCAAATATTTCTGTTGACCGACAAAGCTTCAAAGAACACTTGAATTCTAGATCTCGTAAAAGGTGTCCCCTTGATTGCAGCAGCGGTCACGAATGCGACGATCAGATTTAAAACTAGTTTGTGTTTATGGTCACATTTTCTCTCTCTCTCTCTCTCTCGTATTTGTGTAGCAATGTCAATATAGTCATGTAAATAAAACAGATACGCATATGTGTGTATATATATATATATATATATATATATATATATATATATATATATATATATATATATATATATATATATATATATGTATATGTATGAGTATAACTTATATATGTACACACATTTACACACACACACATATATATACATATACATATACATATATATACTTACATATGTGTGTATATATATGCATACATATGTATATATATATGAGTATAACTTATATATGAACACATACATAAACATAGGAATATATATATATATATATATATATATATATATATATATATATATATATATATATATATATATATATATATATACACACACACACATGCAGGCTGCACATTTTTGCGTGCACATTATCTGACAACGAACAAAAACAGGTACGACAATAAACGTCCAGTACTCAAACGCATGGCTTTCACCTACCAAACCAAATTCTTTCCTCACGCGTCTAGACAACTTTTTGTGGTACCGTCCGAATGTCTAGGAAAGCATTCAACGCCAAATTATGTTAACTCAATTTATTTTCCATCTTTTTATGAAACTGCTTGAGATTTATAACGACAAATGGTAAAGGTTTTTAGACCTGAAACTTAGAAAAATGCAACCTAATGGCAAGCAATTGATCGCTATGCATGGAAAATGGCCACATCAATGCAATTCGGCCACTGGGAATAAATTCTGAGAATTACTTGCGCAATCAGGGAAAGATTAGTCTAGGATCTGTATGGAATTACGCTATAAGATTCCTTAGGAGAACAGTTGAAGCTAATCTCTCTCTCTCTCTCTCTGTCTTTTAAGATCTTCTCTTATCAACCCCTGCTGTGAGACTTCTCAAGAAAACAATAGAAGCCCACCTCTCTCTCTCTCTCTCTCTCTCTCTCTCTCTCTCTCTCTCTCTCTCTCTCTCGTGTTTGGAAACATAAAACTTTTTATCACAAGTAAAAATATGCCCGCTAGTATGACGTGGAATGCGTTGCATGCTTACAATAACGCAAACATTTAAAGTATGAAATACCTAGGCCCATTTGGCTATTGTTGTCACATCCTCGTTCACGATTCCTGGAAATTGGCCAGTTCCTTGTCGAGTTGAGACAGCTCAAGGAACTAGGAGTCGTGCTTGATTTCTTGCTGCTAATATCTTTAGGGATATAGAATATATCATCACAAAAGGACTAAATCAGGTCGTTAATTTTTATTCTGGAGACGAACTGACAAGTATGCACGCAATTACGAAGACACATATAAATAAATGAATAAATATATATATATATATATATATATATATATATATATATATATATATATATATATATATATATATATATATATATATATTTATACATTATAAATACATGTATGACTGATTCACGAAGGCGTGGAACGCGATGAATGTGTAAATAAAGGCAAATGCTACGAAGGTAAAAAAGAAGCAACTGAATGGTTGCCAGGCCTTTCGACACAACTAGTAAAGGACCCTTATGTCGAAAGGCCTAGCAGCCAGTCCGTTGTCTCTTTTTTCCTTTTTGGGATTTGCCTTTAAGTATACGTATATACATATATACATATATACATATATATATATATGTGTGTGTGTGTGTGTGTGTTTGGGGTTTGTGTGCGTGCTTGCTTGTTTTCTCACTCAAAACTTAGGAGACGAATTTGTCAGTTTGTCTCCCAAATAGAAATAAACGGCCTGATATGGGCCTTTGAGATATAAATTATCCCGAATCTCTTAAGACATTACGACCACGAAAGCACTCAAGCATAACTTCTAGCTCTTCGAACTGGTGTCTCAACTTGGCAATAAACTGGCTAATTTCGTAGAACTGTGAACAAGGATGCGATAACAATAGTTGAATGGGCCTAGGTATGTCATACTTCAAATATCTGTGAGAGCCAAAATATGCAACGCATTCCACTTCGTACAACGGAGCATATTTTCACTTGTGATAAATATTTTCAATCGACAGAGAGAGAGAGAGAGAGAGAGAGAGAGAGAGAGAGAGAGAGAGAGAGAGAGAGAGAGAGAGTCTTCATTGGACTAGACCCTTTACATTAAAATAACCTATTTATTTAGCATCACACAGTTGTACCCATATGCTTCTCAAACCTTTCAATATCTTTTTTAATAATAATAATAATAATAATAATAATAATAATAATAATAATAATAATAATAATAATAATAATAATAATCGCAAACACCCAGTACTAACAACCAAATTGTCACTGGTGTCATAATAATATTACTTAAATTCTTTTTTTATCTTCCACGCGTTTGACTCAGTTCGCGGTGTGCAGGAATATAGGTCTAGCCCCAGAAATCTACTTTACTCGAGAGTGGCTCTATTAGATGTCATTGTTCTTTGCCAGAAATCAGTTCATTGTCATTCCGTTCTTGCGTTCAACATTAAACTGGTCTCCCTTTCGGGTGTTCAAGCAGCCCTGGAATGAAGTGCATTTATCAATCTCCATTTGCATGAGCACTTTAAAGGGATTCATTAACATTACCGTGAGATTCTGGTCTCTGATATAATTGCTTATTTATGTTTTACGTTGTAATATAACTTTTTTTGTTTTATTTTTTCATTGATTTACATTCTAGTGTAACTTTTTTATGACTTACTTTTTTATTGATTTACATTGAATTTTCTTTAAATTCTCACTATAATGCTGTTCTTTTGCCTGTATAATTAATTATCCTTACTTGTTAGATAATTCCTACAGAATTGAGATTCTCCTTAATCTTTCGTATTACCTGTTCTCAGACTCGGGTAATATTGCAACTACTGTATAAACTTACCATTAATTTTACACCTCATCTCAACATTTGCTGGCACCACAAAAGGTTGTTTTTCCTGCATATTCATAGGCAGACCTTTCGTTCATATGATATAGGCCTAAACTCCTTTTCGATTATTATACGATAATTCAATAGGACTAGTGTTGTGGCATTTCCATTATATCTTATTATTTCGTTGCTCAGTTTTTATTTTTTTTATACATCTGGGGCATTGCTGAGTATTGTCTATTACCTCCAATTCCATTACAGTCGTATACAGTCGTAATCTATTTCACTTCTCTCATTAGTCTATTTAGTTTCCTCCTCATTCACCGTAATTCATTTCTTGTTTATTTACGTTGCCTTTTATATCCTTAGTACAGTAACTCAAGTTACAGAGGTTTACTGAAGCAAAGGAGGTATAATGGTGAACGATGAACTGCGATAATAATTAATTTATTGATAGGGTAAACAGGGCGAAACGAATAAAGACAAGGAATGGGAGAGCGTGAAAGAGAACCAACACTTAATGCAGTGTATAATAATAATAATAATAATAATAATAATAATAATAATAATAATAATAATAATAAATATTATTATTAAGCTATTATTATTATTATTATTATTATTATTATTATTATTATTATTATTATTATTATTATTATAAAAGCTTCACGCATCTAGTACCATCTATTATCCGGAAGTCTCTCGACCTGCAAAATTGCCTCCAGATATATGTCATCACAAAACGGGTCTTTGAAATGGCCGAATGACAGCAGGTGATTATAATTACCACAAAGTGTTCTAGATTCTAGGGCTGATAACCTTCTTCTTAATTACTCTCGCCTATTGTCCGATCTGGGTAGCCGAGAGCCGTACCCAACAACAACAACGTCTCGCTTGGGGCACTGGGCCATCGGAGGCGCCCGAGAAAAACTTGACGTTTTAGTGGGACCCGTCGCGGGAACTGACTTCTACCTGCCCGAGAAGAACGAGGAAGATTTTGAGACTCTAAACACATCTCTTCTCTAGGACCCCGTCTTCCTGATGTCTCCGAAAGTCCGTGATCTTTTTCAAGGTAATCTGCCGTCAGGATTTCTGGCTATAGTTCGTCCCAGCCTCGTGGCTGAGCAAAAACGCAAAATGGAAAAATGGTAACTATCCGGATGCGAACTTGGTCTACTGAGAAATGGAGGATACCAGATTCTTCCAATCTATGGTTCGTCCGTCAGCGCTATGTTGGCTGAACAAAAAAGCAAAACTGGAAAATGGTAATGGTTCCGGATGCCAACTTGGTCTACTGAGAAATGGAGGATCTCTTGCTTTTTGCGAGTTACGCCAGATTCGAATTAGGCCTAACCTCAGTTTTTCTGTTGGGTGGAGCGAGACTGGTTGGCTGGACTTGTTAGCCATGTTTTTCCTCTACCGGTCGGTCAAACCCTGTTCAGTTGCTTAGTTGAAACGCCACGTGTTTAGCGTTCCTCAATTTTATAGGTGGACTTTACATATTAAACTTCATCCTAGAGGCTATTAAGGAGAATAGCTGTCCCCGAGTGAGCAAGCGTATAGAGTAGGACTAGGGAAACGAACAAACACGAATTATTGTCTAATGTATATTAAATTCTATCATAAGATGACACAAAGCAGTGCATGGGGATGTTATAACTATGACTGACCTGTGCTTATAATCAAGATAAATACCGCCATAGAAGTATGAGCTACCTAGGAAGCAACAACAGTGATTCGTGGGACTGGTTTTCACTCGGCGCAGCAACAACATTTAGACCTAGGCCGAACAGTGAGGATAATTGAGAAGAAAACTCATCGATGCCACGTGCAAAAAGGTGTTGCAGGAAGTAACCAAAACAACAAACACGAACAATAGCCTCAGGAATTTCACAGGCTCATGTATGGAAATATTGCAGAAGGAATATTCTGTAGCTCGAGGGCGCCCCAAGACATCAGTTTTTTTTGAATGAGAGTCATATTGATAAGAATTTTATGCATTGCATTAATTAAGACTCTTATCTAAGGAATGTCATTGCAATAAGAATTCTATCCAAAAGAGAGATGGAATCAATATCTGGGGTTGACTTTGGGCCTAAGTTTTGGGCCTAAGTTTTTTCTGGGAAATCAAATTAACTGAAAATCTAAACTAGAAAAAGATATTTCATTACAATAATAATAATAATAATAATAATAATAATAATAATAATAATAATAATATAATTAATAATAATTATTATTATTATTATTATTATTATTATTATTATTATTATTATTATTATTATTATTATTATTATTATTATTATGCAGAAGATTAACCTATTCATATGGAACAAGAAGCCCACCAAAGGGGCCACTGACTTGAAATTCAAGCTTCCAAAGAATATTATGGTGTTCATTTGAAAGAAGTAACAGAAAGTGAAGGGAATTACAGAAAGAGAAAATCGGTTATTAGTAAAACAGATAAATTAACAAATTAACAAACAGATAAATAAAAATGTAGGTAAATTATTGAAATACAAGGAGAATTGTATTTAGGGTAGTAAAACATTGCTTCTTCTCTTGAACTTCTGAAGTTCCAATTACAAGATAACAATTGAGAATTTTGTGGTAACTGAACTTCAGAAAGCAGGAACAGCAATTACCCGATGAGAATACAGCAATGATAATACTTCATTAAGTAGCTTTGGCAACATTGCTGGAGGAAAGATAGCGGAATTTGTACTCAAGGTAGCCATACCCAGTAACACGAATGTTGCTGGTGAGTTTCTACTCAGAGGAGCGAGAGCTATGCTACGCAAGGAACTTCAGGGAACGCAGACTTGACTCCAAGTAGCGAAAGTGATTGCATATGAGGGGTAGTATTGGTAAATATAAGCATAATATTGAAAAGCAGCAACAGGATAGGCCTAATGGTGATTGCAGCGTCACTCGATAATGCCATGTTTAGTCCGGATAAAGGCTGATTGTTGAATATTGTGAAGAAAATGATGCATAGCAAATGAAAGATTTTACCATGGAAATGTGAAAAACAAAAACAAAACAAAACAAAAACTCACGGATGATACATCATAGCAGTAACGGCGAGGTTTTTTTCTTGGTAAATGCAGCACGGATGATTGTCTTGAATAAGGGTGAGGAATAAATGTCATAGGTTTAGCAGGTTAGTCCAAATTTCGTCTTGGCAACCACACGCCGTCCTCAGAGCGTTGTAAAAGTACATATTATACCCGGAAAAACTCCACCATAAAACTTCTGGTACAGAAAAAAAAGGAGCTTTATAAAGACGCAAAACTTGAAGAAGTGTCGAAAGGGCTCAGTCTCCCCGTGGAGAACTAAGTGACGATGACCGTTGTTCCTGTGACGACAGTCTGTTACACCAAATCAACCACTGGATCATTCGTTAGGGATGTTTGCCTCAAAAGTCACGAGTTTAGGCAACTTCAACACCCAAACTTCTTTTTTTCTGTTATTCTCCTTAGCATCACATTTCCGTATTGAAGTGATTCTGTATTCACCAACGCCTAAACTTCTTGCTTGAGCAAGTAGAGTACATGTTTTCAAACACTCATAATAAACACTCATTATAAAGGTAGGTTAACCTTTTAGTAAACCTCTCTAAAAGGTGGACAGTCTATGGACATCATTTTCCGGATGGCAACGTTTTGCCACAAAAAGTTGATGGCAATTGCCAAATGTTGGGGCTTCGTAAGCCCTCGTAATTAACCAGTCGGGCGGGTGTTTGTGTGTGTGTGCGTTTTTGTAAAAATACCTTTGTTTATTTTCCTCTTATCTCCTTCCTGAAACGTTGAAACGCCGATGATGTAGACGTTACTGAACCACTAGACCCAGTGACTAGGTCGAGAGGTGTGTACTTTCCCTATCTGATTTTAAGTGGTTTTTTTTTATCTCTTGACTCTTTACAAGGATGTTCTGGGGCTTAAGGAAACTGGTATTATAACCACTTGTCCGAGAGAGAGAGAGAGAGAGAGAGAGAGAGAGAGAGAGAGAGAGAGAGAGAGAGAAATAGGGTAATCCCAATCGGTCTAATGTTTTCTGCCAAATTCGTCACGAGTTTACAATTCGCTGTTTCTCCCAGATTTTGATACCTATAAGCAAAATTATCAGATACTTAAGATAAAAATACTAAAGAAGAACTGTTACAAGTAACTTTCGGGCATTGAAATTCTCGTTTTTTACCTCTCCATAAAAAAATGAAATAGTTTTATGAAAATTGCGAAGTTACGAAAGCTACTGAACTGGCGAAGAAGGATGAAAAACTTAACATAAAGACTTGTCATCATCCGAGAACGCTAATTGCATTACATAACCCTTGTTCTGCAGGTTATGGTGGTATTCCTCTTAACTTTTTTTTCCTTTAACTTCTGATATCTGTTAGCTTATACACACACACACACACACACACACACACACATATATATATATATATATATATATATATATATATATATATATATATATATATATATATATATATATTTTTTTATAAATATTACTGCTGTTCGCCCTCGATGTGTTTTTTGTATTTAATACCATCTTAACAAGTAGAGATTTTTCTGCGTCCGCAGTTGGTGACGTTTATCATAAAGTCTTTATTCCTTGAATATTCTTTGGTAAGGTTAATTACCCTTAACTGGCGACCTTTGATTAATTAACGTCTGTCTTTGAGGTTAACTCTTGGCTTCAAGAGGCAGGTTACGTGTATTCTTGGCCTGCAGGGCCGTGCAACTTTACGTAAATTAGCCAATAACTGATCAGCCAAGACACACACGTAACAATATATATATATATATATATATATATATATATATATATATATATATATATATATATAAACACTAAGTTCAAAAATAAAAATCTGTGACGTGACATCGATAGACTAACCACAATGATTACATTTGAACCAAGCAAGTAACTCCGTTCAGATAAATATATATACTACGCACAGTGCATTTGCATGCTGAAGCTTAAGCACTCACCTCTTCAGGGCATTCGTGCACACACACACACAGAGAGAGAGAGACTATAGCTGAAACACGAAACTGCCCCAACGCGGAATATTCCCCAGCCCTCTGAAACGAAAGTCCTCACACTAGCGACCTTTGCATATCCGAAGGAAAATTACTGAACGAAATAACTAAGGAACTTTTACCAGAAGACTGCGATCAAGAACTCGTCTCTCTTTTCCTTGTTTCATCTCATTTTGTCTCCTGTAATACATGACGACTCGTCCGAACGAGTTACTCACGAGTTATTCAAACAGCCATGGCGCGAGTTTTTCGCGCAAGGGACTAGAAATTATATATGATTTTCTAAGAAGCCATTAGTAAGCGAGTGAAAACGTGGAAGAAACGTTTCATTTTTTAGTACTGGCGCGTATCTTGATGCACACACGAGTTACTGTATTACAGAAGTTAATAACGGTGATACGACGCTGCAACGTCAGAAAAGTTTAAAAATTGGTCTTGGGAGAAATGTGAACAGTTTATAATTGCGAAGAAATGTTAAATTAAATTGGTCTCAGTATTCGGCAAGCTAAATTTAGCCACATGTTTGTTTTGTGTTGATTTATGAAGATATCAATAAATCATCCAATACTGTATTCATTTAGTATCGTTATCTATTTATGTTTTGTACTTTCTGAATTCCGTGTCACTCTTAGCAGTAATAAATACAGTGGGTGAAATGACAGTCATAAGATGGTAATTTCTGAAAAAAAAAAAACTCTCACAAATATACCGATTTTGGATGCACAGCAATACATATCTTTAATTAACCAGCTCTTGGAAACATCAAATGTAGTACTATTGAAAATTAAAAAAAATAGTACTAATGGACATCATCTCTATAGAATATTTAAAAAAAAATGGTGAGTGTCTGTCAACAGTCTTTCCCATTCAAATATCTCATTCAGCATTAAATATATTCCAAAGGCAATACTTCGCATGATATACTTACGATTCTTGTGAGGGCACTCAAAAACTTGGCTTTGACCTACCTGACCCACCCAGTCAGGTGGGTCGATTTTACCATAATAGCTGATTCCCTGTGGTTGGGTGTCAAGGCTCACAGTAGGCAGATGACACAGTTAACAACAGGGCTGTTTGAGAGTTAATTTGGGAGGCTTAGAACGTTGTGTTCATTGTTGACTGTTCAGCCTTGTACATATTTTTATGAAATCGTATAAAAACAAGCTGTGTTCAATGCTGACTGTCAGTCCTTGAAAACATAGGTTGGCGAAGAGGGTATCTCAGTCATGAAACTACCTTTATGTTGCGAATCTCACATTGTATCAATATTCTGTTTGAATGTTAGCATCTTATCTGGATTATTGTAAATATCTCGATTAAAACGTAACACGTATTATTACGGAAATAGTTGATGGTTGTTTCTATTTCTGAAATACAATCACAGTGTTTGAGAAATCTAAGTCACATCATAGATTTGTGGCCCTGAAATTTGAATTTCGAGTGCTTAGCCTGTTCATATATATATATATATATATATATATATATATATATATATATATATATATATATATATATATATATATATTATTGATAGATAGGTAGATAGATAGATGGACAGATAGACAGACAGATAGATAGATAGATAGATAAGAAAACAATTCGACGCAAATGAAACTAGACCATATGATGCGTTCTATATCTTGTTTTTGAACACGCCAACATCCATTAGACATACGCAGCCCTTTCGCCACGCCTTTTTGCGCTAAATGTTAACATGTCTGGTTGACATTTGGCTTAAAAATGGCTTGTTATATTGAAGGTGGCGACACAGGCACCCCAAATTTTTTTTTTTTTTGCCGGTCACTTTATGTAAATCTGTACAATTTTGTTTCAGTTCCCGTTCGTGCGTCTGCTCTGTAGTAATGATTATTGCAAGAATTATTTTTCCCTGGCAGTGAGGCAATACGCCGTTAGTCTGCAAACGCAAATTGTGTGAAGATTTTTCTAACATTGAAAATTATGTTATTCTACTTACAGTTAGGTCTAGATATTCTTCTTCATATGAAGCCTATTATTCTACTTATACAGTTAGGCCTAGATATTCTTTTTCATGTGAAACTTGTTATTCTACTTACAGATGGGTCTAGATATTCTTTTTCGAATGAAACTTACACATATTCTACTTACAGATAGGTCTAGATATTCTTTTTCAGCTGAAACTTATACATATTCTGCTTACAGATAGGTCTAGATATTCTTTTTCAGCTGAAACTTATACATATTCTACTTACAGATAGGTCTAGACATCCTTTTTCAAATGAAACTTATACATATTCTACTTAGAGATAGGTCTAGATATTCTTTTTCAAATGAAACTTGTATTATTCTACTTACAGATAGGTTTAGATATTCTTTTTCAGCTGAAACTTATACATATTCTACTTACAGATAGGTCTAGACATTCTTTTTCAAATGAAACTTATGCTATTCTAATTACAGATAGGTCTGGATATTCTTTTTCAACTGAAACTTATTATGTTCTGCTTACAGACAGACCTAGATATCCTTTTTCATATGAAACATGTTATGCTTCTTACAGATTGGTCTAAATATTTTTTTTTCATGTGAGACATATTATTCTACTTACAGATAGGTCTAGACATTCTTTTTCATATGAAACTTGTATTATTCTAATTAAAGACAGGTCTAGATATTTTTTTTATATGAAACTGATATTATTCTGCTTACAGATAGGTCTAGACTTTCTTTTTCATTGAAACTTATATTTTTCTACTTACAGAAAGGTCTAGATTTTTTTTCATATGAAACATATTATTCTACTTACAGATAGGCCTAGATTTTTTTCATATGAAACTTATTCTACTTACAGACAGGTCTAGATATTCTGTTTCATATGAAACATATTCTAATTACAGATAAGTCTAGATAAACTTTCTCATATGAAGCTTATATTCTGCTTACAGATAGGTCTAGACATTCTTTTTCATATGAAACGTCTATTATTCTACTTACAGATACGTCTAGATATACTTTTTCATATGAAACATATCATTCTACTTTCAGATAGGTCTAGATATTTTTTCATATGAAGCTTATGTTATTCTACTTACAGATGGGTCTAGATATTTTTTCATATGAAACTTATATTATTCTATTTACAGATAAGTCTAGACAATCTTTTTCATATGAATCTTCTATTATTCTACTTACATATAGGTCTAGATATACATTTTTCATATGAAACTTGTATTATTCTACTTACAGGTAAGTCTAGATATTCTTTTTCAAATGAAACTTCCGTTATTCTACTTACAGATAGGTCTAGACATTCTTCTTCATCTGAAACTTATATTATTCTAAGTAAATAGACGAGAGCAATAGGATATACTATTGGTATTCCCCAGTTAAAATGTTGTTTTAGACCTATAGATGAAGCCATCCTTATCCCTTGCCTGAATGAGACCAGCAGGTTGAGTGAGGTGTAAATGGGAATCAGAGGCTTGTGTGGACCGCCTTGGTTCGGGCCAACTAACCGGGCAGCTAAGGCTTACGTTTCTATGTCAGACCTGGTCTTTCTTTACCTGTCTTTTAGGTCAAGCCTTTTTTTTTTACCTGTCATAAAAAAATAGCTTGGTGTTGTCAAGTCTGGAGGAAGAAACAAGGAAATCTCTCTCTCTCTCTCTCTCTCTCTCTGGGTGTTTACTAACTCGGCAACATCTCTCCCAGAAAAAATTAAATATTTAGAGAATCTCTCTCTGTTAAATTTTTTATTCAACCATCAAAGAACTTTCACCAAAATATATCCCATTCATCATCTCTTCACCTTTCACGTTTCGCTAGTTATTCAATTTCCTCCTGCTTCACCTAATTCCACTTACCAAGGATTTCTGGTCATCTGTTCCTTAGACTTTTTCCTTTCTTCTCCAATTACCTTTTCCGTATTTTTCCTCATCTATGTCACCCATGACTAAAGTCCAGGTATGACGAACTTAGAAAAACTTGCGGCCCTCATAGGCCAAGGTTCTATCAAGTTACTTTTGCAGTTAAGTGACTGAAATTAATTTGTGGGTTTTGTGACACGATTTTAGAATCCACCTTTAAAAATGGAGGGACTTATTCATTTTAAATTTGACTATACTTGATGTCTAACTGGATGTTTATGTGGTCATGTCAATGTCTGTAGTCTTGAAATTTAGTTTCTCTCTAAAGAAAGACCCTATATATATATATATATATATATATATATATATATATATATATATATATATATATATATATATCAACAACAGTTATTAAGATGCGCAACAACATATCCACATTCAAACATGTCGGAAACAAAACGGTGCTACTTTGGCTTGTTATCTACGAGGAAAAAACATCTACACCGTACTCATTTTTAACCCCCGTATGGTAAATATAAAGTAGACGGCCGCACGAAGATATCGTTTATTAACAAAATTTGTCGACCACACAGTGTAGAAATGGGTAATACTTTGATCCCCAAGGTGCTAGTACTAAACAAGGCGTCCCAAGGAGCTTCCGCTATGTTCAGTGCTAGCACCTCGGAGGTGAATCTGACAACATGAACAAGAAGCAGTAAATTTTCAAAAAATATCTACATAGTAAAACATAATAATACATTTATAACAGAGAAAATGTAATTGAAATATTAAAAAAAATGCTATTAATTATATTCTAGCAACAAGCAGTGTACGTCGCTTACTATAGTGTTGCATTATGGGCAACAAGGAATTATGGGTAATACGAGCCGTACACTCTGCTATTGCTTAATGGTTAACCAGTTACGCTCCCCCTGCATTTAGAAAAGCTGATCTTTTTTTTTAAATTACGCATTGTTAATGGTTACTGCAGTTCAAAAATGAACGTGAGAGGTGTAACCAATCGGCGACGCTCCCGAAAACCAAGTCTGACATCGGTGTAATAACGGTATCGACGGTTATAAAGGTGTACATTTTTAGTACCGGTGAGGACTGTTCTTCCAGAACCAAAGAGTGTTTATCCTTTGTTTTTAGCGAGTCTCGAACCATTTTGACCTAAATTTCTACAGGAAATCAGCAATTTTAAATGGAAGGCTCATCTATCAAGTCTAAGAATAATGGTGGACGACAGTGTAAAGTGAATGAAACTACAACTGGCAATTCGGCTCCTGATTCAGGTAAGGCTAATAGGCCTAGGCCTAGTAGGCTTACATAACGGTTGGTTTAGTTAATATTTTCAAAGTGACGTGTTGGAGTGAGATAGGTTAATGCAGAGTATATTCCTGTATTTCAGTATATGATTTACATCGGCCTAGGTCAGTTTAGCTGGCGAAGCTTCGGTCAGGATGGACCTGGTTCCTTTGGGTAGGCCTAGGGATGTTAGGTTAGGATATTTCAATGTATTTCGCTGTAGTTTTTGTATTTACTGAAAACTATTTAGTGTATATATATATATATATATATATATATATATATATATATATATATATATATATATATATATATATATATATATATATATATATATATATATATATATATATATATATATATATATATATATATATATATATCTAAAGTAATATTTTCTCATTTCGACTTAACTTCTACATCGACATCAAGAAGAATATGTGATGCAAACAATGATATTGCAGTTCTTAAATTTAAATGACTGTGCTGTTTTCTGGTCCAACAAATGACAATTAACTACAACAGACGAAAAATATGTAACCTTTTATCTCGTTGCACCAGAAAGTAATATACAAAGCTGTACGCACAATAAACAACACCTCCACTTGCAACGGGTTTAACGGGTCACGTGACCCAGTGAGCGATTCCGATTTAGCTCGTAAGTTAACTACGTACTATTAATATATGTAATGGATATTAAGAATCTCGTTGACGAATATGTAAAATAAAACGAGCAGTTTGTTTCTCAAACCATGCGTTAGCAGGGCGTAATAAAGTTTCATAACTTGTTTCGTAGACTGTAAACCGTTTTTAGTTTCCTGAAAAGAAAACTGTTGTGCAGGCTTTTTTTCCGACCGCACTTTTTATGTCCGCCCTCAGATCTTAAAAACTACTGAGGCTAGGGGGCTGCTAATTGGTAAGTTTATCATTCTCCCTCTAATCATCAAACATACCAAATTGCAGCCCTCTAGTCTCGGTAGTTTTTATCTTATTTAAGGTTAAAGTTAGCCATAATAGTGCTTCTGGCAATGATATAGGATAGGACCACCGGGCCGTGGTTAAAGTTTTATGGGCCGCGTGTCACACAGCATGCCGGGACCACCGAAAAATAGATCTATTTTTGGTGTCCTAGATTATACGCTGTAGAGCCTATACAGAAAACTCGATTGCGCCGAAGAAGCAACGGCGCATTTTATACTTGTTTGTGAGCGTGTTCTACTGTCGCAGAGAAAAAATAGTACTAGTTGCGTATCAGCGCTACCGCACAAATACTTATCATTTAAACGCCGATACATCAGCGTGCAGTGGTGGAAAGTATCGAAGTCTCTTCCTAAGGGCGGTAAAGAAGAAGAAAAAATTACCGGTTCCTCCACGAACTGCGGTGAGGTTTTTGTCGAAACCGTTAAACCTTCATCACTGTTGGCATTATTGAGGTTGTTTATTTACCGAGAGCAACATGAAGGAATAAAAAGCGCCCCCTTTCTCGTGGAGACTTGCTCTCTCTCTCGTATGTACATTTATTTATTTTTTATTTATTTATTGTTTTATTTATCGAATACTACCGACTGGTTATCATTGTACGTAGGCCAAAGGACCAGGCTCGAATCCCTGTCAGGGCAAGTGCCTTTATCAGTTATAATTCACCTTGGGTGT
The DNA here is from genome assembly GCF_040412425.1 of Macrobrachium rosenbergii. Lineage (NCBI taxonomy): Eukaryota > Metazoa > Arthropoda > Malacostraca > Decapoda > Palaemonidae > Macrobrachium > Macrobrachium rosenbergii. The sequence goes on from NC_089750.1 coordinate 69,951,291, forward strand.
AAGTTAATTGCTTAGTGAATTCGATATTAAACGACATTAGTGGCTTATATCTGTGACATATTTATATATATATATATATATATATATATATATATATATATATATATATATATATATATATATATATATATATATATATTTCTGTACATATAGTTAGATATATATACACACATATATACTGACACACATACATACATACATGTACACTAATACCTCCAAAACCACACTTGGACTGACTTAAATGAATGAACCGGTCTTGTGCTACGTAGTGAAACTTTTCCTTTTCTCTCTCTCTCTCTCTCTCTCTCTCTCTCTCTCTCTCTCTCTCTCTTCCTATTTTTGCTATGCAAATCCGGCTCTCGCTCTCTCGCCGCTTGCGACCTTTCCGCCCGATAGCGCGCGCGCACGTCGCACCGCCTATATCTGGTATAGTGTCGCTTAGCCCATATGGTGCTATATACAGGTCGCTGGGACAAAATACAATACTTCTGACGAATCTCTTCTAACGTCTGCAGTTTATTTATGATATATATTTGTGGCGGTTAAGGAAAATGGTGTTATACTTGTGTTGTGGAAAATATATTTGTGTATATTCATGTAGATAAGTACACGCACAAACTGTGTATATACATACACATTATGATCTCAATTCGTAGACTAGTATACTTATATACAGTAGTTACGTGCACACACACGCACGCGCGCACGCACACACACACATACACACACCCACATATAAACACATATATATAAATATATATATATATATATATATATATATATATATATATATATATATATATATATATATATATATATACAGTATATATGTGTATATATACACGTACATACAGTAGACAAACATATATATAATTTATATATACACATATATGTGTATGTGTGTTTGTGTGTGTGCATGTATGAATGTATATTAGTCTATGAAACGTGACCACACCTTTCCTGGTTACTTATTTTAGAAGATAACGTATTTCCTGCCATCACTTTGGCAAGCAGGTATCGGGAACATGCGTTCTTAACATGTCACTGACAGTCATTGAAAAAAAAAATTGTCCTTTTGCCCTTGCAATGCGTCTTTGCAATGTCAAGATGAGCTGGGAACTCCTTCGCACTATCTGTCAGCGTCCTTTCATGACAGGGCACTAGATTACTCCGAAGCCAGATAAAGCGATAAATAAATAAATAAGGGTAACGGGCAGAAAACTGGACGCTTAAATCTGCTTCTCGTATCGGCAGTCGGATCTTTAACCTCATACCTGTAATTAACTGCAATCTTCATAATCTGAGTCACTAAGCATTAATATCCGTTTTCTAAGGTAGGCATTATCACGTGAAATTCAAATTTATCTTCGCGCAAACTCAGGTTTTTCTTTTTTTTTTTATGTGAGAAGTCGACTGAGGACAGTTTGCCACAAATTTAGTGAGGAGTGTTGTACGTCAAACCTTTCATAAGTCTTGACTCCTGTGATATAACGCATGCGTCCCAGTAAGGGGGTAGTGCCGTCAGTGAGCCTCATCGGTTGCACTGCAGGCAGTACTCAAGGTTCTTTCCAGCGTCCCTTAGGCCCCTAGCTGCGGCCCCTTTCATTCCTTTGACTGTCTCTCCGTTCATATTCTCTTTCTTCCGTCTTACTTTCCACCCTCTCCTATCAATTGTTTCATAGTGCAACTGTGAGGTTTTCCTCCTGTTACACCTTTCAAACCTTCTAACTGCCAGTTTCCCTTTACTGTACTTCCGTCCATATTCTCTATTCCGTCTTACTTTGCACCCTCTCCTGACAATTGCTTCATAGTGCGACTGCGAGGTTTTCCTCCTGTTACACCTTTCAAACCTTCTTTACTCCCAGTTTCCCTTTCAGCGCTGAATGACCCCATAGGTTCCAGCGCTTGGCATTGGCCTAAATTTTCTATCCCATTCACCTCAACGAATGCGTCAAAAAAAACTTTTTTTATTCTCCAGTCTCACGATGATCTATGTCGTGAGGAAGATAGAGATCGACGAATCTCTCACACACACACGCACACACACGCACACGCACACACACACACACAAGGAAAAGGAAATCAATATATGTATCGTGATAACGCATTTTTGAAATTACGGGTACAAAGAAAGACACAGATTTGCCGCGTAACTTGAGGTTACAGTTTCAGCGGAAAGATGTTGGAGATTTGAATAATGATTCCGGTTCTCGGCCTGTGAAATTATGACCCCTTGTCTATCGCTGCAATTATTATAATTATTATATGTTACAAGAACTTTGAGATACCTGCAGTATGTAGCACATTATCGTAAGTTGTAACAGGAGCTTCTTCTTCTTCTTCTTCTTCTTCTTCTTCTTCTTCTTCTTATTATTATTATTATTATTATTATTATTATTATTATTATTATTATTATTATTTTATTTTATTTTTATTTTTATTATTATTAATGTAAGACACCTGCAGTGTGAGATGCAGATTATTGTTATTATTATTATTATTATTATTATTATTATTATTATTATTATTATTATTATTATTATTATTACTTGTGTGCTGATACCAGCAAATAATGACGGTAATATAAGAGAGAGTCGGTAGGTTCAAAATTTCATTTTTAAAAGATTTCCACCTAATGAACAAAATCCTGATAATGCTCATTGCCTAAATATTATCCAAAATAAAAATAACAACAAAAACAACAACAACAACAATAATAATAATAATAATAATAATAATAATAATAATAATAATAATAATAATAATAATAATAATAATAAATAATTTTCAAAGGTCAGTAGTAACTGAGACTTGATATATTTTTGGCTGATTTTTTTTTTTTTTTTTTTTTGCAAAGTGAAAAGGTTTGAATTGGGAGAAAAAAAATTTGACAGAATAATGAGTGAACAGTCAAAGCTTTAAACAGATCATACATAATTCGCAGTGCACTTTCAACAAGGATTTTTGCAATACTCAGCAGTCGAGCAATTGAGATACCATCTGTTTTTTTTTTTTTTCTTACTTTACTCTCAAACATGGAAATCTTTTAATGCGTCAATAGCGTAATAAATAAAATAAATAAAGGAATAAAAAAAAAAAAAAAAACAGTAGATACAGCGATGCGAAGCTCAAAAATTAAACGACTGAGATATGATCATTTTTTCTCGCCAAAAAGAAAACTTTTACTGCGTGAATAAATAAATAAATGAATATAGATGAATAAATAAAAAATAAATGAATAAACAAGTAAAAAAGAAAAAAACAGCATTGAAAAACATTCAGTTCACTGAAGCTATTTTCAGTGCCTTGCCAGACGCACGATCAATCACTGTTTTCCAAAAGGTTTTCACTTTTCGCCCAAATTAGTTTCCACATCGATTGACTTCAATTTTGCCGACAGAATCCTGATTTGCAAACCCGCAAAACTACCGAAAGGTCAGTGCTTACTCAGTACTGGTCTCACCAGTTCTCAAATTGAATCTTGCTACTGCGTAAAGGTCTCCAAAGGTCAGACGAATCTCTCTCTCTCTCTCTCTCTCTCTCTCTCTCTCTCTCTCTCTCTCTCTCTCTCTCTCTCTATTTCTTTTCACGGTCCCCTGCTTCGTTACTGGGGGAAGGGATCGTATGTTTATGTCGATGGACGTGTGATGTCTCACTTGAGACGTTTGATGTTTTTTTCTCTCTCTTTTTTTTTTTTGGGGGGGGGCGCCTTTCTTCAGCCTTGGTGGTCATTTATTCCTCTGGATTTTATATCTGTGTCGAATTTCACTTATCAAGTGATGACTTAAATTTAAATTCCTTCAGACTACCATACTTTCTCTTTACGCATACACACACATATATATATATATTACATTACATATATATATATATATATATATATATATATATATATATATATATATATATATATATATATATATACATATACACATACTATACATATGCACACACAAACACACACACAGACACATATCTATATGCGTATAAAAATTTTCGTATTTAGTACATGCATGTTTATACACCTACATGCATAGTATGACTGTATGACTGATCAATTCATGTACAAATGCGATCTTCCTTCAAAATGTTGCCTATCTAATCTCCTACAACTTTTTACCCAATATCATTGATATATACCTCTGAAAGCCCCGGAATCCGAAATGGAAAGAAAAAGAGGTTTTCCTTCCCTAATGGGGTTCGAATCCACTGCGAAAGCACGAGGCCAGCTAAATCCACAAAAACGAGGAACCCGCAGTGTCTGGGACACTTCCCTAACCATTCTGAACACCTATTTGAGGAACGCTTTAAAAACTGAATAGAGACTAAATTAAAAATAGATATTCTTTAGAACCAACGTTCGTTAGAGGACATGAAATGAGCGTTTATCTGTTACACCGCTGTTAAGGTACATCAAAGTGGTTGAACGTGACTGGAAGGTTCCTCAAGCCTTGGTCTGAGGTTCCTGAACCACGAATTATTACTAGCTGGTGAAGCTGGCGCTATAAAAGTGGAGAGCTGTTTTTGTGCATGAAATTCTGAAACCTGAAAGATTTAAGGGAGGGATCATGTCAGCCTTCTAGGAGCAAGGCTTTCCGGCGGTAGTAAAGTGAACGTTTGTTAAGATTAACGGAAAGAATGTTTGGATTCATTCTAAACATTTCCCGGCAGTAGCAAAGTGAACGCTTGTTAAGATTAACGGAAAGAATGTTTGGATTCATTCTAAACATTTTCAGGATCCTGGCTGAGAGAGAGAGAGAGAGAGAGAGAGAGAGAGAGAGAGAGACTCCTCTTGATACATCGAAGGAAAAACTAGGAAGTGACCCAAACGAACCGTGCATGACGTACTAATTATAGAACGCTGCAAAAGTCTCTTTTCAAACCTTTTAAACCTTCACTGAGGATAATTCCATTTCTAATGCATTATTTTCATTGTGACATCTGCAACAAAGATCTTCTCCTTCTTCTTTGCTTATCGTGGTAAGGAAAACAAGCCGCTGTCAAATTTGGAATTCGAGTGTTCTCGCTGTCCGTCTGGAAACCGGTTCTGGAGTATACTTCCTCCAAACACTACGACCAAGATCATCACTTTTAACAGCATTGTAACGAGTCTTTGGGAGAAAAGAATTCACATTCTGGTAGGCAACTCTGGCCTCTTTGCAACTCCTATTTGTTTAAAATGCCATTTTATAATTCAGAATTAAATATTCTACCTAATTCAGTTTTATATTCTCGAACCTCTCAAGTGTACGATCTGGTTAAATCCGGCTCTTACTGAGGCAAATTTGCCGCCTTCTAATCGCAGCGCGCATGACCGTGGCCACGGCATGACCCACTACTACAAGGCAGGTCGGCCAGACAAGTGATTAAGAATGAAGCACCCGAGTCGACCGCGCATAGTGAGCAACGGCCCATGATTTACAGGTTGTAAACCAAGGAGAGTTAAATATTTAGTTCTCTTGCAAATATTCATAGGTTACTTGAAGACAAATTTATTTTCATTTGTTGAAGTCTGAGGCATTCTGAGTCGTCTTCATTACAGTTTACGTCAAGATACTGTTTCAAACAATAGAAATATAAAGTTCTTACCCTCGCTAACGATAGAACAATTAACTTCAGTCGTGACATATGAGGCAGTATCTTTTAAACAAAATAACTGATACCGATAAGTAATCAGGTTAGTGGTAGACAACCATTAAAAGAAGTTAATACAAAACTGAAACTATTAATGCAAAGACGAAGGATCGTCGAATGTTCTGTTGTATCGACATGCTAGTCGTGCGTCGGGCCTGCGATGAGCCCGCACGAGGCAGCGTGATGCTTAGCCTACATTGTGTGACGAATTTCCCCTTCAGTGATGATCATTTTCTTCCAACTGACATTTCTCCACTTCTTAATCATGTGCCGCTTTTTTTTCGACTTTTCTCATATTGCTGTTATATCGGCATATCACGAATGGAGGAAAAAAATGGGTAGGGCGAGTCAAGTACCCTATGATGATTATTATTTTTTTTTAATACCTCTTCCTATTTCCACGTAACGCTGTAGCTTAGATATAGCCTCGATATGCATCAGTATTCCCTGTATCATTAGACTCATTGTAATGCTTTTAGAATCATTCCAGTGTTTCACGCGTCATTTTTCGTACTTCATTAGTCTCAAATTATTATTTCATTAACCTCGTTTTATTGCTTCATTAGAATTATACCGTCATTTCAACAAACTCGTTTTACTGCTTCATTATAATGTTTCGTTAACTCGTTCTACTGCTACATTATACTGTTTCATTAAACTCGCTTAACTGCTTCTTTAGACGCATGTTACTATTCAATTAAACTCGTTTCATTGCTTCATTAGACTCATTTTGTTACTGGTGATAACTAGAAACGTAATAAACGCAATGTATATTGTTGATGCGCCTTTCCAATTGATGGTTGAAACCAGTGATCCACATAAACGTAAATTATTGAGTAAACGAATCAAAACGGTCTGTAGTCCAGAGGTGCTCTGGCTGAAGTTCAATCCATCGTAAGCTGCGTTTGCGTTAAAGGGATCGAAACGAACCGGGTTCGATATGAGCTTCCTGCTCCAGGTTGTCGAGCAGGAAGCTTTCGCCTCTGAAGCTGTTTCTGTGCAAATTCTCGGAAGAAAAAAAACCCGCTCGCTATATTCCTGAAGGGAAATAAGTTCTTGTGGTACATGAAGTGGTAATAACATTAATCTCCCAGGCGAAAGTGTCGTCGACGTAGAGTTAAGCAAACGTCAGGGTGTTTCAAAAGTTTTCCTCCAAATTTGAGGTAAAGGATGGTGGAAAGGTGTTGCCAGGTAACTGATGTTAATTCTGAAATGATGAGCGGTGAGTTTTTTATATGGCTCCATTCCCCAAAGCTAAAATATTTTGGTACGTCTGATTTTTTTTTTTTTTATTTAAATGTTACAGTTTGCGTCTTGAAAACTTGACGCCGTGAGGCTTCTTGGGACTAGAATGAGCCGAGACTTCGATACTTTGTAAATGAATGATTTTGAAAGTTTTATGTTCTATATTTTGCATTTAACGTTTCTAGAATGACCCGTTCACAAATTTTGCTCTCTCGTAATTAAAGTTTATAATTGTTCCTGAAAATTCTGATCTGATATCTAAACACGGGTGTTTCCTAGACAGTGACCCCAAGGCTTTTAACCCTGTATGTATCCACCTTTGCGGCGTGTTTAGTACAAGCCCGTTGAGGACTCGTAAAAACATAAACAAAAGACTGTAAGTATAAAGATAATGACCCCCAAGAAATATTAGTCCTAGATAACGACCCCCGAAAACCCTTGGGGGTCACTATCTAAGACTATCCCGGAAAATTATATGCAGTTCACTTTAAATTCTCAGCCAGACGTCTAGATTTTAAACTGCTATCCTGCACATAGCTCTAAAAAAAAATTCATAATTCTATTTTTATATGAAGATCATATTCGTGTAAAGCATTTAGTCCTATAAAAATCAAAAAAGCCGAAATAAACTAAAACTATAAGAATTTTGCTCAGGTGAATAGCAGTCATAAATGTCGAAAACTTATGAAAGAAAAAAAACTGAAGCATAGCACATTAAATTTGGACCCTGCACGAGACTATACTAAGCTTTTCAACTCCCTGTTGTTTTTCTTTCCTGAGACGAGGAAGTGTGGAGTCCAAGACTGGCAGATGGAAGGAGATCCTTTCGCAATAAAAAAAAAAAAAATCCATTAAATAAAGGAGAGAGGATAGTCGGTATTTCCATGACCACAAACACGCCAGGGTCCTGCTTGCGGCGTGACGTCATTTGAGAATTGTCAGTGAGGCAGTCAAAACCGCTCCTGTTGACGAGAGCCCTGGAGTAAGAGACGCTTCTCTCTCTCTCTCTCTCTCTCTCTCTCTCTCTCTCTCTCTCTCTCTCTCTCTCTCTCTCTCTCTTACGTGCATACGCTTATAGGTTACCTAATGTATATATGTGCTTATGCTCGTGATCTGAACGTGATATTAATAAAAATCTATCGTATACTTATGATCTTAGATGGCATATCTGATAAACTGTCGAGAGAGAGAGAGAGAGAGAGAGAGAGAGAGAGAGAGAGAGAGATGAGATGCAAGTTAGATTCTTAAAGTAATTTTGATAAACAAGAAACAGTAGATGAAGGAAATATGAGTTAGATTCTCATGGTAATTTTGACAAACAAGAAACAGTAGATGAATGAAATATAAAGCATTTTAAAAAGTAGTCTTATCCGACTATTTTTAAGTCCTTCTTTCCTGCGAAGTGTTGAAAGGGGTGTAGGATAAATTGTCGAAAAAAAAGGTGTTTAGTGTGATGAAATATCTGCATTAGAATAACTCCCAGGTGGACAAAAGTTAAGTATACCTTAGTTTAACCAGACCACTGAGCTGATTAACAGCTCTCCTAGGGCTGGCCCGAAGGATTAGACTTATTTTACGTGGCTAAGAACCAATTGGTTACTTAGCAACGGGACCTACAGCTTATTGTGGAATCCGAACCACATTAAACCGAGAAATTAATTTCTATCACCAGAAATAAATTCCTCTAATTCTTCATTGGCCGGCCGGAGATTCGAACGCGGGCCCTGCAGAGTGCTAGCCGAGAACGGTACCGACTAGTCCAACGAAGAACTGCGTCCCAGGTGGACAAACTGTGGTACAGTAAAACATACACAAAAAGTAATTTTTAACGTTTCGATACCCGTATTCATGTGTGTAACATTCAGTACTTTCCGCAGCATGCTGTACCAGTGAATTCGTTTGTGAACTTCAGTGTATGGAGGCATATTTGTATAAGTCTTTCCGTGCTGAGTAACAAATCGAATGTACCCGTTTATTCATATGTATATGTGCATCCCTTCTCATGCAGCATATTATACAAATAAATAAATCGGTTGTACATCTCTGTAAATTGTGTAATCTGTATACATTCATCTCTATGTATATAAGCAGTTTGTATACATTCATGCGTTCATATTGCATTCTGTATCAGTAAATGCAGCCCACTCGACTGAAATGCCAAAATACAGGTCATAACGCAGATGCAGGAAATGACCCGCAGTTTCACTAAATCGTATGCGTGACCTTTCAAAGTGACCTCACTCGGCCTGACACCCAGTCATCAACGTCACGGTCACGCGTCAGGTCAGTTGAAAAAAACATATAAAAAAAAAAAGAAGAACGAGGAAGGCAATTATTATTCGGGTAGCCCAGGTGTGAAATGAATTTGTAAATATGTTTCGGAAACTTTTGTGAGGTAAAAGGCAAGGTTAAGAATATAAACGATGATTTAAATGAAGAAGGTAAAAATGCGAGGTTGATGGTGTAAAGCTTATTCTGTTTTGTTACACTGTAATTCTTCAATAATATTCAATGCAATGAGAGTGAGAGTCTATTTAGAAAAGGAAATTTTGAATATACAAATGATGATTTAAATGAAGGAGGTAAAAACGCAAGGTTGATCTTGACAAGCTTATTTCAGTGTTATTAATATTTTGTTTTGTTACAGGTTTAGCTTCTTCACTTCAGCAATATGTAATGCAATAAAAGTGGATGGTGTGTCAAAAATAAACTTCATTTTTTCTTTCCGGATCTAAGCGTTGGAAAACCCGGTGGGTTTTTTTTCATTTGGCAAATGAAAGGGTTTAAGATACACTGCCAATAACTCGATATGCCATTGCAAATGACCGATCGTTTGAGTGTTCTTTTCGAAATGGATTTAAAAAGAAACTTCCTATTCAATATAATTCTATATTTTAATCCAAGGAATGTAAAGTCTCTTTCATGTTCATATTTGATGAATTTTTTTTTTTATTATTATTATTTCCATTAACTCTTATTTACGTTGCCGCTTGAATGAGAGTCTGAGTGCATAGAAAATAAGTAATAACAGATATGTAATTCTTTTATTGTTATAAGCTGTCGACTTTCAATTTCCGTCCAAGACTGAAGAATGCTGACAATGAATATAATACTGAACGTTTATAGGCTGTTAATCTTATGAGGTCATGACCCTATCTTTTTATCCCAGTAAAATTGTTTTTTGTCCCACCGACCTTGGACTGCATACGGATATTGGGTTTCCCATTCAGTCAAGTCTCTCTCTCTCTCTCTCTCTCTCTCTCTCTCTACACACAGACACACGTGTGCATATAGAGTATATATATATATATATATATATATATATATATATATATATATATATATATATATATATATATATATATGTGTGTGTGTGTGTGTGTGTATATATATATATAATATATATATATATATATATATATATATATATACATATACTGTATATGAGTGTGTGTATATGTATATATATAAATATATATTATATATACAGTATATATGTGTGTGTGTACATATGTGTGTGAAATGAAAACTACACAAAAGCATGTATGAAATATGCAAAAAAAAAAAAAATCAGTAGTTTGTCCCTATACACACAATACATGCAAGCGCGCATGCATATAATTATCTTAAATATCCACGCCCTCAAAAAGCGCACATATCATCCAGAAAGGTGACAACTTCGTCCACGAGATTAATTGTTTTTCAACACCGCTGTTTTTACCTTTGCTTCATGAAAAATAAGAGAATAATTTGGAAAATGAAAGTATCAGATAACCTTCCAGTTTCAAAGTGATTTATGACCTGTTCAAACATATAAGAAGGATATTTAATTCTCAAACATATAAGAAGGATATTTAATTCTCAAACATATAAGAAGGATATTTAATTCTCTCTCTCTCTCTCTCTCCTCCAAAAGCATGCTTGGCCACCTACCGTGGTATTGTTGATACGATTTCATCTCAAAACTGCTCCGTCATTACCTTACTTATAATTCATGGGGGTGATCAGGTTGCGTGACTGGCCATTTTGGAAGTTTATTTTGATAAGTTGCATTCCCTGAAAGTGCTTCGAATAAACTTATAACACTTATCTGAATAACTGCATACTCACCGTGCTTACGCGTAGGCTTCATAAGGGCGGTGTGTGTTTGTTTGTTTGTTTGTTTTCGTGCTTCATCTGTCATATAAGGTTTGGTCTAAACTTGCTCAGGAAACAAACACCTAGAGCCATCCACTTTATGTACAGAAGGTAGACACTTGAATGAGATCTGTTATAATTCCACATCAATAACAGGTTGACGTTGAACGTTTATGTCATTCTTATGCATACTTATTCTTATTATTCTTTCTTTGACCACCAGATCCTCGGGAAATACCCAAAGCCGAGATCGAAATAAGAAACGCTGAAGACAACAATTGTTAAACGAAAGTTCTAAAGCCCCACCAATATATATGCCCAAGCGGAAAAAGTTAAGTATACCTTAGTTTTACCAGACCACTGAGCTGATCAACAGCTCTCCTAGGGCTGGCCCGAAGGATCAGACTTATTTAACGTGGCTAAGAACCAATTGGTTACTTAGCAATGGGACCTACAGCTTATTGTGGAATCCGAACCACACTATAGCGAGAAATGATTTTCGGTCACCAGAAATAAATTCCTCTAACTCTTCATTAGCCGCCCGGAGAGTCGAACTCGGGCCTAACGAGTGCAAGGCCATAACTCTACCGACTCGCCCAAGGAAGAGCTTTGCCCAAGCGGAATCCATCACTTCTTCTCGCTCTTATAGTCAGCCCTTACCTTGATGTTGGGAGTTAATTACGCTTAATTGTCGCCATAACTCTTACCCAGCCTCTTGAAGGAAGCAAGAGTTGGCTTTCGTAATTTTACAAATGCCCCACCTCCACTGTCTGCGTTATCTCAAACGCGGAAGCTCAAGAAACCTTAATGAGAATTCCTTCCGTAGGGGGGTAGTGCCGTCATTGCACCTCATGCGGTGCACTGTAGGCATTACTTAAGGTTCTTTGTAGCGTCCCTTTGGCCCCCTAGTTGCAACATCTTTCATTCCTTTTGCTGTACCTCCTTTCATATTCTCTTTCTTCCATCTTACTTTCCACCCTCTCCTAACGATTGATTCATAGTGCAACTGCGAGGTTTTCCTCCTGTTACACCTTTCAAACCTTTTTACCGTCAATTTCCGTTTCAGGGCGGAATGACCTCATAGGTCCCAGCGCTTGGCCTTTGTCCTAAATTGTACGTTCTCTTCTTAATGAGAATTCATGACTATGATCTCACATGCTTTGGTGAGCTTCTGGGAGAGAGTTCATATGACTTGCAGTTATTTCCGAGTTACAAGGAACAGGATATTTACAGGACTTTCATTTCCTACTGATATTTTCTTTACAGTTCAGATTTGTTGTTTGGTTCATTGGGGGCAAACCTAACTCAATGAAAATCAAGTTTTTCTCAAGGTATTATAATTGCTCTTCAGTTGTATTGGTCTGCGTCGTTTGAGGCAAATTGGTTTCATTTTGATACTTTTTTACTCTTAATCAAGTTTTGTCTTTAGCTTTCTCTTATTTCAGTTTTGCTAATTTTGGTCAGCCACGATAAAAATGCCATTAAAAAACAAAAATATGTCTTAAAATTGTCTATACTTATTATTATTATTATTATTATTATTATTATTATTATTATTATTATTATTATTATTATTATTATTATTATTATTCAGAATTTATTCCCCTATTCATATGGAACACGCCCACAGGGGCCATCGACTTGAAATTCAAACTTCCGAAGAAGGAAAAAAAATTAATAACTTGATAGATATATAGATAAAAATATAAATAAATCATTAAATTTCAGGGTGAATTTTTTTAGGGTAGCAATGCGTTGCATCTTTGCTTGAACTCTGAGGCTCAATCTGCTCTAATCCTTTTAGTTCAATTCACAAAATGATTAAAAGATTGATAAATAAATAGATAGAAATATCAATCAACCAATCAATCCTGTGGCACCCACGGGGATGCATAGGACCTCGGTGAACTCACGCCACCACATCATTCTGCCCTGGGCTAACTCCTCAAGATCTCTCCAGCACTCGTCTCCTGCTTCCCACCTCATTGTCCTCAACCACGTCTCCTTTGGCCTACCTCTACCTCTTCTACCAAGAGCAACTCACCCTGGTGTACCTCATACTATTCCCTGTCTTCTACAGCATACACATGGCCTAGCCACTTCCGGCATGAGAATCTAACATACTCATCGACAGGCTGCATCCCCGTTACTTCTCTAATTCTGTTATTTGATATCCTATCCCTCCAATTAATTCCTAATATTCTTCTGAGCGCCTTATTTTCAAATGCCAAGAAATATAAATAAATAATTTGAGTACATGGTGAATTGTTTTAGGGTACTAAAGCGTTGCGTCTTCACTTGAACTTATAAGGCTCAGTCTAATCCATTCAGTCCAATAAGATAAGGCTCAGTCTAATCCATTCAGTCCAATAAGATAGGGCTCAGTCTGATCCATTCAGTCCAGTAAGGTAAGGCTCAGTCTAATCCATTCAGTCCAGTTAGATAAGGCTCAGTCTAATCCATTCAGTCCAGTAAGATGAGGCTCAGTCTAATCCATTCAGTCCAATAAGATAAGGCTCAGTCTGATCCATTCAGTCCAATAAGATAAGACTCAGTCTAATCCATTCAGTCCAATAAGATAGGGCTCAGTCTAATCCATTCAGTCCAGTAAGATAAGGCTCAGTCTAATCCATTCAGTCCAGTAAGATAAGGCTCAGTCTAATCCATTCAGTCCAGTAAGATAAGGCTCAGTCTAATCCATCAGTTCAATAAGATAAGGCTCAGTCTAATCCATTCAGTCCAAAAAGCAGTCGAAACACAGGACAACCTTTGCTAACTTCGATCCAGACGCGGAAGTGCATATGTTCTTCCCTACAGAGTAAAAACAAAAATAAAACTAGAGGTAAAAAAAAAAAAAAAGTGCCCAGCGAGGGCGTGGGGTAGAAGATCGTAAGCTCGGCTGCAGAGCATAATAACAAGCGCTGGGGGCCTTTGAAAGAAGAGAGAGAGAGAGAAACGCGTCCACTTTTTGCGCTGGGTTATGTCAGTGTACAGGTGGGAAGAAGTTTTTTTTTCACCCTGGCGGTCAGCCTCACCTTAGTACCTTACACCGAAGTCTTCATTTTCTCATGGATAATTGATGTTTCTGGTCTGCATTTACCAATAAATCATAGAGAAAAGCGTGTATTGTTATAATATCCTCTAATACACGAGGTAACGTCCAAGTCATCTTACAAAAACAATGAATTAAAAAACGCAATGTGGCAACTCGAATGCAAAAACCGGTCGCGCATGTGCAGCACGGTACGATGATGCAACTTGCTATTGAGACCTTGCAACTATGTGGCTAACCAGCGATTACGTGTCTAGCGTTTTCAGAAGAGAAAACTAATCCTGTGGGCCGTGCAGTTTCTTATTGAAACTCCGCCAGATGAACGTTCGTGTTTTTTTTTTCCTGTTTACTATTAGCAAAATAAAACTTTTTCCTGCGGTGAAACCTGTTTCACAATTGCTGAGAAGATAAGCTGTATTCGGCAAAATCAACGAATTCGCCAAATAATAAAAGTATAAAACCGTTTAAGATACGATTTTTTTTTATCTGGCAAACGCCTGGAATTATATTTCTCTCAGAGAACTTTTGCTTTGAATAGTCTTGTTCAGGTGAAGATGCTCGCCCAACTCACTGAGAAAAATAAACATTTCACGAAGTTAAAATTACTTCAACCCAGGCTCGAACGGAATATGATCAGGACATGGGATTAGGACATTGCTTTTCCCACGCTCGAGTCCCGAGCGAGACAGTGATTCAAGGACCCTCAGCTAAAGGCCATGGCTTCTTTTGTTGACTTTCGTAGTGTATGCTGTGCCTGGTAGTTAGCAGATTGCTGTGGCTTACAGTCGGGTTATAGAAAGGATAAGGGGTATCAGCTTTTTCACAGTATACAACAAAACACCTCCCGGAGCCAGCCATCATATTGGAATTAAATTGCTAATATACAAGTGAGAGGACGCAAAAACACTTAAAAGGAACTGTTTTTGCATGGTGCATTCGGCATCAGAAAAAAATGGAAAGGTAAGAAATGTGGAGATACGCATGCGCGGTAAAGAAAAAAAAAAAAGGTGACTACTAATAAGAGGACCATTTAAAGAGCCTTGAGATGGTTTAGTCATGTGGAAAGAATGGGAGACGTTAGGCATGGCCAAAAGTGCCTATAATTCGAAAGTGTTACGAAGGGAGGAGGACAAGGGATGATAGGGGCATTGGAAAATAATTAATCGTGAATGGCGAGGGTTGTATAAGAGAGTGAAAACATTGCTGATGAACCTTTTTGCCTAGGTGTGTGAAGGTCTCGGTGTTGTTTTTATTTCTTTGGAGCCACCCCCTGTCAGTAGAAACTGTTTAATATATAAAATTCATACACACACACACACACACACACACACACACACACATATATATATATATATATATATATATATATATATATATATATATATATATATATATATATATATATATAAAAATTTATATAACATATATATATATATACATACAGTATATATGTATATTTATATATATAAATATATATATATATATATATATAAATTTATATATATATACATATATATGTATACATATAAATAACATGTATACGTATATATATACATATATATTTGTATATGTATATACATACATACATGTATAAATGCATCAGTTTTCACCAGAATCTTGCATACTAATGCCCGGAGAGTCTCCACGTGTCTGTGTGAAAAGGGGTGGAAAAATATCCTTAGGGGGAATATGAACTCATCACATTTCAGTAGAAATGGACCGGTCTGATCTGGCTGGAAAAGAAAGTATGAAAGTTAATAACTGTGTGTTTGTTTCTTTCGGAGTTAATTTAATGGCAAATGGAAGGGCACGATTCGTCAAGTTATGCCAACAGAAGAGAGAGTCCAT